>NC_041397.2:143882283-144203116 GCF_900747795.2 Erpetoichthys calabaricus | reverse complement strand
AGATGCAAGTTAAGGCCTTACTATGGAAAGCAGAAGCCAAGCATCAATCCTATCCAAAACCACGGTCAACTTCTCTGCACTTGGGGTCTCAACTGAGATGGAAAGTAGCAAAGTGGACTCATGTTTTGTGATCCAACGAGTCAACGTTTCAAATATTTTTTAGAAAAAACAGCTTCTGTTTTCTATTCGTCATGCCAAGGAAGAAAATGAAAATAAAAGTTGTTATCAGCGTCAGGTCCAAAAGCTTGGGTAACTTGCACATCTGTGAGGGCACCATTGATGCAGAAAGACATGTACACATTTTGGAGAAACATATCCTGACATCCAGATGCCATCTTTTCCAGGGATATCCCTGCATTTTCCAGCAAGACAACGCTAAACCACATTATGCCAAGATTACAAGTGCATGGCTGTGTAAGCAAAGAGTGTGGGTACAAGACTGGCCTGCCTGCAGTCCTGGCCTGTCTCAGATTGTGAATGTCTGAACATTTTGGAGCACGGAATATAGTAAAGAAGGACCTGTACAACTGTGTGGCTGAAAACCTGCATAATGGATGAATGGAGGAAAATTCCGCTTGCAAAATGTAACCATCTTGTGTCATCAGTGAGAAATTAATAGTAAGATTTATTAAAAGAAATGGTGATGTTACACAGTGGTAAATACTCATGTGTCTCTACTTTTTTGGTGCATGGCATCAAATTTGGCATGAATATATATTTACAAAAAAACAAAAACAAAATAAACATCAAATACTGTGTTGTTGTAGTGTTTTCAATATAGTACAGAATGAATGGAATTTACACATAACCTATTTTTGTTCTATTAGCATTTTTCATTCTGTCCAAATTTTTTTAGAATTAGAGTTATAATAATAATAATAATAATAATAATAATAATAATAATAATAATAATAATAATAATAATAATAATAATAATGAAATCACAAACAAGTTACACTGCTGTCACCCCTGGGCATATGACAGAAGCAGGCAGTAGATTCTAATATAGGACGGATGTTCAAAAAGTTTCCGCACTTTTTTTAAACTCTGTTTATTACGAATTTCAAAAACAAATTACATCACTTTTCTATATAGTCACCTTCATTTTTAATGCAATTTTCTCAGAGTCGTACCTACTTTTTAATGCCCAATTACTACTCCTCACGCCTTCACCGTTGTCAACGAATATATAAAATGCGTGGAAACTTTTTGAACGTTCCTCGTACTTGATGACTGGAAACTGAACTGTGGATCTGCTAGAGTGTTTAATCTGTGGCTGATTTGCCTTCTGAATATGAAATGGAAGGACAAACACCAATCTGATGCTTTGAAATAAACTGCTGTGTGGGATAAAGGACTGAGCTGTAGAAGCACATCCAATGGCCTTACTATGCAAGTCAGTGAACACTCTACTCAAGTGTGTTGTTGGATTACAAAGAATTCAGTGGCTGAAATATCTCATAATGACAGTTCTGTGGACACAGATGGACCAAACCCATGAAAGACCCTCACTGAATCACATTTTCTCCAACGCATGGTCACAAAAAACAACCAGCAGTAGACTTTTATATAGTGACTTTGTGTAAAATTTCAATATTTCCACAGAACACTGCAGCACATAACTTATTCACTGACACACTGGTCACATTGTGCTGGGAAGTTTGGGTCTTCAGGGTCTGCACACAGGCATGTACAGAAGGGGAGGGGAAGGTGGACATTGGTAGATTTTGTACTGTTCCACTACCCTGGGGATTATATTTCAATTTCTGTGTTTAAATTTTCCCAGTCATCTTAAGAAGGCATACTACAGGAAGTGGGGTCACACCTGTCTCCAATTTTTTTGTTAAATGCCTTCATCACTATAGAATATATTATAGACTGAGTGGTCTTCTTGCTGCTTTCACAATCATATTAAAATGTTTGTGTCAGGATTTCTTTGACTTCCTCTCTTTTTCTTTTTGTAAATGGCCAAAAAAACTTTAAAGGTTTTCCCAGCAAGTGAAATGGTCTTCCCTTGTTGGTTTTCATTAGCAGGTTCACAAACTTGCTTCAGACTTTTCACTTTTTTCCCATTCACTTTACCGCCATCTGATCTTTCCCTCACTTTTTTTAATCTCCCAAAAAATCTCAGGCCTACTACATGAGAAGTGTGCATTTACTGTCTATGTTCTTCTGGGTTAGCCCAATTTTGCCCAGTTTTTTTCTGACTGTAGGCACATGAACACTGCCATTGCTGGCGCAAAAGAATCCTGCAATTCACTGGATGTACTGTATTTTAATGATCCTTTGTGATTTTCTGGATGATTTTATGCCGTATCCTTGCAGCCATTTTGTCAGGCCAGCCACTCCTTGTAAGATTCTCGACAGTTGCAAGTGTTTTCCATTTTTAGAATATGGCTCTCACTAAGGTTCTGCTGAGTCGCAAAAGCTCAGAAATGGCTGTGTAGTCCTTTCCAGACTAGTACATACCAAAACTTTTTTTTTTAAATCATCTGTTCAGGAATTTGTGACAAAATGTGCTTGTTGAATCTTTGTGCTGGCATGGTGACTGTGATGGTAAGGGTCAAAATAAGTGATGTCTATATGAAGCAGAGTTTACTGTAATCAAGTCTGGCTTTGCTATATCACAAGACTCTAATTATCACTTTAATTTGGTTAATTTAACTAGGAGACAATTATTTTTTCACACAGCACCAGTTGGTGTTGAGTAACTCTGTTTATTAGATTATTGAAATAAGTTTTAAAAACATGTTCACAAATCTGTCTTTTATCTAATACATGACTTTGATTGAAGACCTACAAATAGTCAGTGTCACAAATTTGTAAAAATATAGAAAATCAAGAAGGAGCACATATTTTCATGGCACTGAATATAGTATAAAATAAACAATTTTTTTTAAACAAAACTATCTGGATTTAGAGTGAAATCTAAGAGAAAGTAACTCCTGATCACCAAGAATCCTGAAATAGGTGTATCTGGTGGTTCCTTCTGGCCACCACGATGGGATAAAGTAGGCTGTATTAGACAGTGACATACAGAACAACCTCAAAATAAATTCACAATGACAAGACAGGAAGTCAAGCTCAGGGTGCTCTTTGTTATACAATACAACACTGCCCAAAATCAATATCAAAACTCTAACACTTCTTGCAACAAATTTAGACATTATGGTTTGCCAGCCCCCTATGTGGCTACTAGCCCTGACACCTCATACAAATACACAAATCCTGCTTACAGCATCTCTATACTTGCTCTGTTTTCAGAAAAGAATTCTACACAAATCTGCACTTTTGTTTGTGTAATTGATTATGATTATTTCCACATTGCACAGACAAATATGTAAATAAACCATTATCAAATATGTTAAGAGAACAGAAGTGTATTGAAGGAATGTGTTTCTTTAAAGCAACAAACTATGGGAACCTTGTGTAGGAAATCAGCAGTTTTTAACTGAGCAAACTGATACTGATCAATAAATTAAGCAATGGCACTTTTTCTGAATATTTGGCTCTTACTGCCTGTGAAATTGATGCTATATAGCGCCTGACCTGGCACAGACTGACACAGAGGCACATGTAAAAAACACAGAGACTTTTATATTTCTTCACCTGTGAGGCACATCTTCCCCGTGAACCCCACAGGCAATACACAGTCCCAAGCACTTAGCCAAACAACCAACCCTTCCTCTGGCACCACCACCACTCTTCCTCCCAGGCAACCTCGTCCTCTTTCTCCCAATTCTGGCCCTGAGTGATGGTTGCTGGCTCCTTTTATAGTTCTGGCTGCACATCCGGGTGTGATGAACATGCTGCCCATACAGGCTCAGGAGTCCCAAACACAGCACCCCGTGGCGGTACCTGTGAGACCAAACAGGGCTGCACCCAACTCCAATTCCCAGGGAGCCCTGCGGGAACCCGAGGCACTGCTCCACCCCAGGGGGGCGGCCATCTAGCATCCAGGGGGAAGTATTGCAGTGTCCAGGGCTGCTCCCCCTGAATATAGTGTGCAGGGGTGTCCTGGCTGGGAATGGACGCCGGCCGCCTGCCACATGCCATACTATTTCTAAGATCTTACTTTTGATAAAAAATCTTATCTGCAACTTATTTTATTCAAAGTATGTCAAAAAGTAATATAAAATATCTAATTAATGAGGTTGTAATGTTATGCATAATTTAGCTTAAAGAAGTTTGCAATGATGCTCATTGTGAGATTGCAAGGCTTAAAAATTGGTCACTAAGAAAATCTTGTATTATCCCTGTAGCCACTGGCTAAGAAACTCACCAAAACTAAATTTTACAAGCATCATTTTTTAACAGACTGAAGTATGGAATTATTAAATCCATTTTGAAAAGTGCTATATTGCCACAGCATTCAAAAAATCACTGCCAATATTTTATTAATTAAACATTCAAATGCAGATAAGGATACAATCGACTGATAATAAAAGCAGAGAGGCTATAGGTAGCTCATTGGATTATAAAGCACAAGATTGCCAGTTTAAACCCAACTAGTGTCCCACGCTTTGTTACAATGATTGTGTCACTTACTTGTGCTTTGCAAATTTCTAGTAATTGTGAACTCTTAACATAAAAATTATGACATGTCACGTATAAATGAGGCATTTAAGAAGATCACTCTCAGTGACAGATTTTTACAACAAAGCTTGAGTATTTAAAACATGTTTGTATAAAACTGATTCTCAGATTTTATTTTTCAGTTAAGTCTAATGTCAAATTTTGGATCAGACAGCAAACTTGCAAATTATGTGTCCACTTGTCCTACAGACATTCATACAAACAGCAAACAAGTGGGAATGTGGGATTTAAACATTTTTTCTTGGCAATTCAGGGTTTCTTCTTTAGGTTTTATAGGCTCATTATTTCTTTAAACTTCTTACCTGATCCTTTTGACTTATATCTAAATGTTGACTGGTTAAGATGTGTGAAATGAGGGAATAATGGCAGTGCAATATTTTATAACGTTTTTGTCATAGCATGGATAAGGATTTTAAAAAATTAAGACAAAACACAAAAAGTATTTCTTGTTACTTTTAATCAATAACATGCTCATAATATTACAACCGTCCCGCTAGTTAAACATCCTTCACTCGCTTATCTCTGGACCAATCAATATCGCGACATCAATCGAAACAGATCAGAGAAGGGCAATCCATTAACAATCAGGATACCTACAGTAACGAGCCAGCAAAAACGTAAAGAAAGCAACAAAGGGTCAAACCAAATCATTAAATCCTTCCGTGTCAATTTTATAACCTGGTAGGTCTCATCAAGGCAGAACACTTCTTGGATAAGTTTTCCTTTGCTTAAAAAGGCGTCTGTTCTTTTTTAAAGACGCCTTAATCATCTGAGCCGACTTTTTCTCACATAAAACTTAAAAGACATGACACATTTTTTCTAAAAAGAGTTTTCTCTGTTGTGCTTATGTATTCTATATTCTGAGCCGCCACCGTCTGACGTTGATTTCAGATTATAATGACATGACATTGTTCCGGGTGGCACTATCTGAAAAAAGTGTGCAGATTTATGTTGATTATTTTTTGCGCAGGTTTTCTTTTTATCATTTTCGTTTTACTGAACGAGTGGTGGGAACTGTCCATACGGTCATCTACTACATTCTCAGATCTAGCGTAAAAACTGCGTGCGTTCATCCATCTATTTTCTTAAACTGTTTCGTTTCTAAACTTTAGTGCAGGACTCTGTCCCATCTTTTTCAAGCTCAAGCTCAGTTTCGGACGGATGCAGTTATTATAGATATTTCGCACTTGTGCGTGCATTTGTTTTTGCTTTTAAAAAGTTTCTTAGTGTATAGCCAAACCAACACGCATAGCTGAAGCTGAGAATTATTTATCAATCAAGCACAAGTTTCGTCGTTGTTAATAATAAAGCAGGTAGGCAGTCAAACCTAATTTCTAACAATTCCAATTTTATGCGGAAAACAAAGTTGATAAGGTTTCCTTCTAATGAGCAAAGGAATGTGCAACTAGAAAACATGTTTATCCCAACCAGGCTCGAATACTTGTGTGCTATGAGCATTAGTTACCATCAAGCGTGACAAAGATTGATTTGGGTTGGGTCGGGGGGATTAAAAAATCAATGACGCCCAAGTCTATTAAATACATTTTGAAAAGTTTTCTTTGTTTTTAAAATTAATATGCACATCTTATTGTGAAAACATTTCTTGACAATTTTGTACTCACGTTTTCAATCTTTGTAAAAGATATTTGAAAAGTTAACTCTACATTTTTCTCACGTAATGTCACGTTCGACGGTGAATTACAGTTCGCTTTAATTTACGGTTTGCAATGAATGATTTCATCCTGTACAAGAAATAATAAAAGTAATAAAAAAAGAAAGGATGAACAATTTGCCATGTGTTTCTACTCTTGTTATGTGGAATTTTTACCGGGGCTGTGGAAAAGTTATATTGAAGAACTGCAGCGCTTTTCGAGTGACACCAGAAGATGTCTCCGTTAAGTTACTCGAACAGCTTTCGGCAAAAGACAGGAAAATCGGTCAATTAATTATTACACAAACCTGCAACCTCCTTGTATGTTCTGTACAGATGAAAAACGGAACCATTGGTTATCCTCGTCTGATATTTTGTATTATAGTCTCAGCTGTGCGTAACGGTAACGACATTAATGGATTCTCTGTATATTGTTATAACTTATCAAAAAACACAGTGGGCGTGATGCATACTGAACAACTTCACTGAATAAACTCAAACGTTCTCCTCTCTCCTCTGAAATATCATCTTTGTTCTTTGAGGATGCTGTATATTTCAATAGCTGTTGGTCCTTTCATTACGCACTTGAGCAAAGTGGAAAAAATCGCGGTCCCTTCATACGCAGATCTGTCCAACAAGTGCGACATCGCAATCCAAGGTGGCTCATTTTACTATAAACTTGACATCTTTAAAGGGCCATGATGGCGATAAGCGATGTTAAATATATAAGAACGTTGTGGAATCAACTCGGGTAAAGAATGGAATTACGAATCTATAATCCTAAAATGTCAGCCAATAAAATCACAATTAACAATCTATAAATTTCAGATACACTTTTCAAAACTGAATCAAACACAAAAACTAATGACACGGCGGATAATGGGTCTGCTATCTTCCATTGTGTTATACTGTTTAGAGGGTAGTAGAGATGAAACCGAAATTATCACGTGAAACTTGTAAATCGAAGGATTTTCGCTGTTTGTTTTTTTTTCTTGAACACGTTAGCATGATTTTATCTGTGCGTAGAACAAACTACGTACCATTTTAAAACCGGATAAATCAAATTAGAGGGTTCGGTGGGCAGTATTGGCGTAACACGTATTAATATAATCAACATGCATTGGGCAGGTGACAGGTCTCGACCACTGACAGCCAGGACTGAAGACAGCAAGTTTGATAATGGACAGTCTGATACATAAACACGCACTCTGCATTTTAACTGGATTTCCAGCACAAGGCAGTTTCCCCAGAGCAATGTATTAGGTTAAAATGATCAAGGGCGTATCACCAGCTATAACTTCACACCACATATTTGCGTTTAAAATCTCATCTTCGACAAGTAACCCATATTGCTAACAGGAATATACCTCTCGTGCTTTTGCCTTTGCTTTTAATCACTACAAGACATCAACGGGAAGGCATCTGGGATTTGCCGGCTTACGATCTAGTCTCAAGGCGCCCCGAAGTGACACAATGCACCACGATAAGCCTTGTTCATACATTATTTCCAAACAACATCGTGCATTTTCCTCCTGAGAAATGCACTTGCGAGAGAAGCGATCAGCGACAAGAGTCCAAGTTCAGGCTCCACAATGACGCCCGGCGGCCGGCTTACTGCAAAGAAGGCTGCCAAGTTGTATCAGCAGATGTGCAGGCTCCCTAGTGTCGCCACTACCTGGACGCTCTCCCAGGTACAACGAACGCCAGACACTTCGTAGTGACTGTTTCGACTGGAAATCTATGTCACTTATTAAAGCAATCCACTCGGAGCTGCGCAATCACATATGCGCGCGCACAAACCCTGTGATTTCAAACATACCGTTTACAGTTACTTTACTTTCATCATGGAAAATCTTGTCTCTATTTATTCTACAACCGTTATTTGACTAAAATCCCATTATATACATATAAACATATTTAAAATACTTCTCAACAATTATATTTGTTTAACGTATTGATCTCAAATGCTTAAAGTTATACTGTTAATATAAAGTGTTACAGCTATTTGTTTATTAATGCACTTCAATTATATATTTAAAAGTCATACCAAACTAAGAAAATTGCCTAGTTGGAGCACTAACAAGTCGAAGAACTCATTTAATAATAAAACGATTCCTGGAAACAGTTTCATATTCCCGATAACGTTTAACCCATAGCAAAGGGCATAGGACAAAAGCATTTACCTATAAGAAAGGATATTCCATCAAAAGGCCATAGCACACTCCAGTCGACAGACCGTTTAAAAATGACAGCAAACACTCGCATCTCAAAAACTCTGGCAGAATCTTAGAAATCACAAGAAAACACTCAGTCCTCGCGATGGATTTCTTTAGTAATGTAATTAAACAGGTACACTATATAACCCACTTACTCAGTCTATACCATTAAAAACGGCGATTGCCCAATCTTTCCGATTTCTAGTATCATTTGAAACAGTGCCAGCGCTTCTAAGTGCAAAAGGGTTTCCTGTCTGTGCAGTGAAAATATTATCAAAGCAATTGAGGCCGTGTAAAAGCTCAAACAAATTGCGCCATTAACTGCTTTTAGTGACCTAGGTCAAGTGTTAACTTGCGAGATTTATTAGATAATAAAAATTAGTCTCTTTAGACCCTTTCAAAGAAAGAATAAAAGATAGTATTTATTAGCAGTCGGCCAAGAATCCAATCTCATCAAAATGTGTATGCCACAGATGCAGTCGAAGGGACCATTTTATATGTTAAATAAATCGATTTGCTCGGCAGGGCCACGCCAGATGAAGAATTAATGTTGTAAAATATCAGAATAAAAAAATGGTAACTTCATTTAAGCTCGGATAAAAAAGGGACAGTATCTCTGTTCTCTTTAATATATAAATAATGGAAATAATATTAATTGTATCAATATTGGAATTCTGCGCCGAATTTATGATTTAAAATTGCTGATATGTTGCATCATTTGCGTATACTACATGTTACAAATTTAGAATTAGGCATACAAGGATTTCGCAGAGATAGGGTTAACCATTGAGTTTTTGCGTGACTACTATTAATAATTGGATTTTTCATCACGATCAATGTGACACTTTAGGGCTTTCAATAACCTTAAAAACACAAATGTACACTTGCTGGTACATACTCCCAAATTCGTCTTGTTTTAGGTTATCTATAAAGTGTACTACAAAAATTTTTAAAGCTGATTAAACAGCGAATATGACACATAGTGTGAGATTTCTTTTTTAACTAGAAACATACGTTAAGCATGTTAACTCACTTTGGACCAAGCAAAGAATATAAATACTAATACTTTTTTTTTTTCTTTTTAAGGGCACGAATCCTATCCTGCAATTCGCCTCTATTAAAACAATAAAACTACATTTTTCACATGGCTCTAACTTAATAATATTTATTATATATTAACTATATAGTTACATTACAAGTTTTAACAAGTCAGCAATCTATTCAAACATCTGAAATATAACGAATGTTAACTTGTCAAAGTTACGTTGGCCGCTATACACGTTTAATAGTTCAAATTTTGCAACGTGCCATTTTGTGTACATTTTGACACGACATGATGGATTCTGTTAATATTAAAATGACTTGTTTTATCAATCTTACTATGAAAATTGTTAGCAGAGTTAATAACTGCTACGAATATAACCAATAAAAATTACTACGGTGCACGTTGCTTTGTGTAGGTAGCTCTCGTGCTTTTTGCCGACTCCATGGAATAAAATATGTTGCTGTGATGCTTTGTAGAAAGATGAAATCAAAAGGAACTTTTAGGGGACACGAAATTAAACTATGTTTCAAGCCTAAATACTGAGATCTTAAACACTCTGCTTCTTTTAATAAAACATATGACAAATAACACTTTCGCCGTGTTTTTAAATCTGATGTACGACACCCTATCAGTTGTTTCACGTAGCGCGGCGGCCAAAGCTTGGCCAATAAAGCCGTATGAGACCGAGTGTTACCGCACTCGCACACCTACTTACCTGTCACACGTGCACACCTCGGAATTGAAGGCTGCCCGCCAAGGTCTTCCCTGTTATTTCCAGTTTTATACGTTTATATTTTTACTGGTTATGTTAATCTTTTTCGAATGGGACTGTATGCGAAATACCAAATAAAAGTGCAGGAAGACCAACATGAAAACGTCTGCCGGCTCTCTCATCCCTACACGCGTAATGACATAACTCCTTCGGAAGCAAGGGATTTGGAATGCAGTCCCGGGAAACGGTGCTGCGAGTGATGCTTTAATACTGACAGTGCAGTAAACGGGCACACGCATCAACCAGACCCGATTGCAAACGTAGGTACTGCAGTGTTTCCAATTTAAAGTGCTTTTTAAATATAGAAGCATGCTTAATTTGCCTTCTAGAACATATATCGTCGCCCAAATAAAGTTAAAACAGTGTGTGTTCGCCATTACAAACCTAATATTGTCATCGCCTTTTCACCTATACTTTTTGTGAGCTGTCCACTTTTCCGACTTTTGCATTTACACCTCTACTTTTTTTCCATTTTCGTACCACGTTTAAGAACAGTTGAGCATCACCCAAGCTCTCAAAGTCGTTCTATTGCCCGTGCCGTCTTACCTTCATTGGGGGGATGGCTACTCGCTTCTCCTCGACATATGAGGGATGACAAGATCAAAAGAAGAGCGGGGGTTTTGCAATCCATGTCGGTGGTGCTGAGGGGAACGAAAGGTACATATCTCCGTGAAGCATGCCGCTGATCTGAGCGCAGCCACTAGAATACAAGCTAGACTCGCCGGCTGATGTCAAGATTGACACAGGAAACTAGGAGGAGTCTGAGAAACGAACTGCGCGGGGTCCTGGTGCCCCCAGACTGCGCAAATAGAATTCGTGCAAACGCTCCGTATCCGGCATCCGAGTCGGAATCTAGGATTGCCCTTAACAGACGTCTACATTATACTGTAAACTCGTCACTTTAACAAAATATTGTTTCTTGAAGTACTTTATGACAGATTTATTTCATTGAGGTACCTGTGAGGGAATATGCATTTGCAGTGCAGTTAATAAGTTGCCACCAAAGCGCATACTCCGCTTGTAGTCCCCGGTTAATCACCTTCCGCGTTTATTAATCATGTTTTCCTGTGGATGTTCCGTGATGACTACAGTTTTCTAGCCAATCATAACATATGGTTTTAGGGTGAATGTGGTCTGCAATGGACTTGCATCCCATTTGTTCCTATTGTTGCCGAGTTACGTTTCTCTTTAAAAACCCCTTTGGTTTAAAAACGAGAGCCTGGCTATTGAGCCCGTTGTAGTTTTTATTGTACACAATGCCATTTTTAAAAATTCAGAAAATTATTATTTATTTGTTTTAACAGATTAGACATCAAGAAGCATATCTTTCTCAGATACAAAGCACTTCAAACCCTTATAAGGACAACAATTTAAGATAAAATAACGTATTCTGTGTATACTGGAGTGTGAGAATATAGACAAACACTAATGTTAAAGTCAGGGGTTTAAAGAGAGGGAAAAAAACTAATCCCAACAACTAGCCTACTACAACAGTTTCAGAGTATCAACAAAGCATTTATTCTATTTTACATTTAGCACGCTGAAAAATTACACTTCTGCTTTAAGCAGATTGTACATTTCCAAACGTGGATTTAGAGTAATTTTGACACCTGATAATTGAAAATTGTAACTTGCTTTTGATTGTTAAAGTTACAGCAAAATGTGTTTGTGGTTTGTTCCAAAGTTATTACAAGGCTCTAATTTGAGGTTTCTCAGTTTCTGCTAAACTATATACTCTCAACTATAACTTTTGTTATATATTTGAAAAAAGGAATGAAAATAGTTTCTGCAGTCTGTTAAATCTCCTGCACTGAAGAAGAGTGACCAGTGGCACTTCTAACAACATCTGCATGTGCAGCCAGTATCAAAAATACTACCCAGTATGCAGTGACTTCAGACCTCTATATTGCATTTTAACAGTTTGAAAAGACCTTTGTTACATATCAGAAAGATGTGTGTGGAAATCTACAAACCTGCAATTATTATATTTTTTTCTAATGAATAATGTTTAATCCCCTGTATTAGATCATCTCCTACTATATCTCTTCAAAAATCACCTTCACTTTAAAAAAAATCAAAATTAAATAAGACATATTTAATTGTGCATATACATGCATACCCCTGCTAGTCCACTTCTTATTGTTTCTGGTCTCAAGTAAAGTTTCCATAATATAAGCCCCTTGTACAGATTCAGGCCATACCACAAATTTAGCAATAAATTGCAAGGTCAAGGTCATGTGTGAACAAAGTTCAACTTGATTTTGTTAAACCTGACCCGGCAAGTTTCAGGTCAAGACGTGGTATGTTTTTGAAAAAATTAACCCTCTGTTTATGTGTGAAAAAAAACCTTACAATCATTCGGTCAAGCACACAAATATTAGGCCAACTTTATGTAAAATGCATTAACAGGCATGGATGAAGAAGAAAACATTGTAATAGTATAATCAAGCATAAAATTACATCTAGAGGATTCATCCATCCATCCATCCATTTTCCAACCCGCTGAATCCGAACACAGGGTCACGGGGGTCTGCTGGAGCCAATCCCAGCCAACACAGGAACCAATCCCGAGCAGGGTGCCAACCCACCGCAGGACACACACAAACACACACTAGGGTCAATTTAGAATCGCCAATCCACCTAACCTGCATGTCTTTGGACTGAGGGAGGAAACCCACGCAGACACGGGGAGAACATGCAAACTCCACGCAGGGAGGACCCGGGAAGCGAACCCGGGTCCCCAGGTCTCCTAACTGCAAGGCAGCAGCGCTACCCACTGTGCCACCGTGCCGCCCATAGAGGATTCATTAAGAAGTAAAAATATTCACTTTGAATAGTTAACTATCTGAAAAATATCTTCTTGTGGTCTGGAGAGCATTCCCCAAAACAACGAATCTTAGATGTTAATGAGCAACATTACAATTCCTACAAATTGAGGTATTTTTCGTGCATTTCCAAAACCCCTCTTAAAGTGCAGGTATGACTAAAAAAACCCATCCCACTACAAAAATAAATATTTTAATCTGACTTGCATCAGAGATAAAGGGGATTTTCAGAGAAGGACTTGAACAAAAAATAAAACTATTTGCAGATGATATGTTACATACTGTATACTGTATATCAGACACCCAAACTTCCATGCCGGAAGTCCTAAAAGCACTAGCAGATTTTTAAAAGATATCTGGACTCAAAATCAGTATGAATAAAAGTGTGCTTTTTCTACTGAATTCTATAGCTCACAATGTTGGACTGGATACTTTCCCATTATCTTAGCAGAGCAGTTTAAATATCTAGGTGGAAATATCACAAGTAAATATAAAGTTCTTTTTCAACAAAGTTTTACTGTCTGCATGGAAAAAATTAAACAAGACTTGAATAGATGGTCTCCCCTTCATCTTAGATTAGCAGGGAGAATCAATATTGTTAAGATGACCATACTTCCTAAGCTTCTTTTCCTATTAGATTCAATCATTACCTCATTTATTTGGAATTCAAAACATCCACGCCTCCAAAGGGCGACTCTACAACAACCTACTACCTGACTTTCAGTTTTATTACTGGCCAGCAAATCTTCATCAACACAAATCAATGAATACACACAAGCCTGGTCTGCAATAGAAATAAAATCTTGCAGTACTTTATATTCTGGCTCTGTGCCCCAGGAAATGTAAATTATCGTCAATACACTAATAATCCAATTGCCCTTCATTCTTTCAGAATATGGAACCAATGTAGGAAGCACTTTAAGACAGAGAAACTCTAATCTGTTGTACCACTACACGACAACCACCTTTTTCCACCCTTTCAAACATGCACAGCATTTAATGTTTGGAAACTGTCTGGGATTAAAACACTCAGAGAGTTGTACATAGATAATGTCTACACATCCTACAGACAATTGCACTTCTCATCAACACACTTCTTCCACTACTTTTCAAGCTAGAAACTTTGCTAAACAGATCCTGCCCATTTTTCCTCACCTCCCACCTATTTATATTCCAGAAGAAAAATTGATCAATCTTGAAGACTCCGATATCATCTCTACAATTCACAAAAACATTTTAAAATCCCTTCCTTTCAAAAATCCCAGAGTACATTGGGGAAAGGATCTCTTACTTAACATTTCAGGAAAGGAATGGAAGGCATCCATGTGCAGAATTCACACTTGTTCCATATGCATATAGCATTCAATCATTCACCTTAAAATCTTTTATTGAACGCATTTATCTTGTTTAAAATTGCCCAAAATGTTTCCTGTGCAAGACTCAACCTGTGAATGTTGCAATCTATTTCCAGCCTCACTGGGCCACATGTTTTGGGTGTGCAGAAAATTAACAACATTTTGGACAAAAATATTTGTGTGCCTTTCAGACAGCTTTGGTGTCACAATCACTCCTAACCCATTAACAGCTGTGTTTGGTGTCGTCCCAGACGGCCTTAAAGTGGAGAAAGACAAACAAACTGTAATTGCCTTTAATACACTACTAGCATGTAGACTTATCTTGCTCAGCTGGAAGAATCCCACCCCCCACACTTTCAAGTCAGTGGGTAACTGATGTTATATACTATTTGAAATTGGAAAAAATCAAATTGTCACTTAGAGGATCTGTTCAAAACATTTTTAAAATATGGCAGGATCTAATCAATAACATTTTCGAATAAACTTCCATTTCGAGGGAAAGGATACTTTTTCTTGCTGCTGTTATAAGATTAGCTTTGGTTGTTGGCTCTCCTCTCTTTCTCCTGGGTGGGGATTGAATTTTGCTTTGTTAAGTTTCACTTGATTGTATGGAATGTTATTTGCTTCTAATTAAAATCAATAAAAAAGTTGACTTTTATGGTTTTGTTTATGGTCCTCTGGTGGAATAAATTTAAGTTATGAAAAGCAATTTGAATTAAATATAATGTCACCATTTAATAACCATTAGTACAAAATGTATAAATAAATATATAAAAAGGCACTTATTGTTCATAAGATGAACGCAAAATCAATCACGAACACATCTCCCCATATCCAGCTGGAATACACAAATCATGTCGATCAAAGTAAAGCTAGCAGCAACGTAGAACACCAATTCTTCAAAACATTTAAAAGCATATAAATATTATCAAGTTATAAATCTGTAATTAAAAACAGTAGATTTTTTAAACCAACTTAATTTATCTATACAGAATAACTCTACAAATACATTAATGCATTTTATTTTCAAAAATGATAATCTCAAGTGTAAATATTAATATCCTAAACATTCATGGAACTGTGCAGATGTGAAGTTAATGTGTTCTGCTTGACAACCACTGTCTATCACTTCGGTCAATGTAAGAGGAATTCAGTTTAAAAAGCATTAGCAATTAACGTGTAGATCAGAGAACTGTTATATTACAAATGATTTAACACACTACTTTATACCAATCAGCTACAACATTTAAATCACCTGCCAAATACTGTTTAGGTCCCACCAATCAGTAACAACATTAAAACCTCTTGACTAATATTGTTTAGGTTCCCCTTCACAAGCAACTCTGACCCAGCGAGGCATGGACTTCATGAGACCTCTGAATGTACCCTGTGGTATCTGGAACCAAGTTTGTAGCTGCAGGTCATTTATAGTTGTGACGTGGGTCCTCCATGGATCAGACTTGTTTTTCCAGAACATCCCACAAAACGCTCGATTGGACTGAGATCTGGGAAATTTGGAGGCAAGTGAACACCTTGTTATGTTCCTCAAATCATTTCTAAACATTTTTTGCAATGTGGCAAGGCATTTTATCCTGCTGAAAGAGGCCACTGACATCAGGGAATACTGTTGCCATGGACGGTGTACATGATCTGCAACAATTTTTATATATGTCAAAGTAACATCCACATGAATGCCAGGACCCAAAGTTTACCAGCAGAGCATTACCCAGACCATCACACTGCCTCTGTCTGCTTGTCTTCTTTCCGAGTGCAACCTGCTGCCATCTCTTCCCAGGTAAATGACACAAATGGACCAGCCCGTCCACATTATTTAAATGGAAATGTGATTCATCAGACCAGACCACCTTCTTCCATTGCTCCATGGCTCTGTTGTGTGTTTCAGTGGTTGTCCTTCCTTGGACCACTTTTTGTAGGTATTAAGCAAACATACCAGGAACATCCCATAAGACCTGGGGCCACATGTATAACGCCGTGCGTAGAACTCACACTATAACATGGCGTAAGCACAAAAGTGGAAATGTGCTTACGCACAAAAAAATGCAAATGCATAAATCTGTGCGAACGCCAACTTCCACATTATTCCGCTACATAAATCCCGGTCAGCGTAAAAAGTAACGCATATGCACACGCCTTCTGTCCCGCCCCAACTCCTCCCAGAATTATGCCTCTTTGAATATGCAAATCAATATAAATAGCCCTTAAGCTCGGCCTTCTGTGAAAAGACAATGGCAAAAGCAAGAGGTAAAATAGAAGAATTTCAGAGAATACCAAGTGGAGGCAAGGAAAAACATACTATTTGTTGGTTTAAACAGTGGTATAAACAACAAAAGGAAGTTGATCGAGTGAGCATAGCGTGTCGGAGAAACTCGAAAGCTCATGTTCACAAAATCGCACAGTGCCTGAAATGAAAAAGAAGATGTCACATATCAAAGTCGCTATGAAAAGGCGAGTCGTAGCCCACCGTCTGAGCGTCATATGAAAGCTTAGTAGGGTACAGTGAAAAAAAGGCACACAGTGGGAAAAAAGCACGAAATGTCAACTTTAATCTCTAAATTTCCACTTTAATCACGTAGTTTATTTTTTCATTAAAGTAGAACATCATAAACTTCATCTTAAAATCATTTAATTTACTAGTTTCTCAATCCCATCGTAACTAAAGTAGCACATTAAATGCTTTGTTTTGTATTTGATCTTCTATGTGTTGTGTGTGAATCACTACGTGCTTCCGGGCTTTCTTTTCCTCCGGTAGGACACAGAATCCATTACATTCATGATATTACAGCTCTCTGAATAATTAAAACAATGAGATGTATACGTGATAACATTTTCATGATGATACACGTTAAAGAATGTTATTAAACATGGGAACAAGGTGGCGCAGTGATTGTTCATGTCTCACGCAAGATGCTTGCTGCGCCATGCACGACCTTCGATGAAATACTTTATTGTAGCAGTACTGTCTCTTTCAAACGTACTAACCTCCAATTCCTGTCCTTACTTTTCTTTCTCCAAATACCCAATCGCCACACAATCAGCTCTGTAATAGACGTTAAGCCATCTGTAAGCTTAGAACGCTGATTCTTCAAAACTTTTAAGGAACATTGAAATATCTTCATAGTACGTGCTTAATTATTCTATCCATCTATCCTTCCAGTGTCGTGTCAGCACCAGCAAGAATACAGCGTGAGGCAGGAACAATCCATGAACGGAGCGCCAGCAGCTCGCTAGCGCTGCGGCACTGTGTACTTAAAGTTAATGTTTTATCTGTATAATATAATAAACATATTTTGCTGCATTTCATCTTAAAAATGATATTGTCATCATATGTAAATACGCGCTTTATAAAGTGGCTCAGGTTGTGCAATATTATAACTATAGCAAGTTTACAGTGAGGTAATTGTACTTTTAAGTACAAACAGTTCTATAAGGAGCTCTTGATTGAGACTGATTGAGTGCATTTATAGTTCTTGGGATAAAACTGTTTCTGAACTGCGAGATCAGTACAGGAAAGGCTCTGAAGCGTTTGTCATATGAGAGCAGTTCAATAGACAGCATGGCTGAGGCAGCGTGTGCTTGATGCTGTATACCGATAATTCTCTTTCCGATCAGCTGCTGTACAGCTGTGAGTCACACTCAGATACAGTGATATAAATACTCAGAGTGGTGTAGTGAAAGTAATATGGAAAAAGATGATCCGATGTGGCAACACCTAATGGGAGCAGCTGAAAGAAGAAGAAGGTGCAGTGAAAGTAACAATGCTAAAGCAGTTATGGTATTTAGAATAGTTTGACCATTCTGTGGACCATTATATTGTTACAGGTTAATTACAATCAGATGCATTAAACTAATAAACAATATGCAGTTAATTTCAGTGTATTTATAAAGCCGCATCAGGGATCTAAAAAAGAAAGGGTAACCACACAGGAACAGTAGCACTGCTTTGACGCTGGGTGCCGCCTGTCTGCAAAACCGAGCAGAGAACTTGCGTATGCCAGGGTATGAGCTACCATGGAAATGTGCGTGGCTTTACGCCAAGTTTAGGTTTTATACATCGCAATTTGAACATGGAAACGTTCTTGTGCAACATTTTTGTGCGTGCACACCATTTATACATTCGGCCCCTGGTGTTTTGGAGATACTCTGACTCAGTTATCTAGCCATTACAATTTAGCTTTTTTTAAAGTGGCTCAGTTCCTTACTTTTATCCATTCATACTACTTACAACGCATCACAAGAACTGACTGTTCACTTGAAGTCTAATATATCTAACATATTCTACCCCTTGACAGGTGCTATTGTAATGAGTGTCACAGGAGGCTGGGGGACAGACCCAGCCGGGACGCCTGGAAGTACCAGGAGGTGGCGTATTCGTTCTCCAGGCCACGAGGGGGCAACCTCCCTGGATCAAGAGAGGACCACAGGAGAGGAGCAAGGAGGCTAAAGCCCGTTGGGGCCTGTGGCCACCGCCAGGGGGTGCCCCGAGCTTCATGGAACCTGGGAAACGTTCACTTCCGCCACACCTGGGAAGATGGAGGAAGATCCTTCCAGGGATGCCCGGAGTGCTTCCGGGTGCAAGAGCAGCACTTCCGCCACACCAGGGAGTGCTGCCAGAAGGACGTCACCAGGCACCTGGAGCACATCCGGGTGGAAATAAAAGGGGCCGCCTCCCTACAATCAGAGAACTAGAGTCGGGAGTGGGAGCAGGATGAAGCTCCTGTGAAGAGAGGAAAGGCGGCCCACGGACTGAGAGAGAAAGGCCTGTATTAGGGTTGTTTGGTGCTGGGAATCACTGTGTGCTGTGTAGGACTGTGTTAAAGAGAAATAAACGTGTGCCTTTTTATAAAGATGTGGCTTCAGTCTAATGGTGTCCGGGCATGTCTCACATGAGATAATCAATGTTATTCAGTTCACCTATCAGTAGTTTTAATGTTGCGGTTGATCGCTGTAGTTATGAAAGGTTTTTGAGAAACACTTATAAATGAATTAACACAGAATTTATGATGTTTCTAGTGTTACAATGCTTTTGGGAAATATACTGCTTTTTAAAGGAGGAAACACTAAATGCCATGTTCATAAATGGACGTCCTTTTTACTATAGTAAAACAAGTGGTATTCTTAGATTGCAGTTCAGCAGCACTTATCATGTTTAATGGACATTATGAAAACTGCTGGGAACAATTAAACATATGGTAGTATACAGTTTTTTTTTTCTGTTAGTTTTCATTTTCTTATTCAAAACATCCTCAGTGCTTCCAGTTCAACTGTAAGATTCAAGCACCTTTTAAGATAATGTGTCATTATCATCTAACGCTGTGTCTTTACGTAAGTCTGTGGCACAATTATCTCCTCCAGGTTGCTGGATATGATGTTAAACTGCATATTTGGAGCAAGTAAAGGGAAATGACCTTGGCTCTTTCTCACTATGTCACAAAAACAAAAGAAAAATGTGAATGTCTAAAAATACTACTAATAAAAACTAAAAACATAGTAAGTCATCAGTATTGTTCAATGCCTAAAAAAAAAAATGTTATATTGGTGGTCTCAGACATGCTATGTAACTTGTTCACTAATGTGAACAATAATCTGAACATTATTAACCAGGATAATTAAGGTTCATCCAATTATGTGTAAATTGGCATATTCCGCTAAATTCTTTGAATGGCTATCCTAGGAATGTCAAAGTCTCCTCATGATGCAAGACGTTGTTGTTTTTTAACATACATCTCTGACAGTTGGACACACCTTCCTTCAACAATGCTCAGTGACTGTGAAGAGATTGTATAAAGATCAGTCTGCAGTCTTTTTTGGAAATCTTAAATGTGTGAGATGATGCACTAATAGACTTGTGAGGTATCTAATACATTGAAAAAAAACATTAAATTAGCAAGAAATCCATAATTATAAAAAAAAAAACTAGCAAAATACCCACGCTTCGCAGCGGAGAAGTAGTGTGATAAAGAAGTTATGAAAAAGAAAAGGAAACATTTTAAAAATAACATAACATGATTGTCAATGTAATTGTCATAGACTTATTTTAGTATTGAGAGTGAATTTGATGATTGTAAAGAGTTTAGTTTATGATTGTAAATGGTGTGTATAAGAAATGCACATTTTTAGGACGCAAGGATCTCTTTCTAAATGATGTTTGCAGTTCTGCCCTCGGCTGTAAAATGACCAAGCTGTCTGCTGAGCTTACTCTTGAGCATGCAACGTACAGTTGGCCGTGTGAGAAGCAATCTTGTGTCAAGTCAATGCCGACCTTTTTTAGAGTCTGGTCCTGTGACTTATTTATTGTCATAGCGAAGCAGACCCTTACTGGAAATTGGAGGCATTTGAATTGGAATGGGAGGTCAGAGGGTATGAGAGGGATGCGAGGAATACAGTCTCCCCTGAGTCAGTTCCAGTGAAGACAGTTGTCTCAATGAGGTTCTTGTGCAGAGATTTGATCTGAAGCCTGGTGCCATTACAAAGTTTTGGTGGTTGTAAGTTTCGTAGTAACATAATTGGTGCACCGACCTTCAAAAGTAGAGTATGCGGTGGCATGCCCAGAGGATTAAGAATGTGAAGAAACTAAATTAAAAGGCAGGAGTCACCAGCAGGAAGACGTGAAGCAAGGTAAACAATAACAAGCTTGAAGCGGTGGAGTAAAGAAGAAGGGAGCAGTGAGCACGACGAACAGCTGAGGAGAGTAAGGAAGCAAGTGAGGAGGCACATGAGTGCGGGATGTCATTAATGTATATAGGCAGGGAGCCAACCACGTGGTAGATGCGCAGACAGTGGCCGTGCGGAAAAAGGAAGGGGGACCGGGGGCAGCCCTTGTGCGTATCTGCCGTTAAATAAGTCCTCTGTTAAAGGAAATAAGGAATGAAACCGCCAAAAGGAGAGGTCAGTTCTGTAAGTTCCTTACGGCATAATGGTGAGAACCAGCAAAAAGATTTTTCGAAAGTTTGTTACGGGGCACAGCATGAAATAAAACATACTTAATGTTTGTAATTACAGTGTAAAGGATGAGCATGGGAAATTTGGGCTTCCTACATATATTGGAAGTCGCAAAAATAGTGAGGAGGGGTTTCCCCTATATACAGTTTAGGGGGTACACCCGTTTCCCCCCCTTGGGTGTTGCAATAGGACATGAAACATAACTAACTTTTGTAAGTACACTGCAAGGAATGAGCATGCAAAATTTCAGCTTCCCACCTATATGGAAAGTGGGAGAATTAGTGATGAGTCAGTGAGGGCTTTGCCTTTTATATATATAGATGAAAACAAAATTTCATGTGTTTAATGTTTAACAGTGGAAACACTGTGCTTACAACAAACAATATGGCAAGGTGAAATTGCTTCAGCAAATGGAAGCCAAACGAACAATTAATAAAAGCACAGACTGAGGCAACCAGACAGAAACTTATCCACTAAAACCTGGCAGAAAAATGTATTTTCTCAAGATGAGTCTTTTTAATGTGATTGTAAATGTTTGCAGTCAATCAGTATAACAGTGAGAACATGTGTACTGAGGAAGAGCAGTTATACTCACTGTCGAAAACACCAGTGCTTGCCAAATGCTAATTGCCTGCTTCTTAAAAGCCATTTGATATAAATACAGTATAATAGGCCACTTGTAAAAAAAAGAGGTTAGAGGGTGAATATACTCTTTGAAATGGAATCCACAACAGTAATACATAACCTCTGCTAAATTCTATGCTGTAGATTAATTATGAACTCTACAGACCAAAAACAGAAACTAGTTCACAAGGTTGTTATTAAACTAAGAGATCAATAAGGTAGAAAAATGAATCAAAAGACAACTATAGCAAAAAAGAAGAGGCAGTTGCAACCATCGTTGGATGCTTCACAGAAACGCACAAAGTAAAATTCAACACAGCACTGACAGAAAGGTGCATAGTGAAGCTTTGGCACATATTTTTTGCAATAGTCTTAATTAATATTTATATGTTTTAAGAGCCTAACACATTTTTAAATTCTATAGAATATGCATACGCACTGCCTGACTGTTTCTGTGTGTACATATTTGAACATTTCATTTTTGTTTTATTCCTACTGCTTTGTGATATGTGAAGTGAAATATATAAAAGTGAACACAATTGAATATTGAAAATATTCTTGTAGCTTTAAAATTGGATCAATGCTGTATTCATTTGTTTACTGACATTTTTGGAGTTACCACTTTTGAAGTCTCAGTTTTTCATTTTGTTGTGCTCACTTGAATGTCTCATCAGGAGTTTCTGGACAAATGCAAGGTCACTGCTTATTTGATACGTGGTTTGCACTAAAATCAATAAAAAATAAAATTCTATTTTTCCTGTGGAAATGAAAAGCAAACTAAGTGTAATAACCATATACTGCAGCAATCCAAACATAATTCAATCACATTTCTGGCTGACCAGGTTATTTAAAAATATTTAATACGTTATACTATGAATGAGGTGACAGATTATTATAATGTTACAACTTAGCTATTTGGGTAACACCATTTTCTAGGAATTCTCCAAAGCTGGGAGCTATATCTTCAACGACTACTAATATAAAATTTTCCATTGTGATGTCTGTATTTCCCATCTATCTCATAGTATAATTAATTAAAATAAAAGGTTGGACAGAAAAATGTTGAAAAGGCCACATTCTGAATAATATTGGTTGTTTCATATACTGTATATATTATAATTATGGCTATTTAATTTTAGTTGTTCTAAGCAAGAGAATTCTAAAATTGTACAGAAAGTCACTATAGCCATATTGCTCACAACATTTGGTCCAAGGTAAGACACCTTGACAGTTTTAATTGTTGCTGATCTGTAAGGCGAATTATACAGATGGACTTCTACGTGGTTAAGACACTGAACTGTAAAACAGAAGTTTTACAAGTTCAATACTTACCATTGAATTCTTGGTTTGCCCTTAATCAAGTATTGCACTGTGACTTACAAGTTTGTTTTTGGTAAATGCTCAAAGAATTAATGTAACTGTCAATGATCTAGTGAATTAAAATACAGTAAAGGTTTCTTGTTTGGTGTGTCCAACATCTAAGTGACAGGCCGTATGTTTTATGTAAGTGACTGTCTCCTATAAGAGACCCAAGTCACCCAAGTTCATGTTCATAGAAAGAATTCATTGTTAACAGTATAGATGAATGTTTCAGACTATTGTAAATAAATAAACATACAATTAGATACATATTTTGTGTAATGTGACAAAAAATAAATAATAAAATGTAGGCATAAATAAATATGTTGCAAAATTAATTTTACAAATTACTTCTTTCTGTATTTACTTAATTATTTAATCATTCATTTATTTCAATGTTTGCACAATTTATTTGTTTATATATCTATTTATTTATTGAATAGGCTTAAAAATATTATCATTGAAAGTATATACTCAAAATAAAACATTTTCTATGGTAAAAAAAGGCCTCACAGTTCTCATCATTAAGATGACGAAGAATAAACAAAGAAATGTTTAGAGATTTTTTTCTTCAACTATTTAAGTAGTAAAGACCATTAAATAATAATAATTAGCACCTAAAAGTGCAGTGCTATGAATTGGAGCAACTTACATTTCATTTATTTTTCTATAGCCTGTTTTGGATTCATTCATTTCAAACAGATGAACCACTTTATAATAAATGGTATTTTACCTATATACCTTGCAGATATTTGTCCATATGAACTTTTTCTTAACCTGCTTATCCAGGGTAGGGTTGTGGGATGACTGTAGCCTTTCGCAGCAATGATTGGGGTCAAGGCAGGAACACCACTTGGACACAGCAATAGTCCAAAAGAGGGAAAACACAAAGTCACACACTGATATTCGGGCAAATTTAGCATCACCAGTTCACCTAAACTGCATGTTGTTAGACTTTGGGAGGAAACCCACACACACACAGGAGGAACATGCAAACTCCATGTGCAAGGAATACATGGGATGCAAACCCCATTCTCCTTATTGTCTCCTTATCATGCCACCCTGAAGTTAAAAAATTGACTCTTAATTATCCAAGTTTCTAAAAGAGCTGGAAAAATGTTAAGTGTTTGTTTGAAGATAACACTTTCACCAAAGTGAATCTACTGTATTAGTCAATTACTGCTACTTCATAGATTGATCCCTGAACAGGCCTGTTGGGCTCTGGTCCATGGACATAAATTGCCAGAATTGCCCTCATGGATATTAAACTAGCTCAGTTTTAGTAGCTGAACACAGGTGCACTGGTAAGGGTTTTAGGCCCACTGAAAGGTTGTTTTTTTGGTGTAAGACATAAGCCTCTGTAAGTCAGGACAACTGATTTATAAATTTATATTGTACACTTCTATTCTAGTTGTGTTTTTTACTGTATTTATGCTGTTAAGATTTGGACTTTCCTGGTAGGTTGAGTTGAGATATTAAACATCATGTTGGTGGGTGCAACATTATTGTTTTCTTACAGTAAATTTTTTGCTATTAAGTGCAGGGAATTTTCCAGAGCTTTACATAAACATTGTCTTTTCCCCAGTTGCCAGTTCTTCAGAAAGAGAATGCTAATGATCCCAACACAAAATATCACTGTAGTATGTGAGATCTACTTAGTATATCAAAGCTTTTAAATTGTGTTTGTTGTCCTATAAGTACAAATAAACATTGCCATTTGGATCAATAACACACTGTTTATCAACATGTCGTCAGGTTGGTTCTGGCTCTCAGCAGGGATTGGGAAAAGGGGGCCCTGTTGTCTTGACAGGCCAAGACACCTCTGGACTGGGGATCCATCTCTGTGCCACGTAACAAGACTTGAGAGGCTTTGTTTGGGTTATACAGTGGCAGTAGCTAATAAACAGGCAGCATATAAACTGCATATTCTAAAGTGTTAACTATTTCCACATATTGATTGAATAATTGAATATAGATTGAATAAAGAGTTTGTAAATGAGAACTTGGTTTACAAATTCCTTTGCTAGAGTTTATCCCAAGTGTTGAAGTCCATTCCATGTCTAAGTATTGTATGCAAATAGATTTTGATGGTGAATACAAACAAGGTCAAATGAGATTAGATTAGCTTCTTCACTGTTGACCAACTTGTAATTTACTAGATGTTAATTGTCAGCTGGTAAAGAAAAAAGTGGTCAAACGCAAACTAACATGGCAACTAATGTGAAGCAAAAAAGAACGGCATGAAGACTGATTCAGCTACTATGCCATGGGTCCCCAACTCCAGTCCTGGAGAGCCACAGTGGCTGCAGGTTTTCATTCTAACCCTTTTTTTAAATTGGTGACCTGTTTTTGCTGCTAATTAACTTCTTTTAAATTAATTTTAATTGTTTTGCTCTTGAAGACTCAGAACCCTTAATTATCTTTTTTTTTCTTTAATTAGCAGCCAAATAATGAGATACAAAATGAACCAAAAGATGACCAGCAAAATGTCTCCATCAATATCTGAAAATAAAATAGGACTTGGGAATGCTGATCTTCTCAAATCCCCAAAACATTTTAACAGTGGTCTTAGAAAAGAGAAAATCAACAATTAGAGTAGCAACAAGCCATGGAATTAAAGAATGGGTTTAATTAACAAACAAGCGACTGGTTGGAGTAAAGTTGGTCAGAATTTGAAGCCCTGACTTAGTTGGTCTTCTGTTGGCTCACTCACTTCACATTTCATTTCTGTTTTGGGGGTGACATTTAAGGAAAGAAATTCAGGGGAACAAATCTTAAATAAACAAGTTAATTAAAATTAATTCCAAAAAAGTTAATTAGCAGCAAAAAGAATGAAAGCCTGCAACCACTATAGCCCTCCAGGACCGGAGTTGGGGACTCCTATCCTATGTAGTAAAATCTATAATATCAAAATGCACCATTTACAGTTCCACAGCTAAGTCATAAACATGATTATGTTGTGATTTCTCATGTTCCAATAAAATAACCATTACAGTATATATTTTAATAAAGAAATTGAAAGAAGCAGACACACACAACCATTGTTCTGCTGAGTTTGAGGTTCATTTAATATTTCTTTCACTGTAAATATGTATTAACTTAGACCATACATTGCCTAGATATAGGCAACTAACAAAATAAGGAAAAAATGTTTCAATAAGCTGCTGGAAAAACATGAGCTGCCAGAATAGCTTTATTTGGCCTCGGTGTAAAAGTTTCTGGCATTCAGAAATGTATTTAAAGAGTGCAACACTATTCTTTCACGAGTAGCACCATCATTTGCAGATTCGATGATCAGCTATGTAAAGTGTTTTTTTAGAGGTAACTAACTAGTTTTTTGGGTGCACCACATATTCTTTTCTGCTTGTTGACAATAAGGTGGAGGGTGATGTTTTGTGTGTTTTATTTTTCACTGCTTGTTGATTACTGCTTGTGTTCGTTCACACTTCACTCTACCGGTAAGAGTGCATGATTAGGTGTAATAGTGGGTTTTGCCCTGCAACCCAATAATTGTGTTCATTTCTGTGAAATTCTTCATAGTGGTTTCAATAAACCTGTTCCCATTTTTGATGGATAGTTACAGTCAAATGATCTAGAGTGGTTTGTCTCCTTTCCTTGCATCTTGAATCACAGTACAGACTTAATGGTCAAGTATTCTGTGCTTTCCCCCTTAGTTTCCCCTAACTGATGACCTCCATTCCAATGCCAACTTAGCTGCTATTGTACCTGAAACAGAAGTAAGCTGATCAGCCAACTTCACTGAAACTCCTGGCAAATGCATCTAACATTTTTTTTCTTTTTCTTAAAGTAACAGAGATCTTTTCTTGCAGCAATAATATTTCATACTATCTTGCCCAGCCCAAGAGAAATCATGGAGTATTGCTTTAGCTTTACTGTATATCTAAGTGAAGAAGCATCAGTTAAGTTTCATTTAATTGCAACAAAGCTGCTCTCTCCTGGATGCAAGCTTCCTTACATATTAGCTGCCAAATGGCCAGAAATTGGCTTATATAATGTAGAAGTCTGACAACTGGGTGGTCTCCAGTACTTTCTACAAATCATCTTAAGTAAGATGGAATGTTAATTGCTTAATTAGCTCATTGGCCACCCTTGTGTACAAGCACCTGCTTTCAATGTAATTTGTATTCCTTATTTACTCGAGGGCTTGCTTTATTTGGTCAGTGACCTGTACTTGGTGAAACTGTATTTAACCTCCTCCATCCTTTTTTTTTATAACAAACAATTAAGAAAAGTCATCAGTTGCAGTTGGTTCTTAGTCTTATACTTCAGTTTGCAGTCAACAGGATAGGATAAGATATAAGCATTAAAGGTAATACAATCTCTCAGATTTCCTTAACCCAGTTCAGGGTCGTGGATTGCAGGATCCTATCCAAGCAACACTGAGTGCAAAGTGAGAAACAGTTCTGAACAGGGTGCCTGTCACTCTCTCTGGGGCTAATTTACAGTAAACACTTAACATAATTGCCATTGAGAATGTGGGAGTTAACCCATAAAGAATGTGCATATTCCACACAAACAATGACTAGGTTTAGGATTTGAAATCAGGACAATCCTGATATATTTATATATCCAACCTCAACAACCCCGTTTTCCAAATACATATTCATAAAGTTGTTTTCAATGTCCAAACAAGGCATTTTTGACTTCCATAAAGAGACAGTGAAAGGCACTATTAGCAAGAACACGTTAGTGCTTGGACTGGTGAGCCATTGCTAGTGAAGAACTCCCTGAACCCATGGCTTTTCCTTTTTTTAATAAATTTGATGCAGATACACAACCACTTCACTGCAAATACATTGATTGATTTTCCATATATTTATTGCTTTTAAATATATTACAAAAGTACAAACTCTACAGTATATCTTTTTAACGGATGCCAAAGAAAGGTGACTACTGACTGTTGCTCAACAAAAATGAAGTTATTCATACAAAATAAGTAATGTGGGCTAGATATTAAGCAGCCTAGAGGAAATGATTTGATAGTTAGCATGGGTTAAATGCATTCATTCACATCTTTTTATTTAAGAAACAAAACATAATATTAAAACTCAGCACAATCAAATGACAATAATGCAGCAAGTACAATGGTATGTTCAAATTTTCCTAATTTCAGGCTGTTTGTCTGCTTTGCAGTAACATGTATATTGCATTTAGCAAACAATAACATTTATTTTGCTTTTTAATGCATCTGCCTTTCAACTGTATGTGAATAAACTGATTTTCTTTCTATTTTAAGCTTTCTGATTTACCAGTTAAATTAGAGTGTATGTGAGAAAAATGTATGTGCAAATTTTGGTGTCAAACTTAACTTATCTATCGACTTGCATTTGGTGAATTGTGTGGCCCACCTTCAGCAAAACTCTTTTGCTCTACCCTTTACTAGAAGTACTAAAGGTTCAAGTCACAAAGGCAGTTTAATTAAATTTAATCTGTGGTGTTGTATTTCTTTGCTTGACTCTTTCCTAAAAACATTTTTTGCACAAAGTGAAAACTCTTTCTTCTTTGTGATTGCTCTTACTGGACAGAGTAAAAAACATGTAATGCAAAAGTCATGTGTTAGCACCTATCCAACTTCAGGCTTGAATCTGTACATCATCCAGTTAACATACAAATTCTGTCAATAAGCAAAGAAGGCCTCAAGCAAGCATTTTTATTAAAGAGCACTCCTCTAGCTTTACAGCTCATTTTAGTCAAGATTACTTTATAGGTTCATCAACTTTAGTTTATTTTGAAAAAGTTTACCCAGATTTATTTGTGAACAGAACACATATGTAACTGCAAAAGCATGCATTTTAAGATAAGAAGTGGTCATATTAAAATTTTAATAGAAATTTCTGAAGGTAAATGTGTATTGCAGTTAGCAAGATTAAATGAGTAATTTCTTCAAAGTACAGTGAATCAATCTGATGTCACATGCATGAGAAACAAAATGCATGCTGCAAACTCTTTGTTTTAAAGTTTAATACAATGTGTTACAAATATTGCAATTCCAAAAATGTCATTATTTTCATTGTTGTCATTAATACAAGTGTCCTGGTTACACAATGGGCATTGGTGATACAAGGTTAGATCTTCATTTACTTACCAAGTAGGTCATCTTTTGTAAACAGCTTTCTTGTTCCCTGTGTTGTTAAATGGCATTACAGTCATCCCCCTTTCAGCTGCCAAGTAAGTGGGTGTCTCTAAACTGGCTGAGTATGAGCAAGTATGTATTGGAGTCGGCTTGGCCAAGGTCTGGTTTCTAGAGTAGGTTGGGCTACTCAGTCAAGGCAATAATGAACACAAGAATAGTGACAATACACTTGGAACCAAGGAGATTAGAATTACTCTCAATTGGGTAATTCTTTAATGAAAATTCATGAATTTACTTATTTACTTTCTGCAATATCCTGCAGGATTAATAAAGTATCTATCTATCTATCTATCTATCTATCTATCTATCTATCTATCTATCTATCTATCTATCTATCTATCTATCTATCTATCTATCTATCTATCTATCTATCTATCTGTCTGTCTGTCTGTCTGTCTGTCTGTCTGTCTGTCTGTCTGTCTGTCTGTCTGTCTGTCTGTCTGTCTGTTTATTAAAATTCTTGACATTTTGACTTGGGTTTCATAATACTATTCAAACTAATAGAGTTTAGTTGATTGGGAAAATCAGATTGACCTGATATGAGTGAGTGTTCCCTGTGATAAGCTGTTGATGCTGCTGAGACAGGCTATCTGTCAGGCTACCTTGTAATCATTAAGGTGGGATCAAAGAATGATAAGGTATGGGTATCATTGATGTCATTGTGCCTGGTTTTGTCTTTTAACTAATCTGAAATTATCCTGTTTATAATTTTCATTGATAGGATATCAAGGCATAGCCAGGGATGGAGTCCAGTTTGGGGGCCTTAAAATTGCATCAGTGCTGATGATATTGTCCTGTTGATTTTATCGGGCTGTGAGCTCCAGCATGCATTGGAATGAGGATTGACACCTCCAAATCTGAGGTCATGGTCCTCAGTAGGAAAAATTTGGACTGTCCTCTCCAAGTGGGAGGTGTGTCACTTTCTTTAAAGGAGGAGTTTAAATACCACTGGGTCTTGTTTAGTGTGTGAGGAAAAGTGATGGTGAAATTGACAGACAAATGGGTGTGGCAGGTGCATTTATGAGGTTCCAATACCGATCCAAAGTAGTGAAGTAGGAGCTGAGTCAAAAGGTGACGCTCTTTGACTGATTTACCAGTCTATCTACATCCCTACCCTCAGCTATAGTCATGAGCTTTGGGGAATGACCGAAATAATGAGATTGTAGGTCCAGGTGGCAAAAATGTGCTTTCTCTGCAGGGTGTCTGGGCTTTCCCTTAGAAATAGGGTGAGAAGTGAAAACATCCAGGTGAGGCTCAAAGTAGAACTGCTGATCCTCTGCATCAAAATGAAACAATTGAGATTGTTCGGGCATCTGATATGGATGCCTCATTATGATGGTTTTATGGGCATGACCAGCTGGGAGGAGACCCCGGAGAAGACCCTGGGCTAGCTGGAAGGATTACATATCCTAGATGGCCTGGGACGCCTTGAAATCCCACAGTATGAGTTGTGGCTGGAGAAAGGGACGTATGTGCCGCACTGCTAAGACCGTTTCTCCTGTGACCCAGTTTTGGATAATCAGTGGAGAATGAATGAATAAATATAACATTGCAAGACATTTTCTGTTTTACTAATGTTTATACTGCATTTCTAAATATGTGTAACATGAGAAAAATGCTATATAAGAATAAAATCTAACATACTTAATTTCAATTGAACCAGATTAAGAAGAGTTCACAGCACATTCTTTCAAACTAAAAACTAAACTGAGTATCGTTATATTGTATTAATAGCTATGACACTTCATTTTGTATAGTACAATACTGAAAAATCAAATCTGTTCTTTTAAAAGATAAGGTTACGAATTATTTGCCTCAAATAACTGTCAGAAAGAACACTTTCTAAAAGTTGTGGATTGCATCTGGAGGTCATCAGCCAGGATTCAGTGGTGCATTTAGTCCTTGTGTCCTACCTCCATAAAAGGTTAAAAAAAGCCCTTGTAATGCAGAAATCAATGCAAAAAGTACAAAGAGCAAGCAACTGTTTTTAAAAACATTGGTTTGATGATACATTTAATAGCAGCTTTGTAGGCTTCAGAACAACATCTTAAGAAAGCAGAAGATATTTTGCATGATTTAGCCAGAATTGATAGAAATGATGAATATTCAACAATTCAGTTTTGAATAAATGAATAAACTCAGATAAAGTCTTTGTAAAATAAGAATAAAAAGTGACCTTGCAACATCCTTTCTACAGAAAGCCAAACACATGAATAAATAGTCATCCTTCTAACAAATGCATCCTCTTATTTTAGAGCATTTCATCCTTAAAGCCTGCTTTACAAGACTCAGAGATTTAGTTTCTTCCTGTCTTATTAGCGCACAAGTGTGAAATTGTTTAGTCCATTCCCTGATGTGTCCTCTACTTTTCATTTACCTGAAGCAGCACATTTCAGCCAATTGTTCTTGATTCATTTTAAATATTTGACTACCTACTATGGTCTGCATACTTTGTTACACTTAAAAAATCCAGTAGTTCTTGGAAAAAAAAAACTTGTGACTTAACATTGTATAATAGTTACAAAATCATTGAAAATAACCATTGCTGCTAATTTTACACAAAGTGGGAAGAACATTGTAATACTCTGAAGGTGTTTGAGTACTGAGAAAAGCACTATATAAATGTAATGAATTATTATTATTATTATTATCACATTTTATCTTACCACATTTCCTTCCCTGGCATAAAAGCCTTTTCAAATGTTTTAAGATTTTGCAGAAAAAAAGAATCATGCAGTACAGGATGAGTCAAAATGACGTTAACACTAAAGTACTGCTATGCATACATTTAACTACAATTTTTGTGGACAATGTATGTGCCACATATGGTACATGTGTTGCACATGATGGTGAACAGGTTGAGACATACCTGTAAATCATCTTGCACATATGAAGTATGTTTTGTGAATAAATAGTGTCTGCCATTCAAATGTTAACATAATTTTGACTGATTACTTGCAACACCAAATTGGTTGGATTAGCTCGTTAAGCCTTGAACTTCATAGACAGGTGTGTCCAATCATGAGAAAAGGCATTTAAGGTGGTCAGTTGCAAGTTGTGCTTCCCTTTGACTCTCCTCTGAAGAGTGACAGCATGGAATCCTCAAAGCAACTCCCAAAAGATCTGATAACAAAGATTGTTCAGTATCACTGTCAGTTTCAACTGTTAGGAATGTAATCAAGAAATGGAAGACCACAGGCACAGTTGCTGTTAAACCCAGGTCTGGCAGGCCAAGAAAAATACAGGAGCGGCATATGTGTAGGATTGTGAGAATGGCTACAGACGACCCACAGATCACCCACAAAGACCTGCAAGAAAATTTTGCTGCAGATGGTGTATCTGTACATTGTTCTACAATTCAGCTCAATTTGCACAAAGAACATCTGTATGGCAGGGTGATGAGAAAGAAGGCCTTTCTGCACTCACGCCACAAACAGAGTCACTTGTTGTGTACAAATGCTCATTTAGCAAGCCAGATTCATTTTGGAACAAAGTGCTTTGGACTGATGAGACAAAAATTGAGTTATTTGGTCATAAGAAAAAGCGCTTTGCATGGCAGAAGAAGAACACCGCATTCCAAGAAAAACACCTGCTACCTACTGTCAAATTTGGTGGAGGTTCCATCATGCTGTGGGGCTGTGTGGCTAGTTCATGGACTGGGGCCCTTTTTTAAAGTCGAGGGTCAGATGAATTCAAACCAATATCAACAAATTCTTCAGGATAATGTTCAAGCATTAGTCACAAAGTTGAAGTTACGCAGGGGTTGGATATTCCAACAAGACAATGACCCAAAACACAGTTCAAAATCTACGAAGGCATTCATGCAGAGGGAGAAGTACAATGTTCTGGAATGGCCTTCACAGTTGCCTGACTTGAATATCATCGAAAATCTATGGGATGATTTGAAGCAGGCTGTCCATGCTCGGCAGACATCAAATTTAAGTGAACTGGAGAGATTTTGTATGAAAGAATGGTCAAAAATACCTCCATCTAGAATCCAGACACTCATCAAAGGCTATAGGAGGCGTCTAGAGGCTGTTATATTTGCAAAAGGAGGCTCAACTAAGTATTGATGTAATATCTCTGTTGGGGTGCCCAAATTTATGCACCTGTCTAATTTTGTTATAATGCATATTGCATATTTTCTGTTAAATTTTCTGTCCAATAAACTTAATGTCACTGCTGAAATACTACTGTTTCCATAAGGCATGTCATATATTAAAAGGAAGTTGCTACTTTGAAAGCTCAGCCAATGATAAACAAAAATCGAAAGAATTAAGAGGGGTTCCCAAACTTTTTCATATGATTGTATGTATATATATATATATATATATATATATATATATATATATATATATATATATATATATATATATATATATATATATATTATAAACTAAAATCGTATAAAGACTTTTCCCACTTCCATTGTGTTCTGAATTGTCACATTAGTTATTAGTGTGTTACACAACCTCATTATTAGCTTTCCTAATTGGTATTTTTTTAATTCTGGAAACGTAGCTCCCTGTTATATTGAGGAATAGTAAAAATTATTTAAAGGAAAGTAATGATTGTAGAAAGTGGAAGGACACCAAGCTATGCTTTTGGTTGCTGGTATTTTCTTTTCTTTTCCTCCAGAGACATAGTGGGTTTGCCAATGTCACTTATGTACATTTACATGTGAATTTATATCTCAGATTGCATGTTGTTAGAATTCTGGCATCCTCGAATTACTAACAGTAGGAAAGTGAGTACTGAGATGAAGAAAAGATTGGACTGGTTGTGAATTTGCAAACTGCTGGCATAAATATCACAGCACAGCTTCTACTACTGAAAGGTTTGCCAAAGAAAAGCCCTTTTTTCCTTTAGAAAAAATCTCAAGAATAACAAATAAATAAATAAAACTGAAAAGCTTTCTCTTGGTTTTACATTGTACTTCTGAATCTGTTCATTAATTCTTTCTTCCCTTTTAGTTGATTATTCCAAATTCTAAACAGTGCTCTTTAAAAGTATGAAATGCTAGACTTGATTAGCTGACATAGACTAGTATCCCCGTCTTTCTTCCCCATCACTTTATTTCTCTTTCTCATTTGCAGAAATATGATTCCAATGTCAGCGATGCCCAGATTTTTTGCATTGTAGTCCCCATTTTCAAACTCAGTTGACTTTATTTCTGTTGTTATTTCTGCTGGGACAGTGAGTTAGATTATCACTCTTCTTTACAGTTGGTTTATATACAGTGCATCCGGAAAGTATTCACAGCGCATCACTTTTTCCACATTTTGTTATGTTACAGCCTTATTCCAAAATGGATTAAATTCATTTTTTGCCTCAGAATTCTACACACAACATCCCATAATGACAACGTGAAAAAAGTTTACTTGAGATTTTTGCAAATTTATTAAAAATAAAAAATTTGAGAAAGCACATGTACATAAGTATTCACAACCTTTGCCATGAAGCTCAAAATTGAGCTCAGGTGCATCCTGTTTCCCCTCATCATCCTTGAGATGTTTGTGCAGCTTAATTGGAGTCCACCTGTGGTAAATTCAGTTGATTGAACATGATTTGGAAGAAGTTTTTGTTTTTAAATTAAAATGCACTTAAATCATTTGGTTAAATAAAAAAAAAACATCAGCCACAACAGTTCCTAATATGTCTATGCCCATCAGTATTTTTCCTTAGTTATTTAAATAAGATTAATGGCCAAGTGACAAACCCCATCCAGCCTTTCTTTTGCTTGTGATAGATTTTCATATACTAACATTTCAGAGATAAAACAAGTTTGGGAAACCAATTCTAGGTGGGAAGGTCATTCTAGCACAGGGTTTAGTCATGTAGTCTTCTGTGCTTTGTTTATTTCCAGAGCAATTTAAAAAAACAACTCTTATTACTGTATCTGTAACGAGTCCAATAGAATTTCTCTTCATAATATGGAATGGAAAAGGTCATAGTTCTTGTCCAAGGGATAGACAAGGTGAGATTAGATAGCTGACACAGAAAGGTGTTGAGCTATATGAACCTTGGAGCATTTTTTACTAGTATAATATGAGGAGGGAAATGGTATTAAGTTCTGTTCCCTTTGCCATCAGAGAGTCTTTCTAAGTTACTAAAATTTTGAGTATGTTTTAAATAAAAGCATTAAACATTTTCTAGATAAGCAGCAACAGGGATAGATGAGTGCATTCCAATACGTATTTGAAAATTCTGGCACACTGGTTAATAAATTTACACAAGGATGAATATGTTTCCAGATCTGCTGATTAAGAATTTGCTTTCTCATTAATTCTGAAATCCTTTGGATATTTATGCCAGTGCTTGTAATAGCACTCAGCGGGAAGTTATACTGAAGTTGTTGCTTCACATCAGCATTCATTGTCATTTACACCTGTGCCACCTGTGTCTGGTCTTTGGTAACTGTCATCATTTAGATACCATTAAGGGAACAAATTACACAGAAAAGTTAATTAACTGAAGAAAAGAAAAAAATTCACTCTATTAAAAACTATGGCTAAAAATGCCCTTATAATATTATTTTGATTCACAAACTACATTGTGGCCTTATGATTATTGAAAGAAAGCTGGAAAAGTACAGGTAGTGCAGTGGTCTGTTTTAATACCAGTAATTATAAAACAGACTGGAGCAACAAACTGCAGAAATTCATGTCTAGGGGTATGAGTTTAAGAACCATTTAGTGTACTGGGGTGGGAGCTTGTCAGAGATAGTGTTCAGGACAATGTGGGGAACCAATCACTGGAACATGAACGGCTACAGTAATATATAAACTAGAAGTTTAAAAAGTAGTCTGAAAACAGTAGGCATTTGTGAATATAAAAAAAATATTCATATTTGTTTTGGAAGAACTCTTTTAGCCATTAACTTGCTTGTTAAAAAATCCCAAATGGACTCACTGTTTTTTCATTTTAATTGTGTGAGTACGGCACAAGCATCATGTGTTACCCATCATGTGTGAATTGGGGTTTGACAACAACATTCAAAAGCTTTACAGGTGGCATTGCCGCACTTTAGAATCTGTAGCTTACAGTCCCATTGGTGGAAAGTATAAAGTACATCGTCTAGTGCACTGTTATTTTTATGGGTTTTTCTTAGTAGCAATGGAATTGTGATGGTGTGTTTCTGCAGCACTGCAGATCCTGTAGAGAACGTGTAGAGTGAATCTTTCATGAATTTCAGTGTGTGACTAATTGCAGGATTGTTTCTGATTGCCCTAAATCCAAGATTTGTGTATGTCTCCATGCAAGTAGTACAAGCTGGGGTCATTTTGGCAGTCAAACTAAGGTAGAGAATGCTGTATTAGGAACAAGAGCACTGCATGAAAATAAACAAGCAACATCACAGATAAAATGATCAAATTACAGAGTGAGGATGAAGGGACCCTCAAATTCTTTATAACTATTTTGGGGTTTTAGTATGTGGAGAATTTAGTCCTGTTATTTTGTGTTTTTCATTCAATTTTGCAGTAATAATTTGCATTGCCAATGTTTTATTAGCATTTCACAGATGCTGCTGTTTTTTGTGTTTTTTTATGGCCGTGGTTACTCGGGCTGTTGCTACCATGTCACTAAAAGTCCTCATGGGTCATTTCTTGTTTTAAGATGGTTGCATAATACTGGTAGTGTCCAACTAGCAGGAGTTCAAATACAACAGTATAAAAGCTAGTACTAATGTTCTTTTCATGAGTCAGTATAATTGAGTATTTTTTTGTTTGTGTTCTGTTTTCCATATTTAGATTTGCTTACCTTGCATTTGCTGATCTTTTGGCCCATTTTAAGTACAGTTTATTCTCCCATCATCTGGTCCTTGAGGTGCTGTTTTTCTTCTCTGTCATTGTCCTGATGGTGTTGGCACGTGTTTAAGCTGTATAATGCACTAGCAAGGCCTCATCTGGAATGCTGGGTGCAGTTTTGCTGTTCATATTGTGGTGGAACCGGGAGCGTTAGCGAGTTATAAGCTGCAAGGAAACACAAAATACTCTGAATCTTTTTAGTTTAAGAAAATTGAGATTACGTAATAATTAAAACTACAAAGGAAAATAGTACTGTGGATTCCAGCTGTTAACATAAATTGAACTGTTCAACAAGAACACAGAGATAAAACTAGTTAGTTGTAAATTTTGCACAAATGTTAAGTTCACATAGAGAACCAAAGTTATGTAGATAAACTCCCAATGACAGATAGTAGTAGGGAACTTAGATATTATGTAAAAGTTAGATGAATAGAGATTGACAGGCCATTTTGGGATGTATAACCTGTTCTTGTTAGAATTGTTCTTCTAGGCTTATGTTCTGTTGCAGTCATTAATTATGGGTTCTGCAGCTGCAAACTTTGTACATCATGAAACATCCTCTTATCTAACAGTTCATGTCACCTAGTATTTGCATATTTGCTTAGGCGGAGTGGTGGCTCTGAGGCTAGGGATCTGCACTGGCAATCGGAAGGTTGCCAGCTTGAATCCCGTAAATGCCAAAAATGGACTCTGCTTTGTTGGGCCCTTTAGCAAGGCCCTTAACCTGCAATTGCTGAGCACTTTGAGTAGTGAGAAAAGCGCTATATAAATGCAAAGAATTATTATGTAATATTAACCTACTTGATATACAGTGCATCTGGAAAGTATTCACAGCGCATCACTTTTTCCACATTTTGTTATGTTACAGCCTTATTCCAAAATGGATTAAATTCATTTTTTTCCTCAGAATTGTACACACAACACCCCATAATGACAATTTCAAAAAAGTCTACTTGAGGTTTTTGCAAATTTATTAAAAATAAAAAAACTGAGAAATCACATGTACATACTGTAAGTATTCACAGCCTTTGCTCAAAACTTTGTTGATGCACCTTTGGCAGCAATTACAGCCTCAAGTCTTTTTGACTATGATGCTGCACGCTTGGCACACCTATCCCTGGCCAGTTTCGCCCATTCCTCTTTGCAGCACCTCTCAAACTCCATCAGATTGGATGGGAAGCGTCGGTGCACAGCCATTTTAAGATCTCTCCAGAGATGTTCAATCGGATTCAAGTCTGGGCTCTGGCTGGGCCACTCAAGGACATTCACAGAGTTGTCCTGAATCCACTCCTTTGCTATCTTGGCTGTGTGCTTAGGGTCGTTGTCCTGCTGAAAGATGAACCGTCACCCCAGTCTGAGGTCAAGAGTGCTCTGGAGCAGGTTTTCATCCAGGATGTCTCTGTACATTGCTGCAGTCATCTTTCACTTTATCCTGACTAGTCTCCCAGTTCCTGCCGCTGAAAAACATCCCCACAGCATGATGCTGCCACCACCATGCTTCACTGTAGAGATGGTATTGGCCTGGTGATGAGCGGTGCCTGGATTCCTCCAAACGTGACGCCTGGCATTCACACCAAAGAGTTCAATCTTTTTCTCATCAGACCAGAGAATTTTCTTTCTCATGGTCTGAGAGTCTTTCAGGTGCCTTTTGGCAAACTCCAGGTGGGCTGCCATGTGCCTTTTACTAAGGAGTGGCTTCCGTCTGGCCACTCTACCATACAGGTCTGATTGGTGGATTGCTGCAGAGATGGTTGTCCTTCTGGAAGGTTCTTCTCTCTCCACACAGGACCTCTGGAGCTCTGACAGAGTGACCATCGGGTTCTTGGTCACCTCCCAGACTAAGGCCCTTCTCCCAGGATTGCTCAGTTTAGATGGCCGGCCAGCTCTAGGAAGAGTCCTGGTGGTTTCGAATTTCTTCCACTTACGGATGATGGAGGCCACTGTGTTCATTGGGACCTTCAAAGCAGCAGAAATTTTTCTGTAACCTTCCCCAGATTTATGCCTCGAGACAATCCTGTCTCGGAGGTCTACAGACAAAGGCTGTGAATACTTATGTACATGTGCTTTCTCATTTTTATTATTTTTAATAAAGTAGCAAAAATCTCAAGTAAACTTTTTTCACGTTGTCATTATGGGGTGTTGTGTGTAGAATTCTGAGGAAAAAAATGAATTTAATCCATTTTGCTGTAAAGCTGTGAATACTTTCTGGATGCACTGTATGCCTCCCTAGCTATTGATTTGTGCATGAAGGAGAGTGAAGTTATTGGTGATGTTTAAAGGTTACCATTGTGAAAACAACATTTAATTCTATAGCACATTTTCATACACTGGATGTAAAATTAAATTATGTAAGAAAAGTAAAAAAATAAATCAATATAAAATTAAATAAGTACAGATATAAAATTAGTAGAAAAGCAGAGTCCTTATATATAACATTGTATTGTAAGTCTCTAAAAAGGAGTCTGATAATAAGTTCAGATTGCCAGAAGAACAGAAAAAAAAAACTTCAGTTAAAATGGATTAAAAAACAAATTCTGCAGGGGTTGTAAGGCCAAAAGACCAACCAGCTCCTACTGGGCATCTGCCTAACACAAATGTCCTTAAGTGATTCCTCATTTTTTCGAGGCTTTTTTTCAGAGGATTTGATGCAGTACGTCTTGTGGACAGCTGGGGCACCCACCTTCAGTCAAGCATCACAGGTGGGTTACACAGTGCCTTGATCGGGTGGTGGTGACACAAAATGCTACGAACAGAGAAACCAGAGAAGAAAACAAATAAAAGTAGAGATTATAATGATTGTAAATTCCCAAAAAATATGATAATTCTATGCATGTATAGCCTATTAGGAGTACAACTAAAATAAAGCTGGAAAAAAGCCAAATTATAAAAAAAAGTGCAGGAGTTTTGAAATTGATCCACCATGTTAGTCTGGCATATCTTTATTGGTAATGCATTCCAGATTTTTGGTGCATACTAGCAAAAGTCTACCTCACCTCTTCTTTTATGCTTAGCTCTTAGAATACTAAGCAGACCATTATTAGAAGATTTAAGGTTATAAGTTATAATGTAGGGGGGCAGGCATTCCAAAATGTTGGAAGGAGCAAGATTATTTAAAGCTTATATATCATTATTAGTATTTTAAAGTCATTTCCAAAGGACACAGGTAACAATGCTTAAACTAGAGAAATGTGCTCAGGTTTTCTTTTTCTGGTTAAAATTCTTGCTGCTGCATTCTGAATGAACTGCAACCCATTAATGCCTTTCATAGGTAGTCCAGTTACAAGTGTGTTACAATAATGTAGCTGAGTTAAAATTAGATTCCTGTTTTGTTTTTTTGCTGTGTATGATTTTTGCAAGCATCCATGGTTTGTTTCCATAATGAGTGATATGTTATGAAGCCCCATATAGATAAAGTGTTTTACTGATAGTTCTGTATTCAGTAGTTAATGTTCCTATTCTCACAATTATTGCTTGTCTGCTAGGCTGTAACCCAGGCACAGCTAACTTGTAATGTCTGGCCTTATCTCTGGTAGGTACCCTGTGTTGGATTAGTTGCCAGTCCAAGACTGCTTTCTATCTTGTGTTTGGTACTCTGGTACTGCTGGGATGGGTACGGGCCTCTGAGACCAAACAGAGATAAGCAGGGTTGACACTGAATAAATAAAGTCATTATTTGATTGCAAAATTTCCAGTGTCTCATTTAAACTGCTACTTTTTAAAAAAATGAATAGAACACCTTCTGTTAATCTATAATAATAAAAGGCAAAGCCCTCACTGACTGACTGACTGACTCACTGACTCACTCATCACTAATTCTCCAACTTCCCGTGTAGGTGGAAGGCTGAAATTTGGCAGGCTCATTCCTTACAGCTTACTTACAAAAGTTAGGCAGGTTTCATTTCGAAATTCAAAGCGTAATGGTCATAACTGGAACATATTTTTTGTCCATACACTGTAATGGAGGAGGCGGAGTCACGTATCGCGTCATCACGCCTCCTACGTAATCACGTGAACTAAAAACAAGGAAGACATTTACAGCACGAGTCACACGCGGGAACGAAGGTAAATGACGTTAATTTTTGACTGTCTTTTAATACTGTGTAAGCATACATATTAACACATGTGCAATTAAACGTGTGCATTTACGGGGTGATTTCTCAGGCTTAAAAGCTCACCTTTTATCAAACACGGGAACAAAGGTAACTGACGTTGTTCACTGTCTTTTAATACTGTGTAACCATACATATTAACACATGTCCAATTAAACGTGTGCATTTACGGGGTGATTTTTCAGGCTTAAAAGCTCGCCTTTTACTAGAAAGGTAAATGCAAAACAATTTTCAATCAGTTTATTGAAACGCTCCCGTTAAGGATTGCTATAACATATTCGCGAGATAAAAGAACGAAGTAGGGGGAAATGGAGGAACAGCCGCAAACAGCGAAGAGCAAAAACTTAATTAAACAATTGACAACGGAGCGAGTTAAGCATACAAGCATGTTCATAAGGGAAACAAAGCACGGTGTAAAACGTAAGTTTCAATTAAGTTTATAGAAACGCTCCCGCTGCGGATTGCAATAACATATTCGCGAGATAAAAGTTTAATGAGAAGACACGAGGTATAAACGAACCACACGCCGTGGCGCAACGTTAGGGGCAACAGTTTCAACCATTCTATGATCTGCTTCTCGCAACTGAAAGACGGCACATGGCGGATGTTAGCCGACTTGCTGACCGCAACGTTAGGGGCTTCAACTCTGGCGCTGACGCCACATCTCAGTGCCAACACTTTGCAGACTGTACTTAAAAGACACGCCCTCCTCACTGGACAGTTAAAAACACCAATCAAACTAACGATGACATCAAGTATTACCCAATCCAAAGTTGGAAAGGAGGCATCTTCATAAAATGCGTGTGGGATGATTTGCATGAGACGCTGCTTTAAAAAAAAAATGATAAAAAAAATACGGGATAAATCCCGTCCAGTATTGATTCAAAACGGGACGCGCAATTTCATTCTCAAACACGGCACGATTCCGTATTTTAAAGGACGGGTGGCAACCCTACAGTGCCAGGTAACCACCCATACAATCAGATTGTGATTCAGACTAGGAATGCAATGAATGTAATTACCCCGATCTACATACAAGGCGAAAGTCTTGCAACATTCAAAGATGATGGTTTGGGATAAGTACACCATACAACATAAAAGAGCTTATGAAGCTTTGAACCGAAAAAAGCAAGATCTCAGAGATCGTAAAAAAAAAAATAGGAGGTAATGTCGTTTTACTCGCTGTAGATTTTAGTCAAACATTACCAGTTATTCCACGAGGGAGACCAGCAGATGAACTCAACGCGTGTTTAAAATCCATGCTTCTCCCACGCTCGGTTATATGTCGCGTGTTCTCGGGTAGGTGCACCAAAAAATGTATACATTTAAGCATGTAATGGGCAAACAAAAAATGAGGTATACCCGAAGGCACTGCAGTAGTACTTCATGTAACTTTACTTCTTAAATGTTAATGTTTTACTGTTTAATAATTTATACGCTTCTTATATGTTGTTCAAATTCTTTTATCAAAATACCACTGACAGCGCAATGCACGATAACATGGAGTGAATACACCATACGCATCCGCCCACGGCTGCCCTGCTGTGCGCAGATAGGAGTTGATTCTACAATAAAATAAAATAAACATAAAAAGAGTAAAACAATCATCACCCATAAAGCGGATAGTAGACGTGACGTACTATATGTGTACCACATTTCAAGTGTATAGGTGAAACGGTTTGCGAGCTACAGGTCATTTAAAATCCTGGACAGACACACAAATTGCCACGGTAGCAAATTACAGAAGAAGATTTTACTGTTTAATAATTTATATTTATATGAAAACTGCTTCTTATATATTACTTCATATTCTCATATGATAATGATGTTAATGTTTATATTGATTTCTGTGTTATTAAAACTGCATGTATGTGTGTATATGTATATATATATATATATACTAGCAAAATACCCGCGCTTCGCAGCGGAGAAGTAGTGTGTTAAAGAGGTTATGAAAAAAAAAGGAAACATTTTAAAAATAACGTAACATGATTGTCAATGAAAGCCCGTTTCAGTCAGTAAGTCTTATGTGTGTGTTTATGTATGTATGTATATATATGTAGATGTGTATATGTAGATATGTATATATATGTATATGTATATAAATGTTTATGTGTGTGTGTATATTATCCATCCATCCATCCATTTTCCAACCCGCTGAATCCGAACACAGGGTCACGGGGGTCTGCTGGAGCCAATCCCAGCCAACACAGGGCACAAGGCAGGAAACAATCCCGGGCAGGGTGCCAACCCACCGCAGGACACACACAAACACACCCACACACCAAGCACACACTAGGGCCAATTTAGAATCGCCAATCCACCTAACCTGCATGTCTTTGGAATGCGGGAGGAAACCGGAGCGCCCGGAGGAAACCCACGCAGACACGGGGAGAACATGCAAACTCCACGCAGGGAGGACCCGGGAATCGAACCCAGGTCCCCAGATCTCCCAACTGCGAGGCAGCAGCGCTACCCACTGCGCCACCTTGCCGCCCGTGTATATATATGTATATGTATATATGTATATATGTATGTATATGTATATATGTATGTATATATGTATATACATATATATATACATATATACATACATATATATATATATATATATATATAAAAAGACAGCAACAGTTATAACAATGACAACACAATTACATTGACAATCATGTTACGTTATTTTTAAAATGTTTCCTTTTTTTTTCATAACCTCTTTAACACACTACTTCTCCGCTGCGAAGCGCGGGTATTTTGCTAGTCTATACTAATAAAAGGCAAAGCCCTCACTGACTCACTGACTCACTGACTGACTGACTGACTGACTGACTGACTGACTGACTGACTCATCACTAATTCTCCAACTTCCCGTGTAGGTGAAAGGCTGAAATTTGGCAGGCTCATTCCTTACAGCTTACTTACAAAAGTTAGGCAGGTTTCATTTCGAAATTCAAAGCGTAACGGTCATAACTGGAACCTCTTTTTTGTCCATATACTGTAACGGACTGCAGCTCGCTGGCCGTGGGAGGCGGAGTTGCATATCGCGTCATCACGCCTCCCACGTAATCACGTGAACTGACTGTGAACGCAGTACGATACTAATAAAAGGCAAAGCCCTCACTGACTGACTGACTGACTGACTGACTGACTGACTCATCACTAATTCTCCAACTTCCCGTGTAGGTGGAAGGCTGAAATTTGTCAGGCCCATTCCTTACAGCTTACTTACAAAAGTTAGGCAGGTTTCATTTCGAAATTCAAAGTGTAACGGTCATAACTGGAACCTCTTTTTTGTCCATATACTGTAACGGACTGCAGCTCGCTGGCCGTGGGAGGCGGAGTTGCGTATCGTGTCATCACGCCTCCCACGTAATCACGTGAACTGACTGTGAACGCAGTACGTACCCAAAGAGCGCTGAAGAAAACATTCATTACACAATTGAGAAGGCAGCGAAACAATAAGAAGCAAAGCACGGTGTAAACCGTAAGTTTAAATTAAGTTTATAGAAACGCTCCTGCTGCCGTTGCAATACCATATTCGCGAGATACAAGTTTAATGAGAAGACACGAGGTATAAACGAGATTTGAATCACTTTGTAACGGAGTTAAAATTGCTGTAGCGAGAAACTTTGAAGTGCCGGGTCTTAGCTAACATTAAATAAAGCCGTGGACATCGCAAAATCACACAAGAGAGCGGCTAACGTGAACTGACTGAACGCAGCAGGAGTGATCACTTCGCTACTGCGGAAACAAAGCACGGTGTAAAATGTAAGTTTAAATTAAGTTTATAGAAACGCTCCCGCTGCCGTTGCAATACCATATTCGCGAGATACAAGTTTAATGAGAAGACACGACGTATAAACGAGACTTTGGATGACTTTGTAATGGAGTTAAAATTGCTGTAGCGAGAAACTTTTAAGTGCCGGGTCTTAGCTAACATTAAATAAAGCCGTGGACATCGCAACATCATACAAGAGAGCGGCTCACGTGAAATGACTGAACGCAGCACGTCGGAAACAAAGCAGCTTTTCTCCTGTACAACTATACGTTGCATTCTCAAGAGTGTGCTTGCACAGCTTGGTCATATTACAACCGGAGTGCTGAACTGACAACGTGGTATACAAAGAGAACTATAACAATCGTAATATGTATATATATATATATATATATATATATATATATATATATATATATATATATATATATATATATATATATATATATATATATATATATATACTAATAAAAGGCAAAGCCCTCACTGACTCACTCACTCACTGACTGACTGACTCACTCACTCACTCATCACTAATTGTCCAACTTCCCGTGTAGGTGGAAGGCTGAAATTTGGCAGGCTCATTCCTTACAGCTTGCTTACAAAAGTTAGGCAGATTTCATTTCGAAATTCTACGTGTAATGGTCATAACTGGAACCTCTTTTTTGTCCATATACTGTAATGGAGGAGGGGGAGTCACGTATCGCGTCATCACGCCTCCTACGTAATCATGTGAACTGAAAACAAGGAAGAGATTTACAGCACGACTCAAACGTGGGAACGAAGGTAAATGATGTTAATTGTTGAGTGTCTTTTAATACTGTGTAAGCATTAACACATGTGCAATTAAACGTGTGCATTTACGGGGTGATTTCTCAGGCTTAAAAGCTCGCCTTTTATTAAAAAGGTAAATGCAAACTGTTTTTATTCTGAAGGGCACAAACCACGTTAGATTTCAGCCGTTAAACGCACAAAAATGTCGGTACACCAGATAAATAAGCGCAACATATTATCAGTTGTATTGTATGCTTACAATACATATAGAAATGTATTAATCGTTAACTAATAGTATGGGATGGTGTTTTTCGACTTGATTTAAACGATTGCATGTCTTGGTGGGTTTGCGTAGCTTATTGTCAATATCTTTACACCTCTTTTTAAGACTTATTGACTGAAACGGGCTTTCACGAAAAAAGTTAGGGCTTTGCTACAGGATACACCCTCCACAAGTTAAGGAAGTAAAAATAAAGGTATATATTTCTGTTTATTTTAAACCTTTTAAGTTCGTATGCATAGCCCCATTTGGCTGTTCATTTTTTTTTTTCTTTCTTCAGTAATATTTAATGTCCTTAAAGAAAAACAACATATGCATTTTACTTTTTTTGTATCTCTTTAGTAATATTTTAGTGTAAAAGGATAACCAGTATTTAAACCTTTTATGTTACTTTATAAAGTTATTTTACACAATGTTGAAAAATTAATAAGAAAGCTACATATTTTGGCAGCTGCTGCTTTAATTTTCAATGAAATGAAAAAAGCTCTCCAAGAGAAAACCTCAATGAAGAAGAAACAGTTTGCACTATCTAAAAAGGAGAACCCCTCATTTATAAAGGTTTGCTGCAGATGACTTAACTGAAAATAAATGAATAGTTCCTATGTGTATAATACATATTTATCTATTTGACTTATGCCTTTATTCCAGCAACTTGCAACATCTGAGGTACAATTTGTTACATTACTTTTGTTATTTGCAGCACAGGTTGGTGAAGTGACTTCCTCAGGGTCACACAGTGGTGTCAGTACAAGGATTTGAACTGACAAGCTCCGGGTTTGCTGAAATATTACTGAAGAAAGAAAAAAAACAAAAACGGGCAAATGGGGCTATGCATACAAATGTCCATCCATCCATTATCCAACCCGCTATATCCTAAATACAGGAGCCAATCCCTGCCAACACATGGCACAAGGCAGGAAACAAACCCCGGGCAAGGTGCCAGCCCACCGCAGGGCGCACACACCCACACACCACAGACAATTTAGAATCGCCAATGCACCTAACCTGCATGTCTTTGGACTGTGGGAGGAAACCGGAGTACCCGGAGGAAACCCAGACAAACACGGGGAGAACATTCAAACTCCACGCAGGGAAGCGAACCTGGGTCTCCTAACTGGCACCTTTCACTGCGCCACCATACCTCCCACATACAAACTTAAAAGGTTTAAATAAAACAGAAATATATACCTTTATTTTTACTTCCTTAACTTGTGGAGGGTGTATCCTGTAGCAAAGCCCTAACTTTTTCATGAAAACCCCTTTCAGTGAATAAGCCTTAAAAACAGGTGTAAAGCTAAACTTGCAGCACTGCTATTCAATTACACTTGCCTAACACCTCTCCTAAGGGGAGATACTGTGGGATCTGGGCATCCGTCAAAGCACCAATCACAGGCCCAATTAGAAAGCGGGAAGCTGTGATTTGTCGTCTCCCTCCCATGTAACAATCACAGCCCGTGTTACAACGCACTATGTATGTATGTGTATATGTATATATGTGTATGTGTGTGTGTATGTATGTGTGTATATGTATGTGAATATATATGTTGATATGTGTGTGTATATATATATATATATATATATATATATATATATATATATATATATATATATATATATATATATATATATATGTGGATGTGTATATGTATATATATATATGTATATGTAGATATGTGTCTATGTAGATATGTATATATATGTATATATGTATATGTATATATATGTTTACATAACCTCTTTAACACACTACTTCTCTGCTGCGAAGCGCGGGTATTTTGCTAGTGTACTAATATACTGTAGATCATCTTCAGAGAATCCAGTGATTTATGAGTTAAGATACTGAAAATTCTTCAGAGCCTTGTAGCTAGTTTCAAATCTCATTTTAAACATACAGTAGTCAGAGTCTGATCTTCTGAATAACAAACAGTACATTATTAGTCATTTTTGTCACAAGTCATCTGTAAGTCTTCTGGAAGAGTTTTTTTTAACATATAAGCAAGAGCTAAGCTATGCTCTAAAACATGTGGAAATAGATGCAGAATAAGGAAATTAGGTCTGGAATTTGTCTTGACATATGATGCATTTATACTTTTCCTTGTAATAGTAGGCTGTTAGCCAAAAATTACCCTAATTCAAAGTCAAAATGGAAAATTTCCACTAGTGTTTTGGCAACATAGAAATCAGACAGAAAATTGTTATTTCTTGTAATTATGCTGCATTTTGGCGGCAGTGTGATCTAGTAGGTAGGTCATTGTACTTTAAAACACATGTTTGCCTGCCTTCAATTCGCCATATGACCCTGATCAAGTCACTGATACAGCTTGTGGTCCATTGTAAAAATATTCCAGTGTATTCAGATCTTGGAAGTCACCTTGGGTAAACAGGTCTAGCTCAAACTAAAACTTGTGTTTTAGTGCATTTTTTGAGGCTATATGCCTTCAGAATATGGAAATTATAAATGTAACCTGGTAGTGCTATTAGACCTGGCCTGATCTAAACAGTACTTTATAAGTACAGTTGCCTTTTCCTTAACATTTTTTAAAACAAACTAAATGAGAGGGTGAAGTGGAGTTTAAAACCACAAGCTATACTAAAACAAATAAATAAATAATTTATGTTCCTACCAACTCAAAACCCAGGGTTCATTGGCAGAGCATCCTGTTATGCTGCACTTCCTCAAGACATTGACTTCCAAGACTGTGGCTTCCTTATCAAATCCTTGGGCTCGTCGGTTACTACTTTCTCTGGTAGCAGCTGGTGTTCTGGTTGCACAGGTCTTCTTGTGTGCTATCTGTCCGTATCATTACACAGCAGGGTCACACTATTTCATCTAATGGTCTGGCAGTATATTGTAGCTGGCTTTTGAGGTCCCATCCTTGCTATATTGTAGGCCCCTTCTAAAAGAACCATTGGTACTTGTGAGGTTCATCAGCACCCTAATGCCTGCTAAATGAAGTCTACTTAGACATAAAATTAGAAACCATCTTAAGATGTGCCAATACAGAGTGCAACACTTAGTGAAACCCTGTCAAAGTAAGTTACTGTGAATGCAGCCTGAGATGCCAGTGAGGAGTATAACCCATTCCAGTACTATTTTACTTATATCTTTCTATATAGTTTTTGCATGTTCTCTAATCTTTTCCTGATGCCATCCCCTCTACCTAAAAAAGACCTATTACTACCTTGCTAGAATACCTAAGCAAAGGAAAGGAGCCACTTCATGAGCTGCGCTCCTGCTGGGATTTACTGTTTTTAGATAACCTTTGAAAGGGAATTTCATAATACCTTAACAGGGAGATACCTATATGCCTCAGCTTTCTCATTGCTACCCCTGAAAGGGCTGCACAATTCTAGTAAAATGAGCACAACTTGCATCTCGACCAACATAAAACACAAACTCCAAAAAGGCCAGGTTGTTACTTTTGAAAGAGTTAAACTAATAAGAAATGACTCAAACAAGAACACTGGTGGCAGATGATATCAATAAAAAAGGACAGTTCCAGTGAGGAAATAATCAGATTTCAATTTAATCATTACTCATGTTTATCTGCAGAGAAACCAGGCGTTAAATATTACAAGTTAATGATACAACCTGAACGATTCAAATCAATATCTGAAATAGCTAGCTTTGCCTCAACATAATAAAGGAGACAGAGATATCCATGTCTATTCTTCTTAATCCAACTAAGGCATTCCTTAAAAAGATGCTCCATAATGAAGTAGGCACGGTCAGTTTGCATATTTACTTTGTAACTGGTAATGCACTTTTGTCGTTAGCCTGCATGTTGTTTTCAGTGTGTCTTCATAATTTGCCTTTTAATAGCAGGCAGAGTTTTCTCATACTGAAACCTGCATCATACCTCTGTTTTCCATCCATCCATTTTCCAACCCGCTGAATCCGAACACAGGGTCACGGGGGTCTGCTGGAGCCAATCCCAGCCAACACAGGGCACAAGGCAGGAACCAATCCCGGGCAGGGTGCCAACCCACCGCAGGACACACACAAACACACCCACACACCAAGCACACACACTAGGGCCAATTTAGAATCACCAATCCACCTAACCTGCATGTCTTTGGACTGTGGGAGGAAACTGGAGCGCCCGGAGGAAACCCACGCAGACATGGGGAGAACATGCAAACTCCACGCAGGGAGGACCCGGGAAGCGAACCCGGGTCCCCAGGTCTTCCAACTGCGAGGCAGCAGCGCTACCCACTGCGCCACCGTGCCGCCCTCCATACCTCTGTTTTGAAAAGCATATTATCTGCCTCATGTCCATCTCTCTCTAGAGCTGAATATATGTCACACCAATAGGTGCTTTGTTTTATACCATGGCTTGATGGTTATGGTTATGACCTCTTGGTCCTGTTGGTTATTTGCCAAAAATTGGAGAATTTGAGAATTTAACCTTGGTCTTGCCCTTCTGTCAACCTGAAGTTACTTTAAGCCAATTATGAAGTTAAATAATAAAGTCTCCAAGAGCCAGAATTTCATATTTTGCTTTCAAGTATACTCGCTGGTTAGGTTTTCTGAGCTTAAACATAACAGGTAATACTTCTTCCTAATGTTTCCTGTATATTTACATATCCCACCCCCTCCCAAGTTCTCTGTATTAGCATGTCTATTTGCATCCCAAAATTCAATGCTGTGTTCAAATACATTTTTATTCCTTTCAATTTGTTCAACTAATGATTCAAAACAATAACAGATCTAGTGGATCCATTTTCTAAAGTTATCTCATACTGTCTGGTTGTCCCACACTGTCTTTTGAAACTTTTACCTTTCTTAAAAGCCCCTTGAATACTTGTCCTCATTCACCTGTATCTGCTGGTGAACTATTGATTAAATGCACATATTTAAATGTAACTCTAGCTTTCCCTATAGCCCTATAGTAAAGCAATAGTCTTAGTCACAGTTTATTCACTTAAAAGCTACATTCTATTTAATATAAAACACACAAATCAAATATTATGAATAATAAATAAACTAAAAAAACTCCAAATTTTAAACACCAGAGGGTTACAGAGGGTTATAAATGGTGTTGGTGTGTTTTTAGTTTGGTTAAAAAGAAGTCAACCGGTAAAATCTAGTAATAAAAATACAATAAGATAAGATTTAAAATGTTTTTTTACCCTTCAGAAAGACATATGTATTTTAATGAAAAGATCTGTTATGACTCAGTGTTCTTGACCTTGAAAAGCAAAGCAAAATACCCAGGCCATGAAGGAAATAGGACCAGGGGGCCAGTGCGACAAGTAAGGCGATGGATACAGAGTGGCTGTTAGTGCAAAAAAAAAGAAATAAATCTTTTATTGTGCAAACTTTAAGCAGTTTATTAACAGAGTTTATTTAAAATCTTAGAAACAGTCATGGGCGGCACGGTGGCGCAGTGGGTAGCGCTGCTGCCTCGCAGTTAGGAGACCTGGGTTTGCTTCCCGGGTCCTCCCTGTGTGGAGTTTGCATGTTCTCCCCGTGTCTGCGTGGGATTCTTCCGGGTACTCCGGTTTCCTCCCACAGTTCAAAGACATGCAGTTTAGGTGCATTGGCGATTCTAAATTGTCCCTACTGTGTGCTTGGTGTGTGGGTGTGCGTGCCCTGCGGTGGGCTGATGCCCTGCCCGGGGTTTGTTTCCTGCCTTGCACACTGTGTTGGTTGGGTTTGGCTCAAGGTGCAATCTAACATCATATTTGTGCCATACAATTTGCTAATAAAAGTTGTTCCAACTTTGAAAATTAATTATATATATATACTGTATATATAGTAAGTAAATGGACACTTGGTGGCACTGTTGCCCACCTTCTTCCCAGCAGACAGACACAGGACACAGGTTAAAAGCACTCAGAAGACTTTTAATCTTTTTTATTTTTCTGTACTATTGTTTCCAAATCAGCACAGCTATAATAAGCACAATAAGCACAATAAGCACAATAACTAAACACAAAACGACATTCTGATATCCTCCGATGAAGGAAACTCCACTGTAATTATGTTGTTGGACTTAAGTGCAGCATTTGACACCATCGACCATTCTATTTTACTACACAGGCTAGAAAATGATGTTGGGCTTACAGGCACCGTGCTCGCTTGGTTTAGTTCTTATTTATCAAATCGATTCCAATATGTACAGAAATGTCCTGACAGTACTCCATCATTATACACAGAAGTTCAATATGGTGTCCCGCAGGGCTCAGTACTGGGACCTTTACTGTTTTCACTTTACATGCTTCCACTGGGATCTATCATTAGGAAACATAATGTTAATTTTCACTCGTATGTAGATGACACCCAGTTATACCTTTCATTTATATCAGATGAAGTTTCTCCGATGTTGTCTTTAATTAGTTGTGTTAGCGAATTAAAGGAGTAGATGAATGAGAACTACTTGTCTTTAAATACAGATAAAACAGAGATGTTAATTGTTGGAGGGAACGACGCTGATCATAACAATATTTTGTCATCATTTAACTCAGTTGGAATCCCAATTAATTTTACTGAATCAGCCCGCAATCTAGGAGTTATCTTTGACTCTAGCATGTCATTTAAAGCGCATATTTCAAAGTTGTCCAAAACACGTTTCTTCCATCTTAAAAATGTTAGGAAATTAAGGCGCTTTCTAAATAAACAGGATATTGAGAAATTAATTCATGCATTTATCTCTAGTAGGATTGACTACTGCAATGCGGTGTTCACTGGATGTTCAAACTGTTCTTTATACAGCCTCCAGTTAATACAAAATGCAGCTTCAAGAATTATTACAAGAACAAGAAAATACGAACACATAACTCCAGTTCTTAAATCCTTACACTGGCTCCCGGTTAAGTTTAGGGCAGATTTCAAAATCCTTCTTTTAACATATAAAGCATTAAATGGCCAAGGTCCAGCTTACTTGTCTGAACTTATCATGACTTACAAACCAGAGCGCACATTAAGATCTCAAGATGCCGGTCTGCTTCTGGTTCCAAGGATTAATAAAATAACAATGGGATGTCGAGCTTTTAGTTACAGGGCCCCTAAACTGTGGAATGGTCTGCTTGCTACTATAAGAGATGCCCCTTCGGTCTCAGCTTTTAAATCCTAGCTGAAGACTCACTACTTCAGTTTAGCATATCCTGACTAGAGCTGCTGATTAACTGTACATACTGCATCTCTGTTGTTAGTCATTAGCACTAAAACATAAGTAACCTGATAGTTAGAATTGGATACTAACCCTCACCTATTTTGTTTCTCTTCTCGGTACTCAAATGTGGCACTTGGTGCCACGGCCCACCTGCCAAATTGTTTTGCCTGCCTAAGGTAAAGTCATCCCTGATGGAAGATCGCAGGAATCGTGGGAAAGAGGGGTCCTTTCATCGGATTGGCTGGCCCAGCACTGTTTCACCTGTGGAATGGCCAAATGGGGGAGGCAGCTTGATGGATGAGGTCTCTAGGAGTCTAAAATTATCCAAATCTTATTATGTGATATCATCAACTGTTAAATTCTGCTCCGTACTTCTAAAAAATTTTTATTTTTTTATTGAGGATTTGTTCTGTTCTGTGTGTGGTATTGTATTGTATTGACCCCCTTCTTTTGACACCTACTGCACGCCCAACCTACCTGGAAAGGGGTCTCTCTTTGAACTGCCTTTCCCAAGGTTTCTTCCATTTTTTTCCCTACTAGGTTTTTTTTGGGAGTTTTTCCTTGTCTTCTTAGAGAGTCAAGGCTGGGGGGCTGTCAAGAGGCAGGGCCTGTTAAAGCCCATTGCGGCACTTCCTGTGTGATTTTGGGCTATACAAAAATAAACTGTATTGTATTGTATTGTATTGTAAAACTCTCCTCCACTCCTCCAAGCAAGCTCTGCCCACTGGGTCTCCACCAGTCCTTTATATAGTTCTTGACCCGGAAGTGCTCCTGCTCTTCCTCTCACGTGACTTGTCAGCACTTCGGGGTCAGATGGAGAATCCCAAGTCTTTAATCAGCCCTGAAGTACTGTGGGGCTTCCATCCTCATGACTTCCAAGCACTTCCTGGCTGCAAGGGAAGCATGACTCCCCAGGTCCTTTCACAGCTCTCCCTGGCGGCACTAACAGCACCTAACAGGGCTGAGAAACCGGACTCCAAATCCCAGGCTGCCCTGCAGGAATCTGGGGCACCGCTACACTCAAGGGGAGCTGCCGTCTAGTGTTTTGGGCGAGGCAATGTCCTGAAAAAGCTGCCTTCCCCCATCCTTCAACTTCAGGGGCATCCTGGCTGGGATAAGCTGCTGGCCATCCACCACAATATATATATATATATATATATATATATATATATATATATAAACTGTTCAAAATAACTAACTGGGTAATGTGTTAGGAACGAAATAATGCCACATCATTTCATGGAAATGAAAATGATCAACCTACGGAGGGCTGAATTCAAAAACACCCAGAAAATCAAAGTGAAAAAATAATGTGGCAGGCTAATCCATTTTGCCGAAATTTCATTGCAGCAACTCAAAATCGTACTCAGTAGTTTGTATGGCCCCAACGTGCTTGTATGCATGCCTGACAATGTTGGGGCATGCTCCTAATGAAACGATGGATGGTGTTCTGGGGGATCTCCTCCCAGATCTGGACCAGGGCATCACTGAGCTCCTGGACAGTCTGAGATGCAACCTGGCAGCGTCGGATAGACCGAAACATAATGTCCCATTTAGGTCAGGCGAGAGTGGGGCCCAGTCAATGGTATCGATTCCTTCATCCTCCAGGAACTGCCTGCATACTCTCGCCAAATGAGGCCAGGCATTGATGTGCACCAGGAGTGACCCAGAACCCACTGAACCAGCATAGGGCCTGACAATGGGTCCAAGGATTTTATCCCAATACCTAATGGCAGTCAAGGTGCCGTTGTCTAAGCCTGTCTAAGCCTGTCCCTCCATGGATATGCCTCCCCAGACCATCACTGACCCCCCAGTAAGCCGGTCATGTTGAACGATGTTATAGGCAGCATTATGTTCTCCATGGCTTCTCCAAACCCTTTCACGTCTGTCAGATGTGCTCAGGGTGAACCTGCTCTCATCTCTGAAAAGCACAGGACACCAGTGGTGGACCTGCCAATTTTGGTATTCTATGACAAATGCCAATTGAGTTCCATGGTGCTGGGCAGTGAGCACAGGGCCCACTAGAGGATGTCGGGTCATCAGGCCACCCTTATGAAGTCTGTTTCTGATTGTTTGGTCAGAGACATTCCCACCAATGGCCTGCTGGAGGTCATTTTGTAGGGTTCTGGCAATGGTCATCCTGTTCCTCCTTGCCCAAAGGAGCAGATACCGCTCCTGCTAATAGGTTAAGGACCTTCTACAGCCCTGTTCAGCTCTCCTAGAGTAACTGCATGTCTCCTGGAATCTCCTCCATGCCCTTGAGGCTGTACTTGGAGACACAGCAAACCTTCTCGCAATGGCACATATTGATGTGCCTTCTTGGAGAAGCTGGACTACCTGTGCAACTTCTGTAGGGTCCATGTATCGCCTCATGCTACCAGTAGTGACACTGACCTTAGCTAAATGCAAAACTAGTGAAAAAACAATCAGAAAAGATTAGGAGGGAAAATGTCAGTGGCCTTCACCTGTTAAACCATTCATGTTTTGGATGTCATCTCAATGTTGCCCCACTAGTGCACCTGTTGTTAATTTCATTAACAACAAAGCAGCTGAAACTGATTAACAACCCCCTCTGCTACTTAACTGACCAGGGGCCTCATGTATAAACGGTGCGTACGCACAGAAATGTTGCGTACGAACCTTTCCACGCTCAAATCGCGATGTATAAAACCTAAACTTGACATAAAGCCACGCACATTTCCACGGTAACTCATTCCTTGGCGTACGCAATTTATCCGACCGGTTTTGCAGACTGGTGGCACCCAGTGTCAAAGCAGTGCTACTGTTCCTGTGTGGTTACTCTTTCTTAGATCCACATCCACGGCGGCGGCTTTATCAAATACACTGAAATTAACCGCATATCGTTCATAAATTTAATGCATCTGATTGTAATTAACCTGTAACAATATAATGGTCCACAGAATGGTCAAACTACTGTTCCTGTGTGCTCATCCTTTCTTTCTTAGCTCCACATTCCTGACGCGACTTTATAAATACACTGAAATTAACTGCATATTGTTTATTAGTGTAATGCATCTGATTGTAATTAACCTGCTGCAATATAATGGTCCAGGGAATAGCCATAGTATTCCAAATACCAGAACTGCTTTAGTGTTGTTACGCTCACTGCATCTTGTTCTTTTTGCTGCTCCCATTAAGGGTTGCAACTGCGGATCATCTTTTTCCATATTACTCTCACTGCACCACTCGGAGCATTTATATCACTGTATCTGAGTGTGAATCACAGCAGCAGATGATCGGAAAGAGAATTATCGGTATACAGTTTCAAGTACACACTACCTCAAACACGGCAAAAAGCGTCAAAGCCTTTCCTGTACGGACCTCGCGTTTCAGAAACAGTTTCATCCCAAGAACTCTAAACACACTCAATCACCTCACTGTAAACTTGCACTACAGTTATAATATTGCACAACCTGCGCTACTTTATAAAGCGCGCATGATGACAATATCATTTTTAAGATGAAATGCAGCAAAATATGTTGCTTATAGTATACAGATAAAACTTTAACTTCATTTAAATAATCTGTATTGCTAATAATTAAACAAGTGAGGACACGGTGCCGCAGCGTATAGCTAGTTCAAGGATAACTCCTGCCTTGCGCTGTATTCTTGCTGGTGCTGACGCGACACTGGAAGGATAGACGAATAGAATAATGAAACATGTACTACGAAGATATTTCAATGTTCCTTAAATGTTTTGAAGAATCGGCGTTCTAAGCTTTCAAATGGCTTAACGTCTATTACACAGCTGATTGTGTGGCGATTGGAGAAAGAAAAGTATGGACAGGAATTAGAGGTTAGTACGTTTGAAAGAGACAGTACTTCTGTAATAAATTATTTAATCGAAGGTCACACATGGTGCAGCAAGCCTCTTGCGTGAGATATGAACAATCACTGCGCCACCGTGTTCCCATGTTTAATAACATGCTTTCATTCCGATCATCATGAAAATGATATCACGTATACATCTCAGTATTTTAATTATTCAGAGAGCTGTAATATCTCGAATGTAATGCATTCTGTGTCCTGTCGGAGAAAGAGAAAGAACGGAAGCATGTAGTGATTCATACACATAGAGCACATAGAAGATCGAACACAGAAAAAAGCATTTGACGTGCTACTTGAGAAACTAGTAAAATAAACGATTTTAAGATGAAGTTTATGATGTTCTACTTTAATGGCAAAATAAACTACGTGATTAAAGTGGAAATTTCGAGATTAAAGTTGACATTTCGTGCTTTTTTCCCACTGTGTGCCTATTTTTTTTGTTTGTACCCTAATAAGCTTTCATATGACACTCAGACGGTGGGCTACGACTCGCCTTTTCACAGCGACTTTGATATGTGATTTCTTTTTTATTTCGGGCACTGTGCGACTTTGTGAATTTGATCTTTCGAGTTTTTCCGACACTCTGTCACTCGATCAACTTTCTTTTGTTGATTATACCACTGTTTAAACCAACAAATAGTACGTTTTTCCTTTGCCTCCACTTGGTATTCGCTGAAATTCTTATATTTTCCCCTGTGCTTTTCCCATTGTCTTTTCACAGAAGGCTATTTATATTGATTTGCATATTCAAAGAGGCGTAATTCTGGGAGGAGTTGGGGCGGGACAGAAGGCGAGTACACGTGCGTTACTTTTCACGCAAATCGGGATTTATGTAGTGGAAGAACGTGAAAGTATGCGTGTGCACAGATTCCTGCATCTGGATTTTTCTGTGCGTACGCACAATCCCGCTTTTGTGCTTACGCCATGTTATAGTGTGAGTTCTACGCACGGCGTTATACATGAGGCCCCAGATCAATATCCCAGACGTTTCATTGACTTGATGCTGTACTCTCATTAAAAAGTGTTCCTTTAATTTTTTTTAGCTGTGAGCACATGGCCAAGTATAAATCTCTGCAGCTGCCGTGTATCCAAAAGCGCTATTGCTCCACTTTCTCCCAACGAGAGACTGACTTATGGAAACAATTTCAACCCAGATTGGGTATGACACAGAAACAGCTACAGCATATCAGCATTCAGTGTCACTTGGCCCAATGTGTAGTCCATTTATTATTAATTGTCATTATCAGGACACAACTAACAAAACAAACTCAACTGAAAAAAGACGAATTCATAGGAAAATGACAAAAGAGAGTTTGAAGAAAACCACTGGGGTAAGGATTAAGACCTTTTAATAAGCACATAACTTGCTTTTGAGGTCAAAGTCTACCATAGATGCCAAATAGCATACTTCCCTTCTTCTACACCATCTCTGAGATAGGAAATGAGGTAGTTTTCTTTTTTTTACTTTTTCCCCCAAAAGGGTGCTGTATAATAAGGAAGACTAAGTGGAAGGCTACTTGGTAGGTACAGGATTTGCGACTTTCATTTCCTCTGGTTCAAACTCGAAGAATTGTATTGGGAAAGTTGCATTTCCTCCTTATTTTACAGAGTGAAGAGATAAAAATTGTATGTAAGTAGATATCATTTTAATATTTATTTTTAGGCAATTTTATATTATGAGGGCAGGGAGCACAGTTTTCATATTCCATGAAAAGATATTGAGTTCTTAATGATCCTTATCAGATTTTAGCCAGTGATTTGTGATCAAATAGCTTTTTGTACTCTTTTAAAAATTAAAAAAAAATAAATAAAAGCATGTATGTGAGGAAAGACTGAGGGATACTTTTGCCTGTTTTAAGGGTGAGAGAGAGATAGACGGGAGCCAAAGAATATAGAGCTCTTGCCAAAATATTTCCAAAATCAACATTGCAGAGTCACTCAATCAGACTATGCATTGTACGCAGATTCTGTTTCATTGTAATGAATACTTAAGGTATTACGTTTGAGCCCTAATTCTGCTAATTTGCTATTATTCCCAGTGGGGTTTGAGAAGGAGAGGCAGTCCAAGTGTGGTAATGGAAATTAATTCCTTGGGAAGTGTGTGAGCAAAGCATTCAGAGCATAATGTGAAATGGTCACTAGGGGAGGTTTTTAGACATCTCTGTGTGTTTTTGTATATATACACTGGAGTGGGTTTGCCTTACAGTGCCGCTACATAAATATGCTGTAAAGCTCTTGGATGACACTCATTTACTTCACTAAAAGATTTTTTTCTGAATTTAAAAGGTGTCCATTACTAATCTGTATGGAAATGATTAAGTTGCAAAAAGGATTTATTTTTGTTTCCTTATTAGACACTTTTATTGATAGTTACTTATAATCCCACTTTAGGTTGGTGTTACATTACAGTCTGAATTTATGTGTATTTTAACTTTTACTGTTAGTTTTTTTTTTTAACATTTTATTGATTTTATTAAAAGCAAGTAACATTCCATACAAGCAAGTCAAATTTTACAGAACTAAGTTCAAGCCAAATCAACCCCCACCCATGAGAAAGGGAGATAGGTCAATAAAGTAAAACTTTAATAGTAAGAAAAACACATACATACATACTGTACATACATACATAAAATAAAAAGAGAAGAGCATCCACTTCCTCAATTTAAATGCTTATTCTAAAATGTTATTGATTAGATCCTGCCAGGTTTTAAAAAAGTTGAGCAAGAGACGTCTATGTGCCAAGAGTGTAGTAAAGGCAATTACAGTTTGTTTGTCCTTCTCCACTTTAAGCCCATTTGAAAGTACACCAAACACAGCTATTAATGGGTTAGGAGGGATTGTGACACCAAGGCTTCTGAAAGGCATTTAAAGATTTTGGTCCAAAATGATGTTAATTTGGTGCACACCCAAAATATATGGCCAATGAGGCTGGAACTTGATTGCAACGTTCACAAGTTGGATCTTGCCCTGGAAACAATTTGGACAGTTTTAAACAAGACAGATGTGCTTGGCAGATGATTTCAAGTTGAATAATTATATATTTTGTGCATATGGAGCTTGAGTGAATTCTGTGTATTGCTACCTTCCACTCTTTTTCTGAAATGTTGAGTGAGAGATCCTTTTCCTACTGTACTCTGGAATCTTTGAAAGGGAGGGACTTTAAAATGTTTTTATATATTACCAAAATGCTTTCTGAGTCCTCAAGATTGATCAATATTTTTTCCAGAATAGAAGTAGGTGGGAGGTGAGGAAAATTGGGCAAGTTTTGTTTAGCCAAGTTTCTAATTTGGATGTAGTGAAAGAAATGTGTCGCTGGAAAATTATATTTGAAGTGTAATTGTTTGTTGGATGTAAAGACGTTGTCTATGTTGTGATAAGCTGCCCGGACACAGACAGACGGACACCGTATTCAAGTCCACCACACGTTTATTATTCACCATATTTACAATAAAGTGCACAAACCCAGTGCCAAAGCACCAATCTCCCCCAAAGTCCAGGCTCTCACTCAGTCTCTGCCTGCTCGTCAGGCCGCCTTCTCTCCTGCCTCCAAAACCTTGTCCACTCCTCACCCGACTCCAGTCCTTCTTTGCAGGGAGGCGGCCCCTTTTATAAGTGCCCGGATGGGCTCCAGGTGATCCCCGACACTCTCTAGACACTCCCCTGTGTGGCGGAAGTGCCAGCTGTGTTCCCGGAAGCCCTCCGGGTGTTCCCAATCTTCTTCCCCCCAGTACTTCCTGGTGTGGCGGAAGTGTTGGGGTTCCAGGTCCTTCAGGCATGGGGGCGCCCCCTGGCGGAGACCACGGGCCCCTACAGGGTTGGGCTTCCAAGCCCTGCACCCGTGGCCCTTAAAGGAACCAGGGCGGCCGCCCCCTCGTGGTCCGGAGGAGGAATGAGCCCTCCTGGGCGTCCCGGCTGGGCACCACCCCCAGCCGCGTGCCACAATGTACAGATCTCTAAGTGATTTAATATTGAATGTTTTCCAGACATTAAAAACTGAATACATTTGAAAGGGTGGAAAAAGGTGGTTTTCATGCAGAGGTACCACAGATAAAATCTTCTCTATCTTGAAGTACGTCCTACATTGCTTCCATCTTCTGAGTGAATAAAGCACAATTGGGGTGTTAGTATATTGGCAATAACTTGTATTTACTGGGGCATAAAGCAAGAAATATAAAGAAGTACTGCAGGATTTTATTTCTATTGTGGACCAAGCCTGTGTCTGTTCATCTATTTGTGTCAATGTCCATGTTTTTATAGGTTGTATATTTGCCTCCCAGTAATAATATTGAACGTTAGGTAGAGCCATGCCACTTTCTGCCTTAGGTCTTTGTAGGGTCACCCTTTGGATATGTGGATGCATTCCATTCCAAACAAATGAGGTTATGATTTAATCTAACTTCTTAAAAAAATGATTTATTGATGTATATTGGAATTCTCTGAAATAAAAAAAAAGCTCAGGAAGGATATTCATGTTGACAGTGTTCATTCTTCCAGCTAAAGTGAGATGAAGGGTAGACCATCTATGCAAGTTTTTCCATGCAGATAGCAAAATGTTGTTGATAAATAGCTTTATGTTTACTTGTGATGTTTACCCATAGGTATTTAAACTGATTTGCAATGATAAACGGGAAGGTGTCCAATCTAGTATTGTATGCTAGAGAATTCACTGAAAAGAGCACACTTTTATTCAAATTAATTCTGAAACCAGAAATCTTGTGAAATTCTGTTAATGCTGTTAGGACTGCAGGTACAGTATTTTATGGATTTAATATATATAGTACCATATCATCTGCATGTAGTGACATATTCTATTCAGGTCCTTCTCTGATAATCCCTTTTGTCTCATAAGCATTTCAACAGTGAACTGCCAGTGGCTCAATGGCAATTGCAAAAAGCAGTGGTGACAAGGGGCATCCTTGTCTTGTACCATGTTCTAGTTTGAAGTAGTTTTAAATAATGTTATTAATACAAACTGAAGCTTCTAGACTAGTATACTCTATAGTAGTTTAATCCATACACATATGTTCGGGCCAAGCCTAAATTTCTCCATTGTAGTGAAAAGGTAGCTGCATTCAACCATATCAAATGCATTTTCTGCATCCAACGATAATATCATCTCCGGGGTGTTTTGTTAGACTTTGTGGGTGAATATATTACATTAAACAGGCGTCAAAGATTGGAAGCTAAGTGTCTGCCTTTAATAAATCCAGTTTGGTCTTGTGATATTACCGAAGGAAGCACTATCTCAATTCTTCTAGCTAGAACTTTGGAGAGTATCATTATTCAAAAGTGAGATCCTTATTTTGTCCTTATTTTGCTTAGGAAAGACAGTAATTAAAGCTTGGCGAAAAGTTTGAGGTAGAATTTTATTGTCTCTAGCTTCTGTAAATGCTTCTAATAAAAGGGGAGCTAACTTAATTAAGAATTTTTTATAAAATTCGGCAGGGTAGTCATCAAGGCCTGCTGCTTTCCCGCTCTTGAAGTGAGCTTATAGCATCTAGTAATTCTGAGAGTGCCAGAGGTTTATCCAGTTCCTCTGCACTAAGAGCATCTAGTTGTGGTAACTGTAATGCATCCAAAAGCGCATTAGGTTGTTTCTTGTCTTCTTTAAACTAAGTAGAATATTAGGACTTATAGTTGTCTCTAAATATGTGCATTATATTTTTATGATCAATAATTTTGTCTCCGTCTGTGTTGGTAATTACTGGTATTACATTGTGAACTTCCTGCTGGTGGATTTGTGGAGCTAAAATTCTCTCTCCGTGTCCATAGTAATGGTATCTTGATTTAAAAATTAGTTGTTCTTTTCCTTTAGTTGTCAAAAGGCTGAGTTCTGTATGTAAAACCTGTCTTTTCCTATGAAGTGCCTCATTTGTACACTTGGCATGTTTTTGATCTATTCTGGTAATTTCAATGATTAGCTCTGATTCCTTCTTAGCTTCCGATTTATTTTTGTAGAAAAGATATGAAATAATTTATCCTCTTAAGAAAGCCTGCAGAGTTTCTCAGAGTATTCCTGCAATGACCGCTGAGGATGTATTTGTCTCTATAAAAATTGATTTGCTTGGATATAAATTCTGTACAGTTCCCTTCTGCTAATAAAAATGGGTTAAGGTGCCAGCTGCAAGATGAGTATGTGGGACATAGTGATACAAGCTCCATGATCAAGGGGCATGGTCGGAGATAACAATAGCGTTGTACATACAAGATTTAATTGTAGGCAAGAAATTGTTATCTACTGTATAAAGAAATAATCAATTCTTGAGTAACAATGATGCACTGGTGAGTAGAAGGAATATGCTCTTGAATTTGGGTTTAGAAATCTCCAGGGGTCTGATAAGATGTGATTGGTTGCAAACTGTGCAATTGTTTTGCAGTGTTAGATGTCATTGCCCCTGAGGCAAGGAGACCTATCTAGGTCTGGATTTAAAACACAATTAAAGTCACCAGCCATTATAATTTTATGAGTGTTCACATTGGGAATGGATGCAAATTGATTTTGGATGAAGTCCCTATCATCTACATTGGGTGCATAGATATTTATCAAAATCACTTTACAGTTAAATAAATTACTCATGACAATCACATATCGCCCTTCAGAATCAGATACTACATCTGATACTACAAATGAGATTTTTCTATGTATATGAATTCCCATGCCTCTAGTTTTCTTTGTAAAGCTGGCATCGAATATTTGGCCAGTCCAGTCTCTGTGCAGCCGAAACTGATCCTTGCTTAATAAGTGGGTCTCCTGTAAAAATACTATTTTATCGTTTAAACCTGTTAGGTGAGAGATCACTTTCTCTTTAACTCGTGATTGAGACCTTTAACATTCCAGCTAACAAAGTTAATTGTTTGGTCATGGAGACATTGCTTCTGAACTTTTGTTGACATTTCGTAGTCTTAATTTAAGATACATACAATAGCTTTGACCTTAATTTCCAGTTTCTCCAGGAGTTATTGCCATAAAGCCTATTGTTACGTTGGATCTTACATTTATAAGGATTAAAAGGATAGATTAGAAATAGCTTGCTCTTTTTAACCCCATCATCTCCCCATCCAAATGTTTGTTATTTTTTAACTATTATTTTTCACATTTTTATGTAGTTTTCATTATATTTGCAATTGTGTTCTTTGACTTTAAATATTCTTTCATGATCTGTGGGTGAGTAAAGCCACCTGGACATCACTGCTTCTGGGTCCTCCTTCTGGCTTTATTTTGAGCCAAGTACATGCGATTCAGCAGAGACAGTCTTCAGCCTTAAGGATATGCACAGGAGCTTTTACTCTGTCACATATTTCAGCACTTGAGGTGGAAACTAGAGAAGTACCATTAGATTTAAGATGATGCTCTCTGGATCTTTCATAATGGGTAAAGTTGGCAGGATGTACATCCGAGCACCCAAATAAAAAATATGTGTAAGGCAGATGGGAACATCAATATAGTAAAGAATTTTTAGACTATGGAGGTAGGGTTGGAAGAACGGTTGAAAAATCAGTAATAAGAGGGGAAATATGCAGTATAAGCTACTGGTTTCTGGTTTCTTCCTGATACTATAGTTGATTTCTCCATAGAGTGAATAAGGGTGAATGTAGAAGATCTAGGCAGCTTACTACATTTTCAAGTGTTTTAATTTCAACAGTACATATCTCCTTATAATCTTCAAATTGCTTAATATCTAGTAATATGCCCAGGAGCTAATGACTGTTACCAAGCCAGTCACAACTAAAATCTTCAAAAAAATACACCAAATTAACTGTATTTTCTTTTCCTGTTGTATAATGCATGTTGGCACGGTGGCGCAGTGGGTAGCGGTGCTGCCTCGCAGTTGGGATACCTGGGGACCCGGGTTCACTTCCCGGGTCCTCCCTGCGTGGAGTTTGCATGTTCTCCCCGTGTCTGCGTGGGTTTCCTCCGGGCGCTCCGGTTTCCTCCCACAGTCCAAAGACATGCAGGTTAGGTGGATTGGCGTTTCTAAATTGGCCCTAGTGTGTGCTTGGTGTTTGTGTGTGTCCTGCAGTGGGTTGGCACCCTGCCCAGGATTGTTTCCTGCCTTATGCCCTGTGTTGGCTGGGATTGGCTCCAGCAGACCCCCGTGACCATGTATTCAGATTCAGCGGGTTGGAAAATGGATGGATGAATGCATGTTCTTTATAGCCATGAGCTGAAATGGGGTTTAGTATCCTGCAAGAGATAAAGAGAAGAAACTGGAATAAGGTTGGGATTTCAGCAGAAATACCCTATTTAATGATTGAGGACTATGCTTAATGAATTAGAAAAAAAGTCCATATGAACTCATTGTCAGTAGACGACTCCCTTTCCTCACTGAACTCCATGTAAAAGACAGCTGCAGTGATGTTGCTGATTAGGAAGGTGAAGTTAATTGGGGGTTAAGGGTCATCCTTTGAGTTTTTGTTCTTGGAGCTATGGAGGAAGCAGAAAGATAAGTGAGTTCTTTGGATTTTCTTTCAGGACTTTCTCAGGGTCGCATGTGCCCAGTCCTGGTATGCTAATGTTAATAAGCATACTCCTGACAATTCATTTAAAGCCTTGTTACAACTTCACAGAATATATATTTCAAAACAGTTAATCATTTTACACATTGGGTTAGTCAAAAAACTGAAAATTGTTATGATGGTTGAATTTTAATGATTCACTAGTTTTTATATTCTGAATTCCGAGTTTAGAAGCTACCTGTGCCAGTGAATGTAAATTTAAATGTATGCTGAATATAGTCTGTGTACATTCTAGGTCTTGTGTTTATTTAAGAGTTTTCATCTTGTTTTGTACTATTATTATGTTATCTTCGTATCTTCTTAAGGCAAAGTAGGTAATTTCCACTCAGCTTAAGCAAGTTTATGCAGTTGTCAACTATAATTGATCTTATCTGCGTAGACCAAGTTGTGTGTTTCTAATTATATTTTTTATTTTATTGTTATATTTAACTGTTCACTTATTAAATAGATAGATAGATAGATAGATAGATAGATAGATAGATAGATAGATAGATAGATAGATAGATAGATAGATAGATAGATAGATAGATAGATAGATAGATAGATAGATAGATAGATAGATAGATAGATAGATAGATAGATAGATAGATAGATAGATAGATAGATACTTTATTAATCCCAAGGGGAAATTCACATACTCCAGCAGCAGCATACTGATAAAGAACAATAAATTAAAGAGTGATAAAAATGCAGGTATAACAGACAATAACTTATTTCTTATATTCATTAAGCAAGCTTAGCAACTGGGTGAATGGATGGGCAACAACACCTCAGAAAAATCTGAGAACTTTGTTTTAGTATTCATTGGTTCCTTGTTTCTCAGGGATTAGAGATACTTAAGTCATAGGATCTGGTAGAGGATTCTTCAAATTCGTGGACTTGGGACTTTCCATTTCAACTCAGACTCTAAAAGTCAACCCCATGTGTATTTTAAAGGCTGCTATTTGCAGTTTCCCTGTTGAGTTTAGAGTCCACATTAGATTGTCCTACTAACAGTAAGTCTAGAGAAACTGAGAGAGCAAGAGATAAGAAAGGACTTTAGTGTGTTTGTTTATCTGTTTCATTTTAATGTTTGTACTCTTACTTAATTCTTGGAGAAAACAAGATATAATTTTCGATAGCATCTTTCCTCTTTTCACATTATTTCATATGTTAAAAAATGCCAGGGCTTTTTTTTTGTAACACATGTTACAACAGTTTGAAGAATGCTACAAAAAAAAAAAAAAAAAAGACTGCCAATACTGATGCGCTGTGCAAGAAAGCACAAAGCCGGTTATACTTCCTTAGAAGGCTGGCTTCCTTCAACATCTGCAATAAGATGCTGCAGATGTTCTATCAAACAGTTGTGGCAAAAGCCCTCTTCTAAATAATGTCATCTCCAGACAGAAGAGCAGCTTCAGCGACAGACTGCTGTCACTGTCCTGCTCCACTGACAGATTGAGGAGATCGTTCCTCACCCAAACTATGCGACTCTTTAATTCTACCAGGGGGGGTAAACGTTAACATTTAACATTATACAAAGTTATTGTCTGTTTTTTTTTTTTTTTCACCTGTATTATTATCATTCTTTAATTTAATATTATTTATTGTATCAGTATGCTGCTGCTGAAGAATGTGAATTTCCCATTGGGATTAATAAAGTATCTATCTATCTATCTATCTATCTATCTATCTATCTATCTATCTATCTATCTATCTATCTATCTATCTATCTATCTATCTATCTATCTATCTATCTATCTATCTATCTATCTATCTATCTATCTATCTATCTATCTATCGAATGTTCACCACATGCAACAGATAAGAGGCAGCTTCCCTTTCCCAGCCTGCATGTGAAAGAGTCAAATTCACATCCTAATGAGTAGCACCATGTTTTTGCATCAAAGAGTGTGAGACAAAAATTTTCCCTGGATGTAGAACCAGGCCATCAAAGGGGTCATTATTTAAGTGAGTCAGGCAAAAATTTTACTAGATGGTGCCTACTAGGCATTTGAATTCATTGTCAAAATTCAAAGTGACTGCCTCCAGCTTTGTGATAGTTTACTACTGTACATTTAAACAGATAGACAAATAAAAACAGAAAATATTTGTCTCAACTGGGAAATTTAGATTTTTAAAAACAGGTCCAGAAATATAACAGATAACAACAACCTCCTCAATTACATACAAAGAATTACAAAAAAGTAGAAAACCTCTGACTTGGCTATGAATAATAGAGCAGTTACAGTGAGGCATTATAAAGGCATGTTGCTCTCGGTGTAAAGGAGCCCCAGCAGTGTTTTTTGACATAGAGAGGTTAGGAGCATGTGCTGATGCAATGCATTGCCACACCCACCACATGACAAACCAATATACTTCTGTTGAATAATTTGTTGGCTAAAAGTACTGAATGTTAATGCGTCAAAGAGTGCAACATTGTTCATAATGGCCATCAGTTTTGTCTTTACTCCCTCCTCTGCCACTACCCCCTGGCAGGTTGAGAGTGTATCCCATTATTGAGCCTGCCCTTTTAATTAGCTTGGTAATTTGGTGGGCTGCTCATGAAGTGATGCTACTCACTTAGAAAACTACAGTATAGAAAATCACACTGGTTATTCCATAGTTGTAGAACATGTACAAGGATGTAATTACCCATGTTAAAGAAACATAGTCTCCTAAAGAAAAAATCGAGAGTGGTCTCCCCTAGACTTTCTCGTATACTCAGATATGGGAATGGATATTGGCAGAGTAAACCGCAAGACAATGATTAAATTTTTATTTTATGTACATTAAAGAACAATTAACAACAAATGAAATCAAATTAATAATATATTGAACAATTATTATAAAAGTAAAGTTGAATAAATTGAACTGTGCAGCTGCATAAATAAAAAGTAAAGTACCATTTCTGGTTAACTGAAGTAACCCAAAAATTGATAGAAGTCTATGTTTTGTACCTAATACTTGTATGCAAAAGTTATCGTGTTTATATACACAACCACATACACACAGGCAGACACACATAATTCCAAAAATGGTATTTTTGGACCCAGGGAGGCCTAAAACATTGAGAAAATTTCGAAATGAAATTTTTGAAGGAATCCAATACTTTCCCTCTGCTTTCTATACAAGCAAGTCAGGGAGGTCTAAAACATTGAGAGTCATCAAAATTTCGACATTCAATCTTTGAACGATTACAATACTTTCCCTATACTTTAAGTAAGTAAAAAAATCTGTTTTGCCCTTTCTTATATAGTTCCTCTGTGTTAGGAGATTGGTCCAGCCTATCATTGATGTTGAACACCAAGTACTTGTAGCAAGTACTTGTACCTCTACATCCATTTCCTGAGTTAGTCGCAGAGTCAGTTTGGTGTGGCGAAAGTCAATAACCAGTTCTTTGGTTTTGTTGATGTTAAGTTGCAAGAAATTGCTTTCACACCAAGACAGAAAGTTCTCAACCTGACTCCTATAATCAGGTTCATTACACTTGTCAATACAATACATTTAAAGTGTCATTATAGCTTTATGGGGTCATTATTGTCATTTGTACAGAGCACAGTGAAATTCGTACTTAAGGCATTACTGCCTTACATCAAAATGTTTGTTTTCCATGCCTTAAATAGCTACCTCAATCTCAAAACATCTGTGTTCTTTACCTGAAAAATTGTTCAACATATTTGTCATATGCTGTTCATGAACTCAAGTACTTGACCCCTTTGGCATTTTTTGAGTGTTTGAGACACAAACAAACAAATATATTAGACACCTGTAATTCCATCTGTTTATGAATTTAGTGAATGTAAGTAGCCCTGGATGCAAGGTAGGAACCACACTTGGATGGTGTGCCTACACGTTCATACATACAACACTAATTTCCACAATAGTCTTGTTGTTTTCTCTCAAAATCAAATGTATAGTTCCACATAAAATCTAAGCAGCCATCATGTCCCTGTCTTCTGAATAGCCACACTCTTCCAATTTTTAGCAAGGATTCTAAAACTGGTAACTGCCTTCCAGCAGTTTTCTCCTCATTCCCCACATTTGTCTTGAAAGGGAGCGTCAGTCAACAGGATTCCACATTCACTTCAGTATCATAGAAGAACCCTACACCAATCTAAAACAGTTTAATTTATTAAGATGTATTGAATGAAACCGTGCTAATATACTTGCATCATTATATGCAATGACCTTCAGTAGTCAACATTATCAACATATCTATTATACATACAAGTGCCATGCTGATATTCATCATCATTTTTTCAAAAGGTTCTCTATTGGTTTGTATGATATTATCGTAGATACTCGTGTATAAGTCGAAAAATTTATGCCTTAAAATTCATTCAAAAAAACAAGGTCGACTTATCCGCGGGGCAACACAATTGTCCATAGAATTTGGGTAATGACATTGTACACTCAACGCTTCACGGTGTTAAGTCACCGGTCATCTGTGAAATAATTATAAGCCAGCAATACTATTGCTAATTAGCTAGGTTTTTTTTTTCTAATTTCATTAAATAATTCTTTAAACTGTGAAATACTTGAATTTGAGCATTAGCTTTTGCAGGTTTTGGATAACAAACATACCATTAGCTGCCAAGTGCAACCAGGTTTGGAATCAAAAGAACCAAGGCAACGCACGCTATCAATGCAATGCAAGCGCAGCCCGCGATTCAAAAAATTTCTCTGCCTACCTGTTTGTCTCGTCTGACAGTAGCTGAAAAGCAGCATCAGGAGAGAGCAGACTGAAGTAGTCCAGCAGCGGGTGATCTGTCGTGTCCAACAGCAAGCCATGCTGTCTTGTGAAGTCCGATAGCCAGTTCGGCTCCCATGGACCAATGTCTGGGTATTCCTCCCACGCGAACCTTGCCGTAGGTGCATCGGCTGCGCGAATGTGTTCAGCTGGCAGCCAATCAGCTGGCACGGCATCGGTTGGTGTCCGATCAGCTGATTCCAGCTTCTCACTCTCTTGCACGATTCCTGATCACTGTCAATAAAATCCGATTCTGAAAAATCAGAGTCCGACTCAGCGATAATCTGCAAAACATTGTCTGCCGAGTGTTTTCTTTTCTGCACTCGCTTCGCTCCCTTGTGACATATCGACGCCATCTTGCCTTTGTTTACATTTGTTTACATTTCGCAACTCATGCACACGCAAGGATTAGTTGCCGAGTCAATGAGTCTAGCATTTCTCCAAGCTCAGAGAGAATGCCTGTGACGTGACAGTGAGTTTTGTCGCCATTAACAGCTGATTGTCGCCCTCTATCTCTGATAACTGTCAAGTTTTACCCTCGACTTATACGCGGGTCATAACAAATTTCGTAATTTTCGTCTTAAAAATACACTCGACTTATCTGCGAGATTGACTAATACACGAGTATCTATGGTAAGTTTTGTTAGAAAGGTGGCACAAAAGGAAAAACAAAAGGAACCTTTTCACAAAGATTAAAATGGTGAAAAAAGGTAAGCATATTAGTAAAATTTTAAATGTGAATTAATGTATTTTTATATTATCACTGTTTATTTATATGAATAATTACAATGCATTTAAAATACACTTACTTTGGGTTAGCTCAAACTTACAGCAGTATGTCCCATAAGGTTTATGTCATGAAACAGTTATTCATGCTTTTTTGGCTTTATGCAGTGTCCATTACTCAGTTGCTGGATATGTTGTGACTCTGCCTTTTCATAATAGATAAATACCTCTGTAATCAAATGGGGATAGATCATCATTCCACTTCCTATTTGGGGTAACGATAATAAAATGAAATTTTGCGGTAGGTGAGAGAGAAGATACATTTTTGGTAACTGTTCACTAAAAGCAAACGCATAAACAGGGATGGCAGCCCTGGGCCCCCATGCTTGGAAAACTACACCTTATTCCTGTTTTCTGAACATCACTAAAAGTCAATTTTGAAATTTCTCTATTTAATGATATCCCAAGGGCCCTATGAAAGATGATGAAAGTGTGGCTTTCTTTCACGTGGGATTGTCTTGGCAGATGAGGCAACAATTTTGGACAACACCCTGTAGAAAAAATAACTTGTGATACAGTAAATGTTTCATATTTAGTAATTCCTGCAGAGAAAAAGTACTGGAAATTAAAGCTCCAATGTGTTTGACAAGATTATCGTGGCCTTCTCCAATTGCCCCCAGCATGTTTGATCCCCATATTTGTGCAATGAGAATGCTTTTTGAGTACTTGGCATCAAGTTCAATGCTTTTATAGCAGGCATGTTTCATTTGTATGTCATGCTGCTTGGATTGGCAATGGATCATCATTAAAGACATGCATTTAGTGGTTTCACTTTGGTAGAACTCAAAATGAAATTCTCAAGAAGAACACTGTTAATTGGTGTTTTTGCTATCCCCCAACCCTCCTTCACTGTCAACTGGCTATAAGATTTGTGTGCATGATTTTTCACAAGGCCGAAGTTAGAAACCTGTTCACAGCTCCATAGTCATACAGCTAGGTCCATAAATATTTGGACAGAGACAACTTTTTTCTAATTTTGGTTCTGTACATTACCGCAATGAATTTTAAATGAAACAACTCAGATGCAGTTGAAGTGCAGACTTTCAGCTTTAATTTAGTGGGGTGAACAAAATGATTGCATAAAAATGTGAGGCAACTAAAGCATGTTTTTTAACACAATCCCTTCATTTCAGGGGCTCGAAAGTAATTGGACAAATTAAATAACTGGAAATAAAATGTTCATTTCTAATACTTGGTTGAAAACCCTTTGCTGGCAATGACAGCCTGAAGTCTTGAACTTATGGACATCACCAGATGCTGGGTTTCCTCCTTTTTAATGCTCTGCCAGGCCTTTACTGCAGCGACTTTCAGTTGCTGTTTGTTTGTGGGCCTTTCTGTCTGAAGTTTAGTCTTCAACAAGTGAAATGCATGTTCAATTGGGTTAAGATCAGGTGATTGACTTGGCCATTCAAGAATTTCCCACTTCTTTGCTTTAATAAACTTCTGGGTTGCTTTGGCTGTATGTTTTGGGTCATTGCCCATCTGTATCATGAAACAGCGCCCAATCAATTTGATTGCATTTAGCTGGATTTGAGCAGACAGTATGTCTCTGAACACCTCAGAATTCATTCGGCTGCTTCTGTCCTGTGTCACATCATCAATAAACACTAGTGTCCCAGTGCCACTGGCAGCCATGCACGCCCAAGCCATCACACTGCATCCACCGTGTTTTACAGATGATGTGGTATGCTTTGGATAATGAGCTGTTCCGCGCCTTCGCCATACTTTTTTTTTTTTTTTTTAATATTTTAATGACTCCTAATGTTGAATTTCATTTAATCATTTGATGTGTTTCATGATCCAAACATTAATTTCTTGACTGTAAAAATTGACAATTGACAAATCGGGCCACTTTAACTCCCTCCGTTTTCAGACAAGAAATGTACCATTGTTAAAAAGCTAAACTTGAATATCCTAGTCAAATCCACTGGCAAACCTGGCACACTGGGTCATCCATTGCACTGTGCAAAACGAACTGCAATCTTTAAAAGTACAGCAGAGATCTAAATCGCGTTGCTGCCATTTTTATTGTCATGTTTTTGACAAGATGGATCCCTGAGTTAAATGGCAGGTAATACTTCCTTAGCCCAAATGTAGGGAAATTAATTGACTAACTTGCCCTGTTATCGGTGATGCGAAGAAGACACCTTTTTTCAGTTGACTGTGATATGTAATATGCACTCTAAAGAGTTAAATCGATTTGGATATCTTTAATTTTCAAAGTTGTTTTGACAAAGAGAGATATATTTTTTGTTAAATGCAGTTGAATTTTGCTTAGACCACTGCGGGTAGAATAGTCAAATTGAGTGGTAAATTTGGCATACATCTCTCTCTTCATATAAACGGCACTAGACTGATTGTAATATTGAAGTCACACTCTAAATTGTTAAATTACTTTGGCTCATCCTTTTATAGTTCTGTGACAAGAGAGACTGCAGTTAGATTTTGACAGCCAAATGCGGATACAAGTCCTTTTTTTCTACCAAAGTTTACACATTCCCATATGAGCACAAGTCGGATGTTTAAGGGGCAATTAATGGTTGAATAATCGTCTGTGCCTGTGATATGTAATAAAACTGAAAGAAGGTGTCTTTTCTTTTTCCCATTACCGTAAACATGATGACATGATGAGTTAGCCAATTAATTTACCAAGTGTACCTACATTTGGGCTAAGCAAGTATTACCTGCAATTTAACTTAGGGATCCATCCTGTCAAAAACGTGACAATAAAAATGGCAGGAACACAATTTAGATCTCTGCTGTACTTTTAAAGATAGCAGTTTGTTTTTGCACAGTGCAATGGATGACCCAGTGTGCCAGGTTTGCCAGTGGTTTTGACTAGGATATTCAAGTTTGGCTTTTTAGAAAGGGTACATTTCTAATCTGAAAATGGAGGGAGTTAAAGTGGCCCGATTTGGATTGAACCCTTTAGATGCACGTTAAATCCCACAGTTCATTGGTGTAGATAAACGACTGAGTGTGCCACGTTTACCAGTGCATTAAATTAGCGAACCCACATTGGACTTGATAAATGTCACATGCACTAAATATGTGAAATATGAATTCCTTTCGTAACTTTGAATAAGAAGCTGCAGGCTAGTAAGTACTGTAGATGGCTAACTAATGTAATTTCCTTTTGCTATAAATTAGTGCAGTGGTTAGCGGTGCTGCTTCGCAGATTTAACAATCTGGGCTTGAATGCTTAGCCTGGTTTTATAAACTTGCCAATATCCATTTCTGTGGACTGTAACTGTGTGAGGAAAACATCAGACTGTTCAGTGATATGCTCTGTTTCCAGAAAATGATGTACAGTAGCACGTGATAGCATTTGGAGCACATCTGAATGTATGTGGCGCACACGCAGTACCTTAAAGTACCCAGTGCGCAGGCTATGATAAGTGGTGGGCAAGAGATATATACATGATGGACACGAGGCAGTAAGTTGTATGCACCAAATTGTTTCCCAGGAAGAAAAAAAAAACACCATATCTCCTCAAGTGCTCCGTACGAGTGTGCAGACGAATACCTGTAAACATAAAGCATGTACCTAAACCCTTACCCTCCCACAAACCTAATCTTAACCATAGTGTAACGGGGTATGCGATGGGCATTTCGTGACTGATGTTGTGGGCAGTACCTGACGTACGTCATAGGTATTGCAAGCTGCTGTTAAACCCATCTCCAACCATCCCACACTCCTTTAATAAATAAAAGCCCACCCGTCTACTTTTTTATATCACTGTGCTACAAGAGCTGGAAGTGATGTCAAACTGAAGCGCCATGGCCTTGGTAAGGTCGTAATTAGGTAGCCCGGAAGCGCACTTTTGTAATATTGTAATCTAAGTTTATCTCGTACGTACCTGAAAACATCTTGTACGTAAAACTATTTCATACGTACGTGAAAATATTTCGTATGTACATAAAAATATCTCGTACGTATGTGAAAACATCTCGTATGTACATGAAAGTATCTAGTACATACGAGATATTTTCACATACATACAAGATAAGGGTTATCCCATAATTTTTTCCACTGTGCAGTTTAGAGCTTCCATACAGAAATGATCATCTTACTGAAAATAAAATTAACATGTTTCTGAACTTATTTTTCTAAGACCTTTAGTTCACTTGTACTTCATGCTGGCATAATTGGGGGTTCAGATGCCCTTCTAGTGATGGCCCAGCACATAAGCCTGAAATTTTAAAATAGAAACGAAAACATTTAATCTTAAAATACATGAATTTTTAAAACCAACAGTTTTAAATGGTAAAAGAACATTTTTAAAAATCATATTGTAATAGTGTTGAATTAAAATTGAAGAATTTTGTTGGTAACTTTTAAGGAATGACACAATGAACATACAGCCAATACAGAACAGTGTGAGGCCAGCTATTATCTCAACTCGATATGCACATTCTTAAGAACTTTGGGTTGAAAATGAACAAATGTATCAGTTAAGTAGCAGTTAAATGCCATTTTAAAAAAAAGGTGTAATAATCCTTGTGGCAATCAAAATTATATTTTTGAATAGTGCTGAGGAAGAAACTCTAAATTTTGCAGAGAAGTGCTGTACTAACATTCACAGCAGCAGGAAATGAGACAATTATAAGTGCATAACTATTCTTATACTGTTTTGGGAATAGGGGCTTGTTTATAATAAACATGCTCATGACCAGAAAAAAAATCAGCTTTAAAATATTTTCCAATACTTTTTTTATGAGGAAGTCTTTCTGGATAGTGATAGTTCAAATATACTGGAAGATAAATGCCATGGTTGAAAGAAAAAGAAATTGGGCAATAAGAGTATTACAGGGAGACTATAAAATATTAAAGTACAATAGGCAGTCCAGAAAAAAAAAAACCTCACGAATCCAGAAAGACAAATTCCCACAAAAAACTTTCAAAGCGCTATCAGATTACAGTGGTTTTACAGAAGAGCATGTCCATTTCTAATTCATACAATTGGCATTGGTGATTGATCAGTCTGGTTTGGAGCCATAAAAAGACATTATAATTGATTAAAAGAATGTAAACTAAAAACCAATCAAAAATGCTGTGGTATGACAATATGCCACATGTTGACAAAGGAGAGAAAAATACCAGAGCATATTTTTCACAGCTAATTTCCTATTCCTTACTTTCAGTCTTGTACTTCTAATATAGTATTTATTTCAAGGATACTGTATGTTCAACAATTGTTTACTGCCTATACAATTTACTTACTAAAACTCTGTTTCACCTTTACAAAAAATGTGCATTTTTTCATTGTAGTCTTGGCCTGTCTATGTAAAGTGCTTTGAAACAGTGATCATTCTGAAAGGTTATATACTCTATAAAGTAAACTGGTGTTGTTTTTAATAGAGTCTGGACTGAGACCTCCAGAGCTATGCTCCATTGAGGAGACAGACAAATTGCACACACCTGATGATGTTTAGCAGCCTTTGTATTCTACATCAATTATGTTATGTGATATGCCCAGTTATCTGCAACTTTCTCAATATGCCCTTTCAAAGGGATGCCTTATGCTTCATTCTCATAAAACATACACTATTGTTAAGAATACAGTTGTGGAAGAGTTATCTTACTCATAAGTATTGGCAACTATCGAGTTGGCTTGTGTTGTAGTGGTGAGTTCTGTAGCAGGACTAACTCTCTGGTAGCAACACTGCAATGCCAGCTAGACGCTTATTCTGAGTTTTTTGCTATGTAAATCATATGACATAAATAAGCAATTCTATTGGTCGTTCAATGGACCGCCTGAATCACAAAGCTCTGGAGTTCTGCAACTAGATTTTTGTTGGTTTAACTGCTTCATTGTCCAAGAATAATTGCAACAGAACAAATTCTCATATGATTTCAAGAAGATAACAAATTTCACAGGTGATACATGAAAGTGGATACTGGTACCATTGTGAAAATACTGTTTAGCAGCAAATCTGCAGTCATATTTAAATATAGACATATATACGAGAGTAAATCAAAAGTAAAGGCAATTTGAAATGATTAGTCTTTTCTAACTTGTTGAGAAAAAAGCCCATTTTATTCTGTTGCCTTTGAGCAGTTTGAGATCCTCTATTAGTTAAAGAGGGGCCTTTTACCATCTGTATGGCCTTTACTAAACCATGAGGTGGTGCCAAAACTGACCCAACAAGGTCTAAACAAATTGATGCCCCTTTTGTAAGAGGCAGAACTATTTGGACTTCAATATTGTTATATGAGCCCTTTTCATTCTACATTCCCGTTTCTTTAACCATTCTGAACTCAAGTCTGGCAATCTCAAAGACTTGTGATTCAGACATGGGAGATATTTCCCTTACAGCTGTCGGATTGAGTGCTACTCGGTTCCCTTCAGTAGTGTCCAGGACCCCTTCACACTGCATCTTCTTTTCTCTGCCCAGTCTGTTCTCAGTAATCTGTAAAGCTGCTTCTGAGACTTCTGATTCAGATGTGGGAAACTCCTCTGCTATATTTAGCACTGCTTTCAGAATGAGTGCTACTTGGTTCCCCTCCTCTTTATCAGAGATCATTTTGCACTACATTCCCTTATGCTGTACTATACAGGGATTGCTTACCTATACAGCCAAATCAATTCTTTGCAGCATTCCTATTCCCAGACATCATATACTATATACCTATCAATCGCTTCAAGTGGTATTCTAACCGTGTCTGGCACCAGTTGAAGGAGTTCCATCAGTTCTCACAGGCCAATTGGGCATCCAGTCTGGATCGTCTGCTCTTAGAAAGGACTTCAGGCTTTTCCTTCCATCCGTCTCAAGTCAGGTACTATGCTCCCCTTTTGTGGATGCTCAGATATTTATACCTGGGCATCATGGGATGTGGAATTCATCTGAATGACCTGTCTATCCTATTTCGGATAGTTTTACTAAAAAGATTGTAATCTTTTTAGTTAGCCAATAAAAGGTGTCATTTTGCTTGACTTTTCACTAGATAGTTAGTAGTAATAGTAATTGTAGTAGAATATAAAATAGTTGAAATACATGCAGGATTGATTTTTTTCACTACAAAAACCCACTTGCTGATGGTATTGATGAAAATACAAATAGCAGGCAGTATATCATTGCTGGCATCTCTCACACTCAACAGCCTTTCCTCAATTGTACCACATTGTGATGAACATCACAATCTGGCTCTGAATGAAATTCAGGTCTGCCAACACTTCTGCTTAGTCAAAGCCAAAAATGTAAGTGATGTTGAGAGTTACTAAGATGTGCCATTAAAATGTGTGCTTTTCGTAAACGTTTTTTAAGACCTTAATCTGAATTTTATTTTCACTTGAGCAATATATATTTTTCTTAAAATTAACTTTGCACATTTCTGTCATATTTAAATTTTTCCTCTATTTATCTTTTGGGATTTTACTTACCTCAAGGCTATTTACTGTACTAATGTGCCTAATTTAGTGTTTTCTGCATTTTTAATTGAAATGATCATTCTGTGTTCATTCAACTAATTTATAGAAATTAGACAAAGCAACAGTCCCGTGTTGACCCCTGTGGACTCCAATTCTGACTGACAGGAAAAATGAAATCCTTGCACTATATCTTACATCTTTGTGTCAATTCCGCACCCACATGCACATTCTGAATTACTGCTACTTGTAGTTCGAGTATTTTGTCTCTCAAGGTTTAGTTTATGAAAAATGTTTTGAAAGTTAAGATAGAAGGTGTGTGCTGTACTGCTGTGAACTGCATTTTGTTTTTTTTTTATAAAATTTCAATATTTGAGCATATAAACAAGAACATCCCTGTCTAAAGCAATCCAAAAGAAACTGGGAACAGGTTTTTAGGAAAAAACACTGTAGGTGCAGCTGATTTCACTGCTGTTCACTACAGACTTTTAAAAAAGTTGCTCCTAGACTCGTGTTCCTGTTTATGAATCATGTCTGACCCTGCAAGACTAATTTGAATCTATTAGTCTTTATTGAAATTCCATCCATCCATCCATCCATCCATTTTCCAACCCGCTGAATCCGAACACAGGGTCACGGGGGTCTGCTGGAGCCAATCCCAGCCAACACAGGGCACAAGGCAGGAACCAATCCCGGGCAGGGTGCCAACCCACCGCAGGACACACACAAACACACCCACACACCAAGCACACACTAGGGCCAATTTAGAATCGCCAATCCACCTAACCTGCATGTCTTTGGACTGTGGGAGGAAACCGGAGCGCCCGGAGGAAACCCACGCAGACACGGGGAGAACATGCAAACTCCACGCAGGGAGGACCCGGGAAGTGAACCCAGGTCCCCAGGTCTCCCAACTGCGAGGCAGCAGCGCTACCCACTGCACCACCGTGCCACCCTTTATTGAAATTAATACAGTTAATTCTGTGGAGTGCAAGGAACCAAAATAAATGAAAAAGTTTTTGTCTCTATTTTTTTTTTTTTTAATGATCATGTATTTAATACAGTGATTGTTAGCAGATCATCAACCAAATGCTAACAAATTAAAAATGCAGTCAACAGGGCTGCACTAACCATTAAGCAAGATAAGCACATGCTTAGGGCATCTAGGGAAGATGGACACCACAGAAATTTTCCATTGCCATATTTACCATGGACCATATGGAGCATAACTGCAAATGGTAGAGCAGAACTAGGTTCCAGAAAAAGGAGCTCTTACATTAAATGAAAAATTACATCCATCCATCCATTATCCAACCAGCTATATCCGGGGTTTATTTCCTGCCTTGCGCCCTATGTTGGCTTGGATTGGCTCCAGCAGACCCCCGTGACCCTGTGGTTAGGATATAGTGGGTTGGATAGTAGATGGATGGATACAACAAAAATAGAATCTGATAATTGCCACACAGTCCACTGAGGCTCACGTGATTGTTCTTGTCTTGGTCATGGCAGTTATCCCATTCAGTCGTCCACTGAGAGTGCAGTGCAGCGTTGCAAGACATATGATAATTTTTGAAAAATAAAATTTTATCTTATGGTTGTTTTTTTGTTTATATTTTGAATTAGATATATATGGGGCCATAAAAATAGTAAGTGCTTAGTGCCTCTAAAGGTGTTAATCTGGCCCTGGCCATCAGTGATCATCAGCCGCAATGTAGGAACTAGCCCAGGGTGGGACATCAGTACTTTTAGGACTCACTCACACATAGGACAAGTTACAGTTCTCAATTCATCTAACTTTGAGGAAAGTATGTAGCAGGAAAACTGAACCAGACTTGGGATGAACATATAAACTATTCGTGGACTAGACTAATGGACATCAGAGACACTGGGTCTGTTAGGCAGAAGCACTAACCAATATGCTACTGTTTCAACATACTGTAAGCAAATAATTAGCACAAAATTTTAAAACTTCATTTTTTGTATTAAATGGAAACAGTTATACTGTGTGAAATTATGTGAAAAGTACTTGAACTCAATAACACCCCACTGTAACAAAATGTTCCCTTTGCTTATTGATTAGTATCTCATAGCCCTGTAAAGGATCCTTGGCCTAGCCCTTTATGAAGAACTGCTTCAGCTTGGTGACATTTGTGGGTCTTTAACATAATATCTGCTTATTTTAGCTCTTACCACAAAATCTCTGTGGGTTTTAGATCTAAACTTGGATTAGCCCATTCCAGAAGTTATGTGTTTTAAAGCATTGTCTTCCACCATCCGCCTTCAGCTCAAAGACAGATGGCCTGGAATTTTGGAGAGAATTCTTTGATGCAGAGCCAAATTCTTGGTTCTGTCAGTGATGAAAGTTGCCCAGAATCATGATGATGCAAAACTTCTCCAAACCATGACACTAACACCACCTTACTTGACTGCCATTATGAGATTTATACTGTGAAATGCAGTGTTAGGTTTTCTTTAGACATAACAGGGCCAATTTTTACCAAAACGTATTTTTAATACTCTTGTCTTAAAAGATAGTTCCCTAATTCAGTAGTGTTTTAGAAAAGTCTTCATCAGTGAGCACTGGTTTCTGCTTTGCTGCCCTGTCACTGATCCCATTCTTACCAAGTGCTTTTCTTATAACAGACCTTGACTTTGTAGAACATTTTACATTCTGCGTTTTAAGATAATGTACTGTATAATTATCCTCAGCATTTTAATCCAAATTCAAATACATTTAAATCAATCCATATATTTAATGTGAAAAATCTGAAATCCAGTTATAGGCTCAGATGACACCCTAAACCACATCATCTTAAGGCTTTCACAGTAAAAAAGGAAACACACACACCCAGACAGATACAGTTTCCCAATTTTCTAAAATCTGACTTTTTATTTCACTGTTAAATATAGAAACAGCTAAAACTGATGATGGCCACCTACACTACCTTTAAAGCAGGATGTTAAAAATCCCAAGAAAATGCTTTGCTGGATGAATCTCATTTCCCACTGCTAAGGAGATGGCAGAAGTGATAATCATAGCCTGCTAACAGTCAGCATTAGAAGGAAAGAATGTGAATGTCAAAGGAATCCTGTAGGATAATAAAACGGCTGTTGATATTCAAATCTGAATTTTTTTTTTCCTTTTTTGGCAAGCTTCAAGTCTTAGTTATCTGAGGGCCCTGCCACCTCCAAATTTAAGCTTTAATTACTACTGGGTTACATTAAATATTTAAGAGAAATATGGTAAAAGATGTGGCTTTCAAGAGCAATTAAATCACAATGTAATTATGGTTGTTCCACATACTGGATCAGACTGCATTGGGGATATTTGGCCATATCTTTCTTTTTAGGCAGTTGTACTGACTAGGAGGAAAGATTTAAAGTTCTTCTCTCAAGCCTAGTTATGGGGCATTATGTTTATCTCAAGTTGTGCAAATGTGAAGGGATGTGCTTGGAATTTACAAAGAGCAGACTACATTTGTAGACAAATAAGACAGTCATTTTTTTTTCATCTACAATACCAGTTGTTATTTTCATGCTATTTCAGCTTTTGTTCATAAGGGAAATTTTAGTTTTTGTGTGAAATATACTGTATGTATACCCAGTTATCTTTATAAGAAGTGATGAGTGGTGTTTTAAACATGAGGAAGAAAAATACCCTCTAACTAATCAATTTCTCTGTCGTGAGTTTGTAGTAATTATCAGACAGGATCTTAACCTTCGTTATATTCATGTTCCTGATAAGAAGCCAGTTAAGATGGTTAGTTTTTAAACAAAATAAATCTAAAATAATAAATAATAAACAAAAACATATGTAATAACTAATGAAAATATATGTTATATATAAAAATACATATATAACCTACATACAATATATGAAGTGCCCGGGTTCCCGCAGCTTTGGAATCACCTTGTGCCAGACTGGTGCAAATTCTTCAAACAAACAAAGCAATGTTCAAGAAAATGCAGTGCTACTTTCACCTTAATTAAAGAACAAGTGCCTGTGGGTCTGTGCATCTGTGTCTGTCCTGTTGCTATGTCTCTGTTATTCCAACAGATTCGCATCTTAAACATTTTTGGTAATAAAATGCATTGCATTTGTCATTCCAACAGATGGTACATCATAAACATGTGTAGTAATAAAATTGATTACTACAAAAGTATGTGAAGTGCCATCTGTTGGAATGACAAATGTAATACGTAAGTCCCTATTATATTCCATTTGCATGGGATTCTTAAAAGCAGCGTTAATGTTAATGTGAGGTGCCATTTATTAGAGTCACAAATGCAATGCATTTTATTACTACAAATTTTGTAAAGTGCATCTGTACATTCGTTACAAAATAGATTCAAATAATGGTGCACTGCAAATGTTAACGCTGAGGTCTACATTAATTATTTAGATTTCAACTCATCTTGGACTGGTAGCACAGCTAGGCATTAAATGAATAAATAATACAAAATAAAAACAGTGTCCAAATAAAGCCATAAATAAAGTAGGTTAAAACCAAGGATTAAAACAGTAAGGACCAACTATTTGTTTCTTTCTACCAGCTCTTGTGCATCCCTCTCTTGAAGCCATTTCCTCTTCTTACCCCTTCAGGTCTACAAAGCAGATAGAAATGCTAGAAGTGCAGTCAACCACCTTCAAAATATTTTCCTACCATTACCCCTCAGCGTATTTGGGGACCTCCAAATCCCCTGTCCTACCACCATTTTCCAGCATTTGTGAAACCATCCCCGGAGCGATCAGCCGCTCCTGCTCCCTTCTGATGCTCGGCAGGAGAAATCCTACCCCTGGAGTATCATTCCTTCCACTCAGGGCTTCCTCAACCACTATGCTTCAATTCCAATGCATCTGGCTCATCCCCAACCCTGTCATTAACCACTCTCTCTCTATCTGTCTTTGTCTTTGGTCTTTTTCTTGATTTTACCTCCATTCCTTTTGATTTCCTCTTTTTTGCCCTGTCCTGATCACTTGCTCACCTTTTATCCCCAGTCAGTACAGATCTACCAAACAAATACCAGTGCTCTGAAGAGGATATTCACTAGTGAAATAATTTGCTTTGGGTCAAACATTAAATCAGTCTTTGGGATTGATCTAACAACTTTATTAGCTATAGACCATTGCAAGCTTTTTGGAGGTCATTCTCCCTGCATCCTTAATTTAAATGGCTGTTTTTTAACTTGTGATTCAAACAGCATTCCCACAGCAATGTCAGCAGAGAACAGATAGAAGCTAAGATGCTCTTTACTTGTGTAATGTACTGCATTTATCTCACCACAGTTTTCTTTGTATTTCCCTGTGGGGCATTTATTGTGTAATTAATGATGAATCTCAGTCACAATGTTTTCATTGGCTGTCTTGTCCAGACCTCAGGGCCTACAGGAGCAGGAAACAACTCACCTGTGGAGCAACAGCGTACTCTTTTTTGCACATTTTTAAAATGCTAAGAGAAATTATTATTATTCTTAGGAAGGCACAGTTACTTGGCATCTTTGGCTCCCCCAGGATAAAGTATGTTGACTGGGGATGGCACAAAAGAAAAGAGCCTGTCTTGTGATGAACTATGCATGCATAACATTCTCTAACCTGATTATTATAATTTACTAAAGTTTACCCTGGTCGCAAGTTGGAAACCAACTCAGGATGAGGCACCAGTCCATTGCAGATTATGGAGACAGACACATTGAAATAAAGGGAATAAAACTTCCTTTTGAGAGATTCAGAAACCTGAGGGGACATCACAGGCAAGATGCCACTTGAGTGCCAATGGACTCTGCTACTGTCTCCCTATAGTATTACTGCTTTTTGACACTGACATTCCGATTTTAAATGAATGACCTTCTTTTTTTTTTTTTTTTTGATCAAATTTGATGAATGACATTTCAGTGCTCTTTTCCTCAGATGTTCTGTCCTGCTGTTTTCATTCTTTTGCTCCTCACATTTCCTGTGCTCTTTTGTTTTGTAATATTGACAGTTTTGCACAGGGCTTTTTTATTTTTCTATGACTAAGTGCTGTATTTTAAATTATACCTGGTCTCTCTTTTTGGCAGTAATCTCTCAGTCCAAGGCTATATAACATTCTGTTATGCTAGTAATTTTGGCAGTATTAGTAGTCTTGTTGGCCATTAACACTTTTATTGTAACAACTGTCAAATGAAAGTTTTTTCAAAACTCTTCTTGGTATATTTACTATAGGCATTCTATGGAATTCTTAATGGGAGTGTACATTGGATGGACAGATGAGCCTTGTAGTTTGATTATGCAAGGGCCCTAAGCAAGCTGTGTGAAGTGGCTCACTCAGTTTTAATCTCAATGTTCTTCTTTAGCAATGACTTTTAAAGAACTCAGTTGTTACAGCCTCGTGTAGAAGCTCTGTGTGTTGGCTTATCACTATTTTTCTGTTTTTGTTGCCTGCCAGATCCCCCAGAGAATTGTTTAGAAAATGGAGAACAGCAGTTGTGAGTTTCTAAACATTAATAAAGACCTCAAAGTTTTGGAGTAACATACAAAAGCTTCATACTCGCTACAGGCACCTAAAAGCCCTTAGATTTCAGTGCAGTGTAACAGGGTGCACTGAGCCAGCTTCTCCTTCCAGCAGTTGCTTGCCAGCTTCATGCACACCAGGGGAGCCCCCGAAACCGGTGAGTATCTGTTTTATCCTTTCTACTGCTCAGCATACAGCGTAGGAGCACTGTTGGAAAAGGGAGCATCCACTTCAGCTGCCCAGAGAAGCATGGGTGTTGCATTTCGGCAACCATTTTGAAGCTCTTAGTTCGGCGCCAGGTGCCTAACAAAGTATTATTGGGAAAATTTATTTTAGGAAACCTGGAATTTGCACCTTCTGCCTGGAAGACTTTTGTGATCTGCTTTCCTGGTGTGTGCGTTCAGGACATTGTTAAATAAGCTTTGTCTGTCTTAGCAAAGCATAGAGATGTTGGTGCTGTGGTTTGCTAAGAGGCAACAAATGACATTCGCAGACACTGGTTAGGAGTGTGCTGAAAAAAGACATGCATCACTATTCCATGTCACTTAAGTGGGGACCCAGGAATCAGCAGCATGGATTGTCATCTCCATGTACTCCAACAGTCAAATGAGGCTGTATCCTTTAGAACTTTATAATACTTCCAATGGTACCATAATGCCTTAAATAATCTTGCTCCTTCTTACGTTTTGAAGTGCCTGTCCTCTTACCTTCCAAGTTATACCCTTAGATCTTCTGATAGCAGTCTGCTTGTTATCCCAAGAGCTAAGCACAAAAGAAGTAGAGGGATGACATTTTGCTGTTATGTAGTCAAATTTTGTAATACTAGAGATATACCACTCTAACACCGTGGATCATTTTAAAAAATCTCCTAAAATCCCACTTTTCAATTTTGCTTTTTCTGAACTACTTTTTAGTTCATCCCTTAATAAACTAGATATGCACAGAATTCATATTCTTCAATGAACTGCCAATCATTACTAATCCCTACATTTCTTTGTTTTCTTTTCCTGTTCTTTTTTGCACTACCACTACCTGATCAAAGCACTATACAGCTACCTGTGAAGTTTGAATGAAACAATAAGTAACTGCTTAAAACGTTTATGTTAAGAATAATGCCCAGAGGGGGGCTGAGTGGTCTTGGAACCCTTGCAGATTTCTCTTTTTATTCTCTACCTTATCTGCATTTTTTTGTTTTTTCTGTCCTCCTGGCCATCTGATCTAATCATTGCACTCATCTTTAAAGACTTTAAAAACAATTCTCTTTATAAGGACACTGCTTCCCTTTTAATTCTATACCTATATAATGTAAGTGTATAATTGTTCTGTATGGTTTTTATTTATTATAGATTTAATTTTTATTTGATTTTGTTTGTTTCTAACTGTTTCTTTGATAGCTTGTAAAGCACTTTGAGCTTCATCCTGAGTAAGGAAATGTGCTACAGAAATAAATGTTGTTGTTGTTGGTTCTCTCTCATTTATCCGGCCTGTGCTGTGGCAGTGACACCACAATGTAGTTCTGAGAGTTTTTGAGAAAATATTTTTTTAATGTTTACACTGAAACATGGCAAATAAATGTATGCATATTTAAGCAACAAGGAGCTGAACAATATTTAAATATGTTATAATTAAGGCTTCTCGGTCTCACAGTATTTTACTGTAATTATTTTTAACCATTGATCTGCGAATACTTGCATTTTATATCTTCTTTTCTGTCTTCTTTTTCTACCTTATTTTTGAACAAAGGTGGCATTCATGTACTGTATGTAAAACCATTTTAAAACTTAATGCTTTCATCTGACTAATTTTAATTAAATTCTGATTTAAATTGCAAAATGTTATATTTTCTTCTATAATACGCTACCATGGCTGTCCATTTGTCTGTCCAGAATTTTAAATCACCTGTAGCTCGTAAACCGTTTGACCTCTTAACCTCAAATTTGGTACACATATACTATGTGACGTCTACTATCTGCTTTCGGGGTGATGATTGACCTCCAAGGTTATTTCTCTTTTTATTTTATTGTAGAATCAAGTCTTGGCAGCAGCCAGCAGGGTGGCCATGTGGTGCATGCGTACGGGCGCCGTTCTCATCACCACCACCTTCGCCATCACTTCCCCTACCTCTGTCATATCTCAAATAATTCTTGAGGTAGATTGAAGACTTAAGTGCCAGCTTATGTGAAAAACAAGGAAAACGTACTAAGTAATTGCAACACAAACACTGACTTAATCATTTTTAACACGAAAAGATGCCGATGAAAGAGGAGAAAAAGTGAGCCGTTAGGGTGGAGAAAAGCAAGCGCATCAACCTCTGAGCAAACGAATGCTAAACATACAGAGAAAGAGTATGAAAACTATGAATGCTCAAGTCAAGTGTATTCGCTGCATGTTACTGTGCAGAGCGCTGTTACTGGTCTAAAATATTAAGAAAAGTCTGAGTATGAATTAGAGGTTTATACAACTCAGGACCTTTCTCATTGACTGCTGTGGAGTTTTTCAGAGATATACTGATAAATTATACTTTGAATAGTTAAAATGACATTTTAACTATCAAAACTTTTACATATTCAAATAAATTAAAGTTATCTGTAATTCTAAACTTAACTAGTCAAGCTGACATTTCTAATTAAAAGGTTCTAAGTGGCCAATTGGAAAAATCCAACAATTTTCACTTATCGAGAATATGGAATTACAAATACAGTATCTGCAACTTATCTAATTACAGATACTTCTAACTGGAACTTTGACTAGTCACAAAAATAATTTTAGATATTGGATCTTGTAATGTGACTGAAGAGAAATCAGTGTACTCCAAAAAATTGTTGGGTACTAGTTTACTACTAAACAAAAAAAAAAAAAAAAGAACATCACAATGGCTAACAGAAAACAGGTTTTATTTGCCATCACAATCAGAGTGGCTAAGTGGGAGCTCTTTCTTCCAACAAGCATTGGAAGTTCAACATGACATTCCACCTTCTAGGAGTGGCTCCTCTTTATAGCGGCAAGGTCTTCCCATGGCTTCGAGGTAGTGCTCGTCGCCTGCCTCATTACTGGAGAGGAAGAAGAAGATACTGTTAGATGGTTGGATAAATGACATTTCATAGATTTTCGACATTCCCAGTTGTATGAGTCTTAGGGTTAAAAAGCTCTAGACACTGGGGCCTCCTCTGGCCTTTGAACACATTTGAACATATCATACTGCATCTTTAGCACTGAATGCTAACATGTTTGCATATTTGTGCAGGGTGAGACAAGACAGTAGATTGACTTATTCAAAGACTCTGGCCTTGCAAACAGCAGGACAGGTCCCAGGGTTTAGTTTGTCAGCAGATGTCACATGAATCTTCCCCTTAGGTCTATTCTTGACTGATGCTTTCAGTCAAAACTAATAATCACCTCTCCACAGGCCAGGCCAATCATTGGGAATCATTATCAGACATCAGATTTGGAGCATTTGCATTGATTCCTTGCTGGATGAGGCTGGCCAATCTGATTACCTCTGACCCTGGAATGAAAAGTGTAAATGAGAATCTCAAACTTCACCTTTTCAGTGACTCCTGGGACTCACAAAGTGTGATGATGCTCATCTGTTCAGCAGCTTAAATAATTAGCAAACAGCTGATTGCATAGGTTTGAATAAGGATGTCCGGGCATGTGATGAGGTAATGGGTTGGGGTGGTTAATTGTACAAAAAAAGTCCAGGTCAAAAATGCCATTCAGTGTAAAAGATGCTATATTCATTGTGTTTCTGATGAGAATGCTTAGCTGTTCTGTGCAGTATCCTTTTTGCCTCCAATCCATTATGCAGTTTTCATTTCATATTGAGCCTTTCAAAGAAAACAGTTTGAACATTTATATGGAGGTCAGGGAATAAATTGAATCTGGACATAGAAATGGATGACTTAGATAACATCAAAGACATAGTGGACAATATGTGTGACACCTGTTCTAAGGAAACTGAGGCACCAGATGACAAAAATCTTCTATCTAACTTTACTTACTGTTTGCTAGCCTTCATTTTGCACAAAATATTTCAAAGCATGCATAGAAATCGCATCAGGTCTGATGGCATCCATTAGTCATATGGGTTTGTGTAGGGTCTGTCACGTAATGAACCTTTTTTTAAGACTGTACCTTGATTTCTATTTTCACCATCACAAGTGCATCAAAACAGCTTTCTAACAAAGTGGTTATCTCCATTACACCTCCAGCACATGGGGTTTGCCTCACACCCCAGGCACTCTTCTGAAACCTGATCTCTGCATGGGTTTTCTTGAACACTGCAAGGATGTATGGGTTAGATTAATTCGTAACTCTAAATGAGCCTGCTATGAGTGGGTGGGAATGTGTGTTTTATGCCTACTGTTACAAGGATAAGAGTCATCTTTCAGTTCCCCTAAATGAGGACTAATTGGATCTAGCAAATGTATTGCTAAATGGATCTACATTATAAATCCGAAATGCCATCTAAATCTTTGTAAGCACATTTTTGTGTTTTTTCACCTACAGTAATCCTTCGCTATATCGCGCTTCGCCTTTCGCGGCTTCACTCCATCGCGGATTTTATATGTAAGCATATTTAAATATATATCGCGGATTTTTCGCTGCTTCGCGGGTTTCTGCGGACAATGGGTCTTTTAATTTCTGGTACATGCTTCCTCAGTTGGTTTGCCCAGTTGATTTCATACAAGGGACGCTATTGGCAGATGGCTGAGAAGCTACCCAGCTTACTTTTCTCTTTCTGTTGCGCTGACTTTCTCTGATCCTGACGTAGGGGGATTGAGCAGGGGGGCTGTTCGCACACCTAGACAATACGGACGCTCGTCTAAAAATGCTGAAAGATTATCTTCACGTTGCTATCTTTTGTGCAGCTGCTTCCTGAAACGACATGCTGCACGGTGCTTCGCATACTTAAAAGCTCGAAGGGCACATATTGATTTGTGCTTGAAAAACAAACTCTGTCTCTCTCTATTTCTCTCTCTCTCTCTCTTTGTCTGCTCCTGACGGAGGGGGTGTGAGCTGCCGCCTTCAACAGCTTTGTGCCACGGTGCTTCGCATACTTAAGCCAAACAGCCCTATTGATTTGTTTGCTTTTCTCTCTATCTCTGTGACAGTCACTGCTCCTGACACGCACTCCTTTGAAGAGGAAGATATGTTTGCATTCTTTTAATTGTGAGACGGAACTGTCATCTCTGTCTTGTCATGGAGCACAGTTTAAACTTTTGAAAAAGAGACAAATGTTTGTTTGCAGTGTTTGAATAACGTTCCTGTCTCTCTGCAACCTCCTGTGTTTCTGCGCAAATCTGTGACCCAAGCATGACAATATAAAAATAACCATATAAACATATGGTTTCTACTTCGCGGATTTTCTTATTTCGCGGGTGGCTCTGGAACGCAACCCCTGCGATGGAGGAGGGATTACTGTATTACTTTCCACCTTCAAACGTTTATGCACAACCCAGGATTAACTATGAGTAAAAATGTAAAGCTGACGCAGAAACTGCTACTCATGGAAAACTACAATGACCACCTTTCATAAAAGTAAACTTGACAAAATGTATTTTGCTTTTCTTATTATACAAATTTAATAAAGTGTGAGTCTTTAAAAAGTCCATGTCATAACATAAGATGCATGTGTGTATGTGTGTGCATATGAAGTATGTGTATGTGATCCATATCATTGTAAAGTAATTTTTCAGCAACTCAACAACAGATAAATAGAAGAACTTTCCAAGTAGTATAGCTGGAGGGAAATCATTGGACACCACATTGACCTGACAATATTTTAGAAACATTAGTTGAAGAGGACTCCATAAGATATGTACAGTTTAATAATCTGTTATTATGCAGGTGTATGAATGCTTTGTTATCTGCTGAAGGCATCAGTTATATTTAAAAATGGTTTCTAGTACTATCTTCTGAATACATTGCTTTTGCAGGTTCTGGTACTGACCCTACCCTACCGTGACCCGGTAGTTAGGATATAACAGGTTGGATAATGGATGGATGGATGGTTCTGGTAGGCTGCTTTAAAATGTTAATTTCATGTCCGATTCCAACACCACTTCTTTGTTGTGTTCTTGGTAACAGGATGCCTGACACTGGTTGCTAGGCATTCATGTTTTGCAGAGCACTAGGAGACAGCTACATGTCTGAAGGCCACTAAGTCCTAATTCACTTCAGAATGTTGCAAAAGGTCCACATCTGTAACCATTCATAAGCAAAGATTTTTATGATAAGCACTAATGTTAAGTTTACCAATTTAATGCCTGTAAAAAGTGTTAAAGAACTGATTTCTACTCAATTGTGTTGCACTTTACTAAACATGTGTGTTCAAGTGAGGACATAGTTTAAAATGTTGGTAGCCTTGTAAATATTCCTCAGAAAGTTGTAAACACACTATTTTGTGGAACACTTTGCCAGCTGGACTCTACTAGACTGTGTTCAAAAGTCATCAGTCCTATTGAGTTCATGTTGATACACCAGTTGTATTGTAGGGGGCAACAGGTAGTCAGAAATGGACGGAGTTAAGTGACATGTGAAGGTCGACACTCACCTCAAGGAATCTGAAATCTAGTACAGAGCTTCAAGAAAGTATGTAAAGGAGTGTGGTCATGCTAAACTTGATTAGTTAAATCTGCTTCTGAATGAATTGCTAGAAAAAAAAATCAAGTCTACTTCAGGATCACAGGGGTTTTGAGTCTATTCCAGAGGTATTGGGTTCAGTGTGAAGGAGGTGGCAGTACTTGGCAGAGACCACTTACCAAACAAGCTTGAAGCATCAAATAAACTTAACTAGCACTTCTTTTAGAGGTGGATGAGACAGAAAAAGCTAAACAGATATGGAGAGAGCAGGAACATCCACATGTATTGAGTCAGGATTCGAAACACCAAGATAATGGAGCTGTGAGGCAAGATTTTTTTTGTATGATTTCTGTAAATATGAGGAGAATGTATAATTACTGTATATTCCACAGGAGCTCAATATCAAGAAGAAATTTGCTTAGAGGATTTGCATCTGCATTGTAAAATAAAAGAAACATGGGAAATCATGTATTTATCATCCAAGAAAGCAAAACAGAAACCCATTGCACTTTATGAGTTATTAAAATTAACAATGTATTCATATAATATTTAAATTTCAGATTAAATTGGTCACTGACTAATCTACAGTATTTTGATCTGTTTTTCATTTATTTGAAGAGAGGATTCAGTCCATAAATGGTCACTAACCTGCCATCTGGATTACTGGGAAAACTTAAAAGTGCTTCTGTGAGTTCTGAGCTAAAGCAAGATGCCCATACTGTATGGATGCCCATATACAGTAAGTGAGACAACTTTAGATAAACAAAGAATAATGACACTAATGGAGCAATTAAGAAAGCATGCCAATAATTCTAGATAATGATCGAAAGGGAATTCATTCTGTAAGGGACCACAATCAAAAAGGGCATCTGAGGGCAGCATTCCTTAAAGACAAACAAAACAAAAATGACTGCCAGAACAATGTGACAGTGTCTTTAAATCAATTATTGAAGTGGCATTAGTGTTTTAATGCATTTCCATTATATATTTGTATGTTTTCTTTTGTTTTTGTTTTTTTTTAATTTTATTATTATTTTTGTTCAGTTTATTTTACACTGACTGACTGATGCTCAGTATCGCTTACAAAGATTTCTGAATATAAATTAGTAATGTTATTTTCAGGAGGTTATACAGAAAGCCTTTGTGAATAAAGGTTTAGAAAATGGAGAAATGTACACTTGTTTTTTGGGGCTGGCAAGAGTTGTACACATCATTAGAATAGAGTTGTTACACTAAGAAACCTTTTGTAATCATTTAATATGTTAAAGGATACCTCTAAACACAGCTACAAAACGAAGCAATAGTCATGACCAGCATTTCTTTTACTTTCATTGGTATTGTTTTTACCCTGAATGCAATGTCTCTGACAGAGATCTTTTCTTTTCTTTGTTTAATCGCACTTCAGATTACTTATTGTGTGCATTGTTTTTTATAGCATGGCAAAGCTGGCATTTCATGCCAGCATGCTACCTAGCAATGCCATACAAAATAGCAACACCTGTAATTTCAGAGAATAGCATCACAATTATGTCTTTGGGAAGTTTGTTTAAAAAAAGAAAAAAAAAGACAACAAATTAATAGCTTGTCATTAAATAATTACAAAAGAAATGCACCATTTACATACCTACAAAAGTTTTTAATGGTTGCCAAAAGTCAACACATCCTAATGTAACACTTACCTTTTATTGATGCAGCTGAAAACGGCTGAAATCAAAACATATCACTTCCATTTTGTCTTTAATAATATCTTATAGCAATATGCAAGTGAAAGGTGAATGATCATTTTTAGCATGGGGAATTATTGTCTTTTACAGTAATTGTATTTAATTTTAAAGACCTACAACTTGAGATCACAGTGTATGTTCTGATGTATCAGTTTTGTAAATATTTAAAGCTTATAAAGTCAGAAGAATGCTTTTGCAGCAAATCAGGAAGAAGAGTATTACAGCAGAATTTTAAATTAACACCAGTGTGGAAGTAGAGCCCTTAGAGCAAGCTGAAAACAAAGTGTAGGAGGTAAGTTTGCAAAGCTAAGGCTATGTAATATTTGTAGGCACAGATTGACATCTGATGCTTTTATTAGGGATGCTCCAGGTTTTTTAAGGTCGATAACAATCACCAATTTTCATATTAACTTAACTTTCTTTATCCCTTTAAATTTTTTGTTACACTAATCTCCTGCATAACCAGACACATAGAAGCCTTACGCCCTATATTTAAGTGTATTTTTATAATTAAACAATAGACCACAGGTGTTAACTGTTCATTTTTTATTAACAAAATTAAATTATGTAGGCTTATTGTTCAGTGACCATAAAATACTAAAATAAATAAAATTTTCTTAAAATACATAATAAAATATGCACATACGTATTTATCAGTAATACATATAGCATTAAAGAAAATAAGGTGCTTCTCATAATTACAAGCTGTCATATTGTTTTATCTTTTCTGTAATGTACCTATCTGAAACAAGGCTTAATTTAAAAAAGTAGCTTCCCCATTTTTCTAACAATAAAATATATAATGTATATATAGCTTCACACAATCAATTAATTGATATTGCCAATTAAACACTGCTTAAATGTAAATATACATGCACTTATAGGTTTAATCATTTTAAATCATTAATTGTAGTGTAGCTTTCTGCTGTTAAAATATGTATTTAATCTAAGAATATAGTTGTGTTTTTTATTCATTGTATCAACTAGACATTTGTAATGCTTGTGGTGTAATTATAAAATATGGATTACCATTTTAATTATGTGGTACTTGTTTCGCACCAAATCTTATTCTGTATGACACACAGCAACAAATAATAAACACAGTGCAAATCTTTAAAAAAGCCTATTATTTACTAAGCAGCAGTTTCAATTTCATCTTGATCTTTTTTTTTCCAATTAAAGTATAAGGTTCGGAATTTTAAACAAGCTTGCTGTTCAAACTCAAGCATTATCTCTTTTAATTTAAAGGACAAAATAAAGGTCCGAGTTTCTTAAAGTAGCTTTTTTTGCTGTTTGTTTATTTGCACAGGATGACTTCTCTGATTACATTTTTTAGTTTATTACTCCACTTTCTTTGACGTAAAGGCTAACATACTAAATGTGTCTCGCTCACTAGTAAAACGATTCTCCACTTGCTGTTCTTTGTTTACTTGCTTAGAAAAGCAGGGTCTGAAAACAATGGTTTTCCTGATTGGCCTTTTACTGATCACCTTTTTTTTTAGTGAAAATTGGCTGATTCCAATCAGCGGCCGATCGATTGGAGCATCCCTAGTTCTTACAGTTCCTATATTAAAATTAGCAAAAGTGTACATGTGCTAATAAGTTGAATCTAAAATAAATAAATGAATACAAGTTAAGTTAAATATAAGTAATATAATATTTATAAACCATTACTAACCCTCCTCTATTCTGTTTCTCTCCTTGGTATTTCCTCTACTGCCAGGAGGATCTCCTGCGTATGGAGAAGTCATCTTGGACGAAGGAACATTGGAATCTCTCATTTGATTGGACAGCAGAGACTACACTTTAGAAAACCTAGCAGGGGGTAGGCAACCAGTTGGCTGAGATCTCCGGGACTGTGTCTGACTCTGTTTTTTACTTTCTCTTTTACAGTTTTAATGTCTTCAGTTGGCCATAGTGTATCAAATAATTAATGGACAGATATTGTTGGTTTCCATTTATGTTAATCAGTTTCTTCTTTGTTTTTTGTGTATTTTAACAAATATGCATCTTTATATACAAATGCTATATTTTGTAATTAGTATATCTCTACTTGCCTGTTACCTGAGAATTTGTCAGAGCACTCAATGAAGATCGCTGTAGAAAAATAAGTTGTAATTGTAATTATAATTAACACTTAGAATGCAAGCACCAAATTAACTTGTTTCTCAATGAGCCTGTTGAGCCACGGCATACGAGAAAACTCCTGCCTCAGTGTACAGTCACTATAGATATAGCCAGCTTGCTGGCAGTCTTTTCTGCAACTTCTCAGTTAGCTCCTGCAGTGCTGCCATCTAGTGGATAGCCATAGATTTTGTTTTGTTATTGATGGCAACAAGTTGCAGAAAATAGTGTTATACATTTGCAGTCCATAGTAATGTTGTAGCAAAAAAGGTATGAAGCTGCTGATGTTTTGAAGCATCTAGATTTGTTGCAAGATGAATATTTGGATGATTATGACAGTAATTGACATAGTGACTATCACTTGGATGATGTGGAATCTGTATGCACTGATGTGGACAGCTGCTCCAAAGGCGTTTCTAGATCATGAAGCATTTGACTTGTCAGGACAGTACATGGACATTTTGCTGGCCACTTAATGCACCCTGTCACCAGCTATCAAATGTGATGTATGCAACAACCATGAACAGTGCAAAGAAATGCATTATACTTGCAGCACATGAGCTTCAAAGCCTGCACTCTACATGATGCCATGTTTCAAGGACTCTCCTTCAAATGAAGACTTTTAAATGTTGCTATTGAAAATAAAGTAACTAACTGCTCCTTTACATTTTTGACAGAGTTACTGTTGATAATAAAACTGTTGCTTTCTAATACAGTTCTTTACATTTTTTACAATTTTTATTTGAGTTAATTATTTTTCATCGGTGCCTAGAGCAATGATACAGTTAAACATTAGTACCAAGTACTTTTGGGGAAAAAAAGATTGTTCTCTGAGGTCATTCTTTACTGACTAAAAGAAGACATTATTTTCTAGTATGGCAGTCTTTCATCCCTCTTTTTTTTGGTTGCTACTGAGAAGTAATGAAAGAGATTCGGAAGAGGGGGGTTCTGTTCTCAGGAGTTTTTTGAGTGTCTTCCACAGACAATTATTTTGTTTGGGCGTATCCTAGTGATTAATGCAAAATCAAGCCATGACTGGTTGACTCAAAATTGTGAACATTAGTGACAATCTGTTATTAAAGAAATACTTTGCTATTATTGTTAAAGTATGCAGGTTTCAAAAGATACTGGTCTCAAGACAGCATTCCATGGAAAGGACTTAACAGTTCCAGCTCTGACATTCAATAATAATCCTCTGCAATTGTGCTCTTTTTATCTGATATTGGTTTATTGTAATAGAAATAACATTCAATTATATGGGTTAGTTAGGATCTTGAACAGGATCCTCAAGATCATAAATTATAATATATTTTGTTTTAAAGATCCTTACAGGACAGAACACTGTACATACAAAAATACAAAAAAAAAATAATAAAAAACAAACATTGAACAATCTCAATTAAGTATACTTAGATTAACAAAAATAACAAAAAAAAATGTAAAAAAAGCTAAGTTTTAAGTTTAGATTTGTAGAGAAAAGCCAAGCAAAATGAACAAAAAAGTGTAATATAAGTATAAACCTCCACAGGCAGGACATCCCACAACCATGGTCCAGCTAAACTAAAAGCTCTGTCAGCCACAGTATGGAATCTGCCCAGTGCAACGATTAACAGCCTAGAGTCAGCAGAACAAAGTGAGTTTGAAGGAGTACATGGACACAGCAAAGAAAACAGATAAGGTGGGGCTAGACCATGAAGGGCCTTAAAAACTGAGAGGAGAAATTTATGCTAAATAAAAAAAGGACAGATAGGCAATGTAATTTCAAAGTGTAGGAGTAATGTGCTCCCAAGATTCTAAATGTGTGACGACTATTGGTGCTGAATTTTGCACAGAATGTGGTCTGTTTAGGCTCTGAGCAGAGACGGCAAGCAAAACTATATTGCAATAATCAAGTTGCGAGGTGACAAAAGCATGAATAAAGGTCTCAGTTGCAAGATCAGAAAGCAGAAGGATGTAGCCTTGAGATTTGCTTATTAAGAACCTTATATGCATGTATGCATTTTCTATCCACGTTTAAAACTCCTGATCTTGTTCAAGATCAGTCTTTAAAGAGGAACCATACATTATCCAGAAATAAGCCTGGTGTATTTAACAGAAAGGCACTTACGTTCATGTTAAAATACGTGTGAAGGTTAGGATTTTGAGTTAACCTACACCTTCCTATACCTTTGGGCTTTGGAGGGAAACTGAAGGGAACACTCTTAAGGAAGGAGTGGATTTTCAAGCCAGGTCTTAATTGGTGCTAGATATAATATGAACTATATGCAGCAATCTGAACTTTTTTTTTTAATTCTGTGAAATGCAACAAATGACAACTCACCCATGATAATATAAGACTGGTCAAATACCACCTCTCCAGACTTCAATATTTGCATTCAATTAGCAAATTAATAATTGGTGTAAATAAGATGCCATGTTATTGGCCAAACAGAGCTCTCACACTTACCAATATGTAACAGAATATTAGAATATTATTATATAAGAGTACACTTAAATTACTAGGGACTAAAATGAAACTATTGCGTGTGCTATTTTTTTGTCCAAATTGGAGTTTCTGGCGGATGTTTATTACTATCTACATATTCACTGCATTACTTTCTGCATGCTGCACACTGCATTAATTTCCAAATGTTGCATAGCTTTATGCTATATTCTGCTTGGGAATATACACACAAGACTCAAATTTGTGAAATCTGAAGTTGTCATTCTTGAGCTGCACAATGATGTATAAGCTGATATCTATTCATCCAGTTACATTCTCTTGGGTGTACTAAATATTAAAGTTTGTGATGAATCCATTGGAATGTATGTTATAATGCATTTAATAAGTTATTTACAGTTACTAAAATAAACATTTCTGAAATTCTTAATGGCTTTTTTCTGTACGTCATCTTTGTGAATTTGGAAATAATTTCTTTTAAATCCATTGTTTGTGCTAGTCACTCTTCACTGACAAGGTTGCCAAGAATTACTTGAGTCATACAGATTTAAACCATAAAAATGACTGCTACGTTACATGAGAAGGATTTTCTATAATTTTCACTAATTTCAAATATTATTAAATTAAATATTAAATATGCAATTTAAGAAATTCTAAGTTTGTAAAGTGAAGTGTATATGTAGTCAGTAGTCTGGCCTTGGAACATTTGTGTTCCTCAGGATTTATAACTAGACCATAAATGATCCTTCCAAACTGCTTTTTTTTTTAATGAAAATGCCCAGGGCTAGAAAAATATAGAAAGAAACAGAAAGAAAATATATATGAATCTATTCAAAATCTGTGACAACCCAATGTCAAAGTAATGATGGAAAGTAAGATAAAGAACAAACTTGCCAAAAAGAAAATTTAAAACTGCAAAGTTGTGCCTGAAGAAAAAAATGAAACACATTCGGCCTAAAACATGTGTGACAATAATATAATGCAATATAATAAGGCTAATATTACATTAATATTATATTGCATGACAGTTAAAAAATGGTTAAAAAATGTCAGGGTATTTGCATTATAAGATAATAATGTTCTAATCACTAAACCATGTCTGAATAGTTATTTTTTACTGAAATAGTACTCAATGTTTGGTTACAAAATTTCTGTTGATGCTGCTGGAATTGGACTTAGTCCATTTATCATTGGATCATTTGGTAATTAATGAGCTGATGAATAGATAACATGATTGAAGCTATTGATATGGCTTGATATGAAAGTCATTATACATTTATGTCAAAGAAGGTGCTGTGATCAATAATTTCAACAAATAAAGCATAGCGTACAATTAGCTTGGAGTATCCTGGAACCTTTTTCTTCAACAAAACAATGCAATCATAGAGTATAATTTAAATACAGCAAATAAATTACCAGGAAAACTGTAACACTGATAAAAAAAACAACTGTGATCAAAAAGCAAACTGTACAAATTCATGGATCTGTTTTTACAAACATGATGATGTCATGATGACATGATGATGTCACATATCACAATTTTGATTTTGTCACAATAGAGACCTCCTAAGAACAACACATAATTAAGCTGTTATCTATTTAGAGATAACTTTAAAGGTTTAAGGTACACCACTTTAAGTTAAATGGCAAAGCTGGAGTTGTAGTATTTGCAAACCTAGCAAAATATGGCTATGTGGGGGACATGGCTGCCCAGAAGCAACCCTGAAAATTTCTTTAATATAATTTAAGGGCTGATAGCAAAACACTTAGTACCTTTAGAAAGGTACTTTCAGTTGCATTAGACAAATAAGTCATTTTGTCCCATAAATTATGGCACATAAGTGAATAAAAAATGCATACCCAATGAATTACTAATATTGTTTTCTGTGTGGTAGATATTAAACTCACAGTTGCTAAGCAAAAATGTTAGGCTGAGGTTTAGAAATATTTTGCTCAAGTGAAACAATATTAGTTAAAAATAAGAAGCAGAATTTATTGTTGGGCTTATCACAGATAAAACTGAGAGTCTGCTTTATACAAGGGGTGAAAGCAGAAATTTTATGGGATTTTGTGGATCAAAAACAAGAAACGAAAGCAGCTTCAGTTGCCTTACAGGATAGCCATCAGAACAGACATACTGTAATAATCACAGACCTATACCTGCATGACCAACTGGCTAGACAGAGCTGACAAAACTAAGGCAACTGTTCAAAAATGACATAAACTAAAGTTGGTTCATTTTAGTTTGTTACAAACAATAAACAAACACTTTCAAGTGAGGGTTGGTAGAATGGGCAAATGCATCTCAATGTTAGTAATATTAGTAGAGTGACCAAATATAATCAAAACTGTTAACACTTTACTGGATGTCCATCTTAAGAGAGAGAGGATGAAATAATAAGAGGCACAGTTTACCCCCCAGGATTGGAGTAGAACCACAAATATACAGTAGAGACACTGCCACATGGCAAGAGTTGACTGATTAGACTGAGACAAAAACAAAAGCACTGAAACTACTTCCTTAAAAGCTCCTAATCAGTTCTCATGGCTGGCACAGATCATAAGGTGGCGAGGACCCAGCTGCATGGGTTAGCTACCAAACAGTAGGTTGGCACACCAATAAGCTTGGCCTAGGGAGCAAAATAAACTTAACTGATTTGTCTCAAGTCTATATAATAATAAGTGAGAAAACAAAGTAACAGTTAACTCTGTTTTTCAATCAAATTTAAACATGTTTTTTTGCAGCAAAATCAGATAAAACAAAGCCTTTTCTTTGGTTGAGCCACCTCAATCAATTTCTCAGTTTCTCTGCATATCCTCCCTTGAATATGTTTCTGCTGTCACTTTTCTTCATTCTTGATTTATCAATATGCCACTCTCTGTAATCTTTTGCTATTTTTTTAACTCCCTTCTCTATAAGTCAGAAAATAAAATACTTGCAAAAGTTGCCCACTAGTGTTGGGGGGAACTCAGTCAAAAAACCCAACTAGAAACCCAAAGGGTCAAGACAAATCTTTATAAAATAAAAGGTTTATTTTAGGAGAAAGGCTGTGCAAGCCCCAAAGCTGTTTTGGAGCACAAAAGAAATGCCTGAAAATGCAAAGCAATGCACAGTAACCGAAGTCCCAATACAAACAGCCAAAAATTGTGGTCATAAAATGGAGCAGAGGTTCAACAATATCAATAAACACAAAGGCGAGGTCATAAACAGTGCTCAAAAAGGGTTCAAAATCCAGAAAATCACAAAGCAATAGCGAAAGCACAGAAACATAAGAAAACACTCTACTCCCAACCGCGTTCAATGAACTGCCAGGAACCATGGGAGGCCCTCCCTTAAATAGGATAAAGGACCGTTCCTGGCAGTGATTGGCAGGTGACCCAGCCCAATAGCGAGCCACCCACAAAACACAAGGGACACACACAAAGTCAGATGAATACAAAGAAAAAAATGTACCTAATTGTACAATGTACATGCAGGAGTATGCATGATGGTAGGCAGAATAATATTATTCTACATATTATAAAAGTGCATAGTATTAAGAAAGTTAGCCATTAATAAAATAATAATTCTTCCAAAAACATTAATTGTAAAAACAACAACACAAACAAAAGTTGGTAAAATTCTGAACCACAGATCTCAACAGTACCACACAGGTAATTTCCACAAATAAGTGAAGTTAGACAATGTACAAATGACGTAACATTCAGGTGCATTCGGGAACTTATTTAACTGATTTAAAATTCAGTGTCATGTATGAAAATAAAGTTAATGAGCACTTTGCTTTATTATTTTTGTTTATTTTGAGATATCGCTTTTCATATCCTTATGCTATTTTATATTGATTTCATATGTAATTATGTATTGGTGCTGTCCCTGTAAATTGGAATATGCTCCTTGTGGGTGGAGCCCCAAGAGGCGGGGCTATCTGTCAGTCTCCATTGAGGAACTGCCCCCAGCCCTACAAGGACATGGATACAGACAGTTCAAGAGGGAATCATTGTTATTGTTAAGTCTATTGTGAATTGTGAGTATACTATTTAGAGTTGGAATTTCTATTATTTTTGGTTTGTACAAGGATTCTGATTTCTGGACTTTTTTTTTTGGAACTTGTTCACTGTGGAATGCTTTTAATGCATCTGTGTGCTCTGTACAGCTTTTTCTGCATTTTTCTGGTGTTCTGCAAAAAAATCTTATTTTTATAAAGATTCTTTTCATAGTGTGTTTTGCCAAGCCAAGATTTTAAGGTTTCCCCTTCTCTTGGAATACAATTAGATATTTTGGGACATTTTAAGGTATTAAGAGGGCCTGCAAGGCCTGAAGCAAGCCTGTAGGGTTAGAAATTTAACCAATTTGGAGTGTGGCTCAATCCAGGCAAGAATTGGGGTCTTGCATATCTTGTGAAGGCTTTTGGAGGCCTCATACTCTTTTTGTTTTCATGGAGGTTCCAGTTCATCACAGCTGGTTCATTTTGCATTTTTATTTACTTTTTCAAAGAGTCTGTTATCATATTTTTGTTTATTAAATAGTTTTGAGTCATACACAAAAATGAGTATGATAATAGAATGCAGTTAGTTATGTTACTAGCCTCACATTAAATATATGCTTTTAAACAGTATTTTATAATATCATGTATTTGCAAAACACCCCAAATAGTACTTGTGGTGGCTCTGTAGTTTTCATAGACAGCACATTCCAATTCAAATGATGAAAAATGGCATTGATTGATGGTCTGCTGTTACTTGTTGGTTGAACTGTGGCTAATTGTAGCTCAAACACATTAAGCATACATTTTTTTAAATGGAGTGGTAGAATCTGTTGAATTCTCAAGGTAAAAAATGTTAGCTTTTTCATACCAAGATGGAGAGTAGGTCTAGAGCTATGCCGATGAAATATAGTGTCAGAGAACAGGGTTGGGACAAGGGTGAGGCAAACAAGGCACTTGCCTCGGGTGAACAATGGGAAAGGGTGCCAAATTCATGAAAAATGAAAATTAATAAATTGCAAAATAAAAAAGAAAAAAGCCAAATGTATGTTGCAATGTTCTTCAAATACCTTAAGCAAACTGACAATTTGCATTGAATGCTCTTGCTCAATACACTTGTTCCCTCGTATAATATAAGGAGTAACAGATATTTTAATATCACTTAGATGGAGATATGAAAAACTATATGGGATTTTGTCAGATTTCAAATTTTTAACAAGTGAAAAATTACAGTTGAAGGATACAGAAAATTTTAAAAAAACAGCCTGTGATTTATCCCTTAAATATAAAAACAATATAAATTCTGTAGAATTCTTATTAGAAATAATCAGTTTCAAAAATCAGGCAATGACGTTAATCCCAGACCTTAAAGAAGTTAGAAGTTTAGATCTTTTGAAAACGATTCATAAATATAGTTTAGTTCAGTCCTATCCAAATTTAGAAGTTGCATTGAGAATATTCCTAGCACTACCTGTTACTGTAGCTTCTGGTGAAAGAAGCTTTAATAAACTAAAAATTATCAAAACATATTTAAGATCGTCACTTGCTCAGGAAAAATTGTCAAATATGGCAATTTTATCAATCGAACAAGAATTTACAAAACAAATTAATTTTGATAAAATAATTGATGTATTTGCTTCACTAAAAGAAAGAAAAGTAAAACTTTATAAAAAGATGTTATATTGGGCATTTGTTTAATTATTTATTCATTATAATTATATTAAATTTTGTGTTGTCTAAAGTATTAGTGATAATATTTTGTCTCTATTATTAAATTAAATTACTAAAAAATATGTAATATTCTAATTCATCTCATGTGTAATACTTATTTTGATTTTCTTTTGTTAAGGTTGGTGTGATTTTATTTTTAATATAAGCAATTTTATGTTCCTATTACTATTGTACCGGTACTATTACTGTGTTCTGTGATTTTTTTATTTAATCATTAATAAATTAATTTTGTTCTCAAAATCATTTATTTATTTATTTTTATTTAATTCTTATTAGTAATAAAAAAATACATACATAGGGGTCCAAATTTATCCTCCTGCCACTGGTGAAAATACTTCTACGCCCGGCTCTGTCAGAGAAATACTGAATCATTATAATCTAAACTGTAATTAATGTAGTCATGAGGTTGTTTTTAGTATAACATAAATATTGAGTATATATTTGTTCACTTTATGATTACAAAATTAATTTCTAGATAAGTGTTTTTTTTTTCTGGTTAACATACCTTAAGTAGCAGGAGAACTGCTCTCCCAGCATATGACTAACTTGTTTTGGAAATATGTTGTGTTGACAGGAGAAGCTGTTAGATAAGTAAAAAATGAGAGCATACAAAATATATTTATCCATGATATAAACAAAACTAATGCTCCTGCATTTAAGCTCATGTTGCAGGTGCTTTTAATTATACTGGCATGTTTTTATTCTAATTTGACCCGTAATCTATATATTGTAATATTTATTGGCTGAAAAGTACTGTCTAGATGGTTTGCTTACTTCAGGCACTTACAAGGCTATCTACATCCTCTGTCCAGCCTTTTTTTGTGGGCAAAGTCTTTATTTGTGCTTAAAAGATTCTGCAGCTGCCTATTCAAAACTGGAGACTCCCATTAGATAGCTTTCAGCTTGCCCCCTTGTCTGTGATACTTAATAGTTCAATTGATATAAAGCAAGTGGCCTCATGCACTGAGTTTCCAATTTACCTGCATTAGGGTCCTGATCACTGCTTATGGAACTGCTTGTTTGCTTTTTGTCTAACACCCATTTCATTGTTTATTTGGGATATTTTGGCACAGTTTGTTAGGCATGTGTCAAATTCTACCCCAGAAGAGGAAAATGTATATCTCAAACACTTTTAAACTTGTTAATTTTAAGAAGCAAACTAACAACGTAAATACTTTCAAGGAACTGTTCAGCTCTTAGAGTGTTGCTGTTAAAATCTGAACTGAGCTAAACATACACTGTAAGGTTCAGACAGTTCAGATTCATCAGAAGAACTGAAGTTTCAGGAATGAATGAAGGAATGAAATGTTTTGCAAATGCATCCCTTCAGGCAAGATAATGTAACATTTCCTAATCCACTTAATCCAAACCAGGCTTGAATATACTTTGAGTGAAATGTTCCTTTGCCATTGTAACTGGACCCCTTCCAGCTCTTCGTATCAGAACCAACTACAGATTTTCTGGTTGGCTATTTGGACTTTTTCCTCAGCTATGGACTAAATTAGCGTGGTTTCCATTTGATCTTATTGGCCATGATAATGAACTCCACAGCTGACCTTTTGAGTGAGAGAGGAGATAATCTTGTTGGAATCTCTAGTTTTGTTAAATGCTTCCAGTAGTTCATGTGGCATTCAAAGCCAGTCCACACTTGATCAGCATTAACTTACTGTAACCATCTTAGCCATTTCTCTGAAGTTGAATATCAATATTCAATATTTTAAACTTTAGACACCTTGTAATGCCGTAGAAAAAATAAAATATCTGTTTTGGATTTTAAAACTAAATTGATACCATCAGCCTAGCTTTATCCAGTGGGATATAAAAAATAACCTTTAATGTGTTGATATTTATATATTTTTGTAAAATAAAATTAGTGTAGACATGAGATATAAATCAAAAAGTCAAACCAGCCATCTCTCTGGTCAACTTGCTCCATGTGTCCATGGAAAGAACTGAAACATTTTGCTGGCGTGAATTCATGCCTGCTTTAGATTTACTGGCCACTCGGTAATATGGAAAATAGGTTCCAGTGTACAAGTCGTGATTCCTAGCCTTATGCTTTGCTTTTGGGCTGTCTGTGATTGCTGTGGGGACATCACACACCTATTGTCAACAACTTTTTTATTTATATGCTTCACCTGTTGGTCTGCACTCAGTTTTGACACAGTTGTAATATCAAGACTCACTAGTTTCTGATCTCCATGTTAATTATCATCATCATCATTGGTTAACAGACCATTTTCTGGACCTACTCAGGGTAGTGAGTTGGCCCCAAACCTCCCTTCCCCGCCAATCACAATGGACTTTAAAAAGAAAATACGATTACAGTTTATCATCAATATGCAAAGTTTGCACAACAAATATAAATAACAAAGCAACCTCTGACAGAACTGTGTAGAATGGGGTGTGGAACTATTCCTCTCTCATCCTCATTTTGTGTGCTCCAATTAGAAGCACAATGAGATACAATAAGTATTCCCACACTGGTGCCTGTTTATAACGCAGGCTTGGAGGAAACAGTGAGGCTGTAGTGAAACAAACAAGCAAACAAACTAGAGAGAAATCATATTTCAGTTAGGGTGAGATACTAGAGTTTGCAATATGGGTCTTCATAATAAGGAAATGAGTGTCAGAATATTCATAGATTTAGGACACAACATGGTGTGGCACCTGGCTGGGGTTCATGCCCGGACGGGATGCCCAGGAGGACCGGAGGAGGGCTTGTGCCTCCTCCAGAACACGAGGGGGCGTCCTCCCTGGTTGCTGTGGGGGCCAAGCTCTACCCTGTAGGGGCCCGTGGTCACCGCCAGGGGGCGCCCCAATGCCTTGGGAGCCCTGGACCTCAGCACTTCCGCCACACCCGGAAGTGCTGGGGGGAAGAGGATTGTGGACACCCGGAGGACTTCCGGATGTACCGCCAGAGCTTCCGCCACACAGAGGTGTGGCTACGGAAACCCTCAGGATGCACCTGGAGTCCTTCCAGGGTGAATAAAAGGGGCCACCTCCCTCCAGTCATTGGCAAGAGTCGGGAGGAGTAGGACGAAGCTTGGTGGAGAGGAATGGAGGCGGACCTGAGAGACTAAGGCATTGTGTTGTGTGGCCAAGGACTAAGGGGTGATTGGTGCTGAGGCACTGGGTTGTGTTCACTATTACTTGTACATAGTGTAAAATAAACGTGTGGTGGACTTTAAAATGCTCTCCGTCTGTCTGTGTCCGCGTCATCTTCCACAATGGTCAGTACAATAAGCATTGTTTGTCATATACAACAGTTGTTGACATCAGTCTGCACTTCCTGCTTTAATCATTACAAACTGCAATTGTGTTACTTTATAGATAGGTTGCTTTTTGTGCTAATAGTGGCATTGGTAGGCTGGATGTGCACAGAGCAGAGCATTGTTTGTAAATTATGTGTTTTTTGAATGTTAATCTACATCCACAGTGTTTATACTCTTAAAGTTACATCTGCAGAAGTAGAACACTTTTAACAATTTTATTTTATTTTATTGATTTTATCGAAATAACACAACATTCCATACAAATAAATCAATTTTTACAAAAATAAGATCGAAAACAAATCAACCCCCACTCCTGAGAAAGATAGCTAAGCCAGCAGAGTAAAACTTAAAGCTAGTAAAAATAAGTAAATAGATGAATTAATAAGTGAATAAAGATAAACGGAGAAGAAAAAAAAAAGAACAAGTGGAGAGAATCTGCTTCCTCGGTGCTTTCAAAGCTTATTCTAAAATGTTATTGATTAGATCCTGCCAAGTTTTGAAAAAGTTCTGCACAGATCCTCTAAGTACGAATTTGATTTTTTCCAGTTTCAAATAATATATAACATCAGTTACTCAGTGACTTAAAAGAGGAGAGTTAGGATTCTTCCAGTTGAGCAAGATAAGTCTACGTGCTAATAGTGTAGTAAAGGCAATCACAGTTTGTTTGTCCTTCTCCCATCTGGGAGTACAGTACACCCCCAAAATTCGCGGGAGTTACATTCCTAGAGCACCCGCGAATTGTGAAAAACCGTTACTTTTGGATGTGGTTAAAAAATGCCTTTTAAATGCCTATTTTTATAGTTTAAACCCTAAATACAGTATGCCCCCAAAGCACTTTAATTTCATTGCAAACTCAGCTTAATACATTAATACATTGCCTCAAAAATTACCTTAATACATTACCTAAAAACAGAATGTAAAGGTAAACCCGTCTACTGTACAGTACTGTGCTGCTATGTCTCCTGTGGTGCTAGAATGAAAAATACCGATGTTACCGCTATACGTACTGTAATTCATGCAAGCGCATTTTCTTTGGTATATGCTGTCATTTTATTTGTTATAAGTAGAATAAATACATAATAATTTAATTTAATTAAAATACAGTAAAATGTATGGGTACTCACCAATGATGAATGATATTAATGATGATGATGATGATGAAGTAGCTGTGCAGTACGATGCAGAGGATTTAAAACTCCTCGGGTGGTGCCTCTTCTTCAGGCTCTTCAGGAGGAGTTGTATCTTTGGACGGGTCTTCTTCTGGTGGGGTTTTCTTTAAAAGTTTCAGAAACATTGTGATGGGAAGTTGCTACATTGTCTCCTGTAGCGAACTGCTGCTACAATTTCCGTGCTTTCTCCCAGATGATGTTACCGTCCAAGGGGATGTTCTTCTTCCTGCAGTCGGTGATCCACAATGCCAAGGCAGATTTCATCCTGACGATATTTTTATTCCTTATGATCGTTACCTTTTTACACTATCACAGAAACTTACAAATACAGTACTCCAGATCGATGCCTCATTCTTCTTTATGTAGCGTGCAGTGTTTTCATTAATGTCATAGTGGCACACTACTGCAGCATAACTTTTTAGTTCCCGGAGCAAATCCAGTAGTTCAAACTTCCCCTGGAGTGTTTTAAACTTCTTCTGGCACTTAGGCTCAGTGCTAGAAGCCTTAGAAGGTGCAGGGCGTTTCGGCAACATCTTGTGCGTTTAAGAATAATAAAATGAATACAATAACAAAATGGAAAACACAAGGACACTCAGCTGGAGACGAGTCACAGGGCAACAGTCAATCAGCAGTAAGAAGAAATTAATAACACTCTTGGATTGGCAACGTTCACCATCCCAAACTGTGTTTCCCTCAGTGGTTGCTTCCAGTTCTCTCTACAGCACAGTATTACCACGAAAAAAGCCAAAAAAAATTGTGGAGGATATTTGCGCTTTCTGTTAAGAATTAATAGTTAGGTTCTAAGGAAAACTCTGTGAATGACTGAGTCCGCGAACTCTGAACCGCGACTTCGCGGGGGTCTACTCTACACCAAACACAGCTGTTAGGGGGTTAGGAGGGATTGTGACACCAAGGCTGTCTGATAGGCATTTAAAGATTTTGGTCCAGAATGATGTAAATTTGGTGCAGGTCCAGAACATGTGGCCTAGTGAGGCTGGAACTTGATTGCAACATTCGCAGGTTGGATCTTGCCCTGGAAACATTTTCAACAATTTTAAGCGAGACAGATGTGTTCGATATATAATTTTGAGTTGAATAATTGTATGCTTTGCACATATGGAGCTCGAGTGAATTCCCCGCATTACTACCTTCCACAACTTTTCTGAGATGTTGAGTGAGAGATCCTTTTCCTAATGTCCTCCTGGATCTTTGAAAGGGGGGGACTGTAGAATGGTTATTGGATATGTGGATGTTTTGAATTCCAAATAAATGAGGTTATGGTTGAATCTAATTTCTTAAAAAACTATTTATTGATGTATATTGGAATGTTTTGAAATAAAAAGAGAAGCTTAGGAAGGATATTCATCTTAACAATGTTAATTCTTCCAGCTAAAATGAGATGAAGGATTGACCATCTATGTAAGTCTTGCTTAATTTTTTAAATACAGACAGTGAAATTTTGTTGATAGAGAGCTTTATGTCTACTTGTGATGTTTACCCCTTGGTATTTAAACTGATCTGTGATGATAAAAGGGAAGGTGTCCAATACAATATTGTGTGCTTGAGAATTCAGTGGAAAAAGCACGCTTTTAGTCAAATTAATTCTGAGACAAGAAATCTTTTGAAATTCTATTAGTGCTGTTGGACTGCAGGCATGGTATTTTGTGGATCTGATATACTTTTAACAATTCATTCATCTAAGGTTACATTTATGTCTGCAATGTTTATGCTCCTAAAGTTTTTTTTCTCCCTTTGTTCTGACTGAAGTGGTGACAGGTGTCTCAGCTCAACAGAGCAGAGTCTCTTTTGGCATTTACGGGATTCGAACTGGCAACCGTCTGATTACCAGTGCAGATCCCTAGCCTCAGTGATTGGAGAAAATGTCAATGGGCATGCTGGTGAAGGGAACAGTGGAGACGAGGAGGTGATGGGTAGGTATGGTGTCAAGGAGAGGAATGAAGAAGGTCAGAGGATAGTGGATTTTGCCAAAAGGATGGACATGGCTGTGGCGTATTTTAAGAAGAGGGAGGAACATAGGGTTACATACAAGAGTGGAGGAAGATGCACACAGGTAGATTACATCCTATGCAGAAGAGTTGATCTGAAAGAGACTGAAGGCTGCAAAGTAGTGGCAGGGGAAAGTGTAGTTAAGCAGCATAGGATGGTGGTCTGTAGGATGACGTTGGAGATCAAGAAGAGGAAGAGAGTGAGGGCAGAGCCAAGGATCAAATGGTGAAAGTTGAAAAAGGAAGACTGCAAGGTTGAGTTTAGGGAGAAGGTGAGACAGGCACTGGGTGGCTGCAAGGTGAAGAGAGAGGTGGCGAAGGCTAAAGAAAAAGTGTATGATGAGTTGTATGAGAGGATGAACACTAAGGAGGGAGAAAAGGACCTGTACCGATTGGCTAGACAGAGGGACCTAGCTGGGAAAGATGTGCAGCAGGTTAGGGTGATAAAGGATAAAGATGGAAACATACTCACAAGCGAGGAGAGTGTGTTGAGCAGATAGAAAGAGTACTTTGAGAGGCTGATGAATGAAGAGAACGAGAGAGAGAAGAGGTTGGATGATGTGGAGATAGTGAATCAGGAAGTGCAACGGATTAGCAAGGAGGAAGTAAGGACAGCTATAAAGAGGATGAAAAATGGAAAGGCCGTTGGTCCAGATGACATACCTATGGAAGCATGGAGGTGTTTAGGAGAGATGGCAGTTGAGTTTTTAACCAGATTGTTTAATGGAATCTTGGAAAGTGAGAGGATGCCTGAGGAGTGGAGAAGAAGTGTACTGGTGCCAATATTTAAGAATAAGGGGGATGTGCAGGACTGCAGTAACTACAAGGGAATAAAATTGATGAGCCACAGCATGAAGTTATGAGAAAGAGTAGTGGAAGCTAGGTTAAGAAGTAAGGTGATGATTAGTGAGCAGCAGTATGGTTTCATGTCAAGAAAGAGAACCACAGATGCAATGTTTGCTCTGAGGATGTTGACGGAGAAGTTTAAAAATGGCCAGATGGAGTTGCATTGCGTCTTTGTGGACCTGGAGAAAGCATATTATAGGGTGCCTCGGGAGGAGCTGTGGTATTGTATGAGGAAGTCAGGACTGGCAGAGAAGTATGTAAGAGTTGTACAGGATATGTACGAGGGAAGTGTGACCATGTTGAGATCTGCAGTAGGAGTGACGGATGCATTCAAGTTGGAGGTGGGATTACATTAGGGATCGGCTCTGTGCCCTTTCTTATTTGCAATGGTGATAGACAGGTTGACAGACAAGATTAGACAGGAGTCCCTGTGGACTATGATGTTTGCTGATGACATTGTGATCTGTAGCGATAGTAGGGAGCAGGTTGAGGAGACCCTGGAGAGGTGGAGATATGCTCTAGAGAGGAGAGGAATGAAGGTCAGGAGGAACAAGACAGAATACATGTGTGTAAATGAGAGGGAGGTCAGTGGAACGGTGAGGATGCAGGGAGTAGAGTTGGCGAAGGTGGATGAGTTTAAATACTTGGGATAAACAGTACAGAGTAATGGGGATTGTGGAAGAGAGGTGAAAAAGAGAGTGCAGGCAGTGTGGAATTGGTGGAGAAAAGTGTCAGGAGTAATTTGTGACAGACAGGTATCAGCAAGAGTGAAAGGGAAGGTCTACAGGATGGTAGTGAGACCAGCTATGTTATTTGGTTTGGAGATGGTGGCACTGACCAGAAAGCAGGAGACAGAGGTAGAGGTAGCAGTGTTAAAGATGCTAAGATTTGCATTGGGTGTGACGAGGATGTATAGGATTAGAAATGAGTACATTAGAGGGTCAGCTCAAGTTGGACAGTTGGGAGACAAAGTCAGAGAAGCGAGATTGCATTGGTTTGGACATGTGCAGAGTAGAGATGCTGGGTATATTGAGAGAAGGATGCTAAGGATAGAGCTGCCAGGGAAGAGGAAAAGAGGAAGGCTTAAGCGAAGGTTTATGGATGTGGTCACAGAGGACATGCAGGTGATGAGTGTAACAGAGCAAGATGCAGAGGACAGAAAGATATGGAAGAAGATGATCCGCTGTGGCAACCCCTAACAGGAGCAGCGTAAAGAAGAAGAAGACAGTAATTTGAGTCTAAACGTTCATTTTCTAATGACCTTATATGCCCACAGTCAAAATTTGTGCATTCTTTTCCAGTTCTTGATACCACTACTGCATTAAATGTGTTTTAGTGGTCTGCAAAACTCTTTTTTTTCATTCCATAATATGTAGAATCTCTCAGTAGAAGAGAATTTCAGGAACATTTGTGGAAGGAGTCATATCTGTTCTTTCCCGAATTATGCATGTGGTCGACATAGGAATCTGTGTAGTAGCACTTTCAAACAGCATTGATGAGAAAGAATTTACCAAACTAATGAAAAAGATTTTGCAGATTTGTAGGGGAGTACACTGACCATGGTAACCACTCCCTTATAATCACAGGCTCCACAATACCCATTCAAGTTGCCACCCTTCACAACTGCCTTTCCCTTAAGAACACCAGATATTACCTCCATAAACTTTTCTGAAAACCTTTCCTTCTCTTCAACGCTTCTGCCAAACTCTAAGATAAATGCTGAGACTATATTTATCCATCATTTACCTACAATAATTGTAACAACTACAAAACCTTTACCTACCCTCTACTCCTCCATCTTCTGTGTTTGCTCATATTTTGGCAAAAGTACATCAACTCCAGCACTGCCATAACTGCTCCTCTGGCAGAATATTTGTACTCTCCACCATTTCCCAATAAGCATTCTTGATCCTACTGTCATTCTATTTTGTTCTTCCACCATTTTTCCTGATGTTCCTGTCATACGTCTGGTATGCCTTATACCCTCTCCTTCACAGCCCTTACTCACTGCCTCTCCTTCATCTTTTTTGCCATCATACTGGCCTCTCCACAATACATCTGGTCTAGGAAAGTCATAAATGAGAATTCACCCTCTGTAGTTCTGCCAGGTTCCCCAGCTTCCTGTTTGACGTAGGCCAGTGGGGAAGTACTATAGGTTGTACCCCACCTCAGCTTTGTAACACTCATCATTGTGTCCCAGCCCAGATTAAGACCTCCACAGGCCCCTGGGAGGCGTAATGAATAGAGTTCCCTAACAGAGAATTGATCTTACTTCTAAAAATTAACCAGCATACAAACATCTGGTCATTTCATGCAGCTCATTTGTTCCCTCTCTTGTTTTCGACTTGTGGGCACTCGATCATTTCATCAAGCTGGGGGAAGGTTCCCCTTGGTGATTGTGGCTAAGGACACTCAATCATTTCAAGTGGGATGGGGGTGGGCGGTTTGTAAGATGAAAATGCCACTTGCTGTAAAAGTCCTTCTAGTTCAAGTGTAAGACATCAAATCAGTTAAGGTCCCATCTGTTCCAGAAGACACTTCAATAAACCTATTCCATTTTTGTCCTACAGTAAGATTTGAGCCACACATTAGACCTTATTATCTTCGTAGTCTTGCCTGGATTGATGTGTGGCACAGGCAGAACTTCCACAGTATGATGAATATCACCTTGTCAGCTTAATTTCATATTTTTTAAAATGTGGATTGTAGAACTGGGAGTCTTACTTTAGGGCAGTCTTCCAGTGTGGTCAATGACAACTGGGTCTATGCTCGCTCTGACCAGGGTCGTCTCCCACCTGTGCTTCAGTAGAAAAATCTGAGTTAAAATCACTCAATATCATTACGTCTATCTTCCTGAGGACTGTTGTTCAGGTGACCTGTTGGAGTTCTTCATACCTGCCTACCAGGTCATAAAGATCATCATTTACCTCTGCAAGGTTCTGAAAACAGTAGGACACCCCCAACTCTGTGGCTGATGCCCCTGGATAGTGTGTACCACTTAACCCTACTTACATCTGACTGTCACATAGCTATTTCTACTTTTGTTGTGTAACATTTCTTTGCATGCCACTTTAAAGGTGCACACTTTGCACAAAGGACACCTGGGAAAGATCTGCCAATTCTTTACTATAATGTAGGCTAGCCTCCTCCACCTCAAGTTCAATAATCCTAAGTTGAAGTTTTGGATTAGCTGTATGCAGGCATCAAAGAAACAGTTCTTATGAAAGCAAGCTTCCATAAAGTCCAACATCTTACAAGACTTGCACTATACTTTCTTAAAATCAGATGAAGCCTTAAAAAGTAAAAAATAAAGATCTACTTAAAAACATTTATTGGGTAACTGAGGCTTGTGTCTTCCATTTATATGATAACGTTTCTTTAGTTAATTCTGCACATCCTCTCTCTGACATAGTAACATTGAGTATTTTTAGCCAAAACATTACTGAGAACAAGTGTGCCATGAAACGCTACTGGGGCTCCTTTATATCAACAGCAATATGCCTATATAATGCCTCACTGTGACTTCCAAGTCAGATGTTTAATTTCCTTTAAGTTTAGGTTTGTTGAGTGTTATAAAATAATATTATTTATTTATTTATTGAGTATCTGTAAAAAGCCAAATTTCTCCCAGGGATAAATAAAGATCAGGCACATTTCTACTCAGTGCAAGTGACATTGCATTTATATACTTAGAGGCAACTTTCTCATCAGAACATCATAAATACATCCATAATAGAACTGAATGAGTATAAGTGATTAGATAAGAAGGGTAAATAAGCTGCTTAGAATAACTGTTATTTTATTTGGTGCCTTTACAGGTATGGTACAGTTGTTTTAATATTTGTATAAATAGAACACTTGAAAATTATCTATAAAATTCTTGGCCCTTCAATGATGATTTTGCTGGCTATGTTGTGTTTTACAATTTAACACCCTAGCCACTAGCCTCAAACTGCCTGTACTACTGCCAAGTGTCTGGTTCAAATCATTGAGCTAGAGAGCCAGGGTTGGAATATGCATTGTAGATGGATGTGTGCTTTGAGAAAATGCCCATCCTAGCAGGTGTTATACAAAGAATAACGGGCATCAATTAAATGTCAACATTAAACAAAAATTATGTGTTATGTTGGTTGCCAAAATCGATCCTATGTAAAGGTAAGTGGATGTGTGCTCAGTTGGTCCTGTAATGAACTGCTGCCCTGTTAAGGGCTGCTTTAAAGCCTTATACCTAAAGCTGCCAGGATAGGCTCCAGGCCACCACAATCCTTTTGTGCATTAGGCAGATCTGAGAATGTTGTGTTATACTATTCTATTTCAGCAATTTAAAATACACATTTAATTAACCCTTTCCTTGTCCACCATTTACAGTCCAAATGAAATAAAAAATAACTTCTTAAATCTATCTATCTATCTATCTATCTATCTATCTATCTATCTATCTATCTATCTATCTATCTATCTATCTATCTATCTATCTATCTATCTATCTATCTATCTATCTATCTATCTATCTATCTATCTATCTATCTATCTATCTATCTATCTATCTATCTATCTAGTAAATTATATCAGTTTACTGAAACATTTGTTGATTTCCTCCTTTTCCATTTATCTTTTCAACTTTTCTGACTCCATAGATTCTGATTCTGCACCATGGTTCCCAGGCTAACCAAACTGACATAAGGTTTAACATGGAGTGCTGCCCATGGGAGACCTCCTTCCTCCTAGCAATCACACATTTTGTTCACAACAAACCCAGTGTGCCAGGTAAATGAGGTGACAGAGAGGTGACTGACAGGAAGAGAGGAATTCTCCAGGCTGCTGAGACAGTCGGTGCATTTAAAAACAGGCCTGGGACTAAATCCCCACTCTTTTATGTTTCCACTGCTGAACGCAGACACTTCTGTGTGAGTGGAGAATTTTTCTTGAAGCGCGTCCTTTTTATCTCTAATCTGCCATGAAAGTCTGATTTATTGAAATTCTTTTGGTTCCTTTCTTTGTTGTCTCTTACATAGAGGAGAACTGATGACAGGCTGTCATTGTAAGGTTTCAGAAGTCAGCAAAGAAGAAACGTAGCCGGCCACTTGGGACTGGTGACGATGAGGGCCCTTAAACTTTATCCAGGGGTCCAAGAGAAAAGGGAAAAAAAGAGGGGAAAGGTGCTGTAATCTTTTTATTCTTCAGAATGCAGGAGTATGTTCCTGCCCGAAGCTGGTGTTTTCTTTTTTGCTTCAATTGCCACTAATGCTTCTTTATTTGAGGTGACTAAGATAGTGTCTTTGTGTAAACTTTAAATGCAGGGCATACGTGCGCACAAATAGTTTAAATAGGCATTTGTTAATGAAAGAAGAAAGCATCTAAAGGTACTAAAGAAAAATTAAAGGGGTCCCTAAGCTAAGTGAGTCATGTTAGAAGACTGATATGGAGCTACCTTTAGTCTAACCTTCTCAGGGAGTTACACTAGAGTTCAATTGGCTTGGAGCGGCAGGTGTTTCCTGTGTGTCTGGCCATTTAAATGGGATAATTAATAGGAGTGCAGTAACGGCTCTGACCCATGAGACAGCAAAATGAGGTGACTTTTTCAGATGACCCTTGGCACATGGTACTCATGTAGCTCATTTCACAAACCCTGCGGCATTATAAGTTGTGAAAGCTCCCTATTAAGCTAGTAGCATGACCAGCTTTACAAGGAGCTATTTTAAAGACCACCTGAGACTATCAGGGTGACTTAGTTAGATTTCTGCTTAGTTTGGTGCTTTATTTCATTTTGTTCATGTGGTTCATTCTATTTACTCCTTTCCGATTAGCAAGATTATCAAATTCTAAGTAGTATTCGTTCTTTACTGCTGCCCATTTCATTATCCTCAGTGTGAAATGTAACAAATCCAATCCTATTGGCTGCACAATTTCTGATTGTGTGTCACAAAAATAAGATATTTTTATCTTAATATAGATCTTTTCTGTATTGTGTTGTAATCTTTGCTACATTTTAATCCATCTTGTTCTTGCTGTGAAAGGTAGTATACTGCATGCTATTAGTTAAAGCAATAATTTTTCCATGCACATCCTTGAAATATTTGCAATTATATCTTGTACTAGCAAAATACCCGTGCTTCGCAGCGGAGAAGTAGTGTGTTAAAGAGGTTATGTAAACATATATATACATATACATATATATACATATCTACATATACACATATCTACATATACATATATATATATACATATATACATACATACATAGTGCGTTGTAACACGGGCTGTGATTGTTACATGGGAGGGAGACGACAAATCACAGTTTCCCGCTTTCTAATCGGGCCTGTGATTGGTGCTTTGACTGATGCCCAGATCCCACAGTATCTCCCCTTAGGAGAGGCGTTAGGCAAGTGTAATTGAATAGCGGTGCTGCAAGTTTAGCTTTACACCTGTTTTTAAGGCTTATTGACTGAAAGGGGCTTTCATGAAAAAAATTAGGGCTTTGCTACAAGATACACCCTCCACAAGTTAAGGAAGTAAAAATAAAGGTATGTATTTCTGTTTTATTTAAACCTTTTAAGTTTGTATGCGGGCGGTATGGTGGCGCAGTGAAAGGTGCCAGTTAGGAGACCCGGGTTCGCTTCCCTGCGTGGAGTTTGAATGTTCTCCCTGTGTCTGTCTGGGTTTCCTCCGGGTAGTCCGGTTTCGTCCCACAGTCCAAAGACATGCAGGTTAGGTGCATTGGCGATTCTAAATTGTCCCTGGTGTGTGGGTGTGTGTGGGTGTGTGCGCCCTGCGGTGGGCTGGCACCTTGCCCGGGGTTTGTTTCCTGCCTTGTGCCCTGTGTTGGCAGGGATTGGCTCCTGTATTTAGGATATAGCGGATTGGATAATGGATGGATGGACAGTTGTATGCATAGCCCCATTTGCCCTTTTTCATTTTTTTTCTTTCTTCAGTAATATTTCAGCAAACCCAGAGCTTGTCAGTTCAAATCCTGGTACTGACACCACTGTGTGACCCTGAGGAAGTCACTTCACCTGCCTGTGCTGCAAAAAACAAAAGTAATGTAACAAATTGTACCTCAGATGTTGCAAGTTGCTGGAATAAAGGCATAAGTAAAATAGATAAATATGTATTATACACATAGGAACTATTCATTTATTTTCCATTAAGTCATCTGCAGCAAACCTTTATAAATGAGGGTTTCTCCTTTTTAGATAGTGCAAACTGTTTCTTCTTCATTGAGGTTTTCTCTTGGAGAGCTTTTTTCATTTCATTGAAAATTAAAGCAGCAGCTGCCAAAATATGCAGCTTTCTTATTAATTTTTCAACATTGTGTAAAATAACTTTATAAAGTAACATAAAAGGTTTAAATACTGGTTATCCTTTTACACTAAAATATTACTAAAGAGATACCAAAAAAGTAAAATGCATATGTTGTTTTTCTTTAAGGAGATTAAATATTACTGAAGAAAGAAAAAAAAAACTAAAACAGCCAAATGGGGCTATGCATACGAACTTAAAAGGTTTAAATAAAACAGAAATATATACCTTTATTTTTACTTCCTTAACTTGTGGAGGGTGTATCCTGTAGCAAAGCCCTAACTTTTTTGTGAAAGCCCGTTTCAGTTAATAAGTCTTAAAAACAGGTGTAAAGATATTGACAATAAGCTACGCAAACCCACCAAGACATGGAATCGTTTAAATCAAGGCGCGAGTCGAAAAACACCATCCCATAAGGCTGAAATCCAACGTGGTTTGTGCCCTTCAGAATGAAAACAGTTTGCATTTACCTTTTTAATAAAAGGCGAGCTTTTAAGCCTGAGAAATCACCCCGTAAATGCACACGTTTAATTGCACATGTGTTAATATGTATGCTTACACACTGTTTCTTCTTCATTGAGGTTTTCTCTAGTATGTAGATCGGGGTAATTACATTCACGGCATTCGTAGTCTGAATCACAATCTGATTGTATGGGTGGTTACCTACCAGGTAACGCTTATGATTGGCCAGCGAGTCAGCTAACATCAGCCACAGTGCCTTCAGTTGTGAGAAGCAGATCATAGAATGGTTGAAAATAGTTTACTGTCAAATAATGCAAAGAGTACGCGACACGTGTTTCGCCCTAATTCTTGGCTCATCAGGCGTAAGGCAAGTGTAATTGAATAGCGGCGCGTCATTGAATAGCGGCACTGCAAGTTTAGTTTCTTTTCAATAAAGTCAGGCGTTAGGCAAGTGTCATTGAATAGCGGCGCGTCAGTGAAGAGCGGCGCTGCAAGTTTAGTTTCTTTTCAATAAAGTCAGGCGTTAGGCAAGTGTCATTGAATAGCGGCGCGACAGTGAAGAGCGGCGCTGCAAATTTAGTTTTTTTTCAATAAAGTCAGACGTTAGGCAAGTGTCATTGAATAGCGGTGTGTCATTGAAGAGCGGCGCTGCAAGTTTAGTTTCTTTTCAATAAAGTCAGGCGTTAGGCAAGTGTCATAGAATAGCGGCGGCGCTGCAAGTTTAGTTTCTTTTCAATAAAGTCAGGCGTTAGGCAAGTGTCATTGAATAGCGGCGCGTCAGTGAAGAGCGGCGCTGCAAGTTTAGTTTCTTTTCAATAAAGTCAGGCGTTAGGCAAGTGTCATTGAATAGCGGCGCTGCAAGTTTAGTTTCTTTTCAATAAAGTCAGGCGTTAGGCAAGTGTCATACAATAGCGGCGGCGCTGCAAGTTTGGTTTCTTTTCAATAAAATCAGGCGTTAGGCAAGTGTCATAGAATAGCGGCGGCGCTGCAAGTTTGGTTTCTTTTCAATAAAGTCAGGCATTAAGCAAGTGTCATTGAATAGCGGTGCGTGATTGAATAGCGGCGCTGCAAGATTAGTTTCTTTTCAATAAAGTCAGGCGTTAGGCAAGTGTCATTGAATAGCGGCACTGCAAGTTTAATTTCTTTTCAATAAAGTCAGGCGATAGGCAAGTGTCATTGAATAGCGCCGGCGCTGCAAGTTTAGTTTCTTTTTAATAAAGTCAGGTGCGCTTTGCAGCGGCGAAGTTCTGCTTTTAAATTTTTATTAAGAAGAAAAGAAAACCTTTTTAAACTGAGGGAAAATATACCAATAACAATTTGTTAAGGATCTGTTTTTTTGTGAAGCTGCCTTTACACAGCCTGTCCGCTGTTTTATAAACGTGTCCTTTCTCCTTCACAGTCAGTTCATGTGATTACGTGTGAGGCGTGATGACGCGATACGCAACCCCGCCTCCCACAGCCAGTGAGCTGCCGTCCATTACTGTATATGGACAAAAAAGAGGTTCCAGTTATGACCGTTATGCTTTGAATTTTGAAATGAAACCTGCCTAACTTTTGTAAGTAAGCTGTAAGGAATGAGCCTGCCAAATTTCAGCCTTCCACCTACACGGGAAGTTGGAGAATTAGTGAGTGAGTGAGTGAGTGAGTGAGTGAGTGAGTGAGTGAGTGAGTGAGTGAGTGAGTGAGTGAGTCAGTCAGTCAGTCAGTCAGTCAGTCAGTCAGTCAGTGAGGGCTTTGCCTTTTATTAGTATAGATAGACACTTTGTTAACTCATGGAATTTCACATCCCCACCCTGTTCCCCTAATATACTTCAATTCAAGTGACTTCCCACTGTCACAGTGAGTTAGAGGTGTGGCTTAAACTGGCAACCTTGTCATTTAACACTAGAATTACCCCCTCCCCCCACCCCCCCACCGCCTCAGAACAGGCAAGAAGTTCTCCCAGTTCCTGCCTTGATTGAATATATGGGAGTGAGCTACCCAGAATTGTAAGGGAAATAATTTGATGTGTTTTGTGTCTACAACAATCTATGTAAACACATCATTAAAACAGAAAAGTTTTTCATGTTTTAGTAATAAATGACAAAATGTAGACATGAACTGTATAATGTTGTGAAGGCTGATGGGCAAATATCAAATAAACAATTTCACAAAGGGTACAAGTACTATACGACAGCTTCTGTGGTGCTGTGGTTAGAGCTGCTGACTTATAATCTGGAGGTTGTGAGTTCAAAATTAGCTCCCTGGCAAATTTACCATTTTGAGTAGTGAGCTGCTCTTATTGTTAATATTATACAATAAAACCATACATTTGATTTGTGTCTGTAACAGCCAGTGTAAATTTATAGTATTTATAAAAGTTAGCGTTTTTTTTTTTCACTTTTATTCTCTCAGTCACGATCACGATACATACTACCGTACCCACCCACCCCACCCACCCAGAGATCTGACGCTGTTAGTTTTTATTTGAAACTGGGAATAACTGTAGATGTGAGTGGTGTTTTGAGACAATGGAACTGGAAATTCTCTGATCTGGAGGGATAAAAGCTGACACGTAAACGCTGGTGAATCTGCCTTCTTCGTATCTCACCGTCACTTGAATTTTTTTTATTCAGTTTTATTGAGTGTTCCTGCTCATGCTGAATTAGTATACACCTTATGGTCCATGATGTCAAAGCCGCACTGACAAAAAAACAGAGACATAGGTATATATGATATTTGGAATAACTCATTTTATGACCTGTATAGTACATTTCGGAAAACATTGTGGCACTGATGCAACATTATTCATATTATTCATATTCAGTCGCATGCCTTCTTGCGCTTGTAATCAGTGACCTTTAGTGAAAATGTTTATTTGATATTTGGCCATCAGCCTTCACACATTATACAGTTCATGTCTACATTTTGTTATTTATTACTAAAATATGAAAAACGTTTCTGTTTTAAAGATGTGTTTACATAGATTGTTGTAGACACAAAACATACATCAAATTATTTACCTTTACAATTCTGGGTAGCTCACTCCCAGATAATCAATCAAGGCAGGGACTGGGAGAACTTATTGCCCGTTCTGAGGCAGTGGGGGGATGGTATAGCAGGCTGCTTGCTGCTTGGGCTTATCGACACATTTAGAAGAAAAAAGACACTGACGGATTTACAAGGGTTTTCGTTGGCTCTGGTAAGCCACCATCCTGGCCACACTGCCTGACTAATAATTGATTTAACTTCCTACCTGCCACACCACAATTTACTTTTTTCAAAACCTAGGGGATACTGAATCCAATGTCAGAAAAGGGTGAAGGGTGCTAAGGAAGGTGAAATATTGAGTTACAAATCCATGAAGCTCTCATTCTCACTTCACTTCTTTTCCAATCGTTTGACCGCACGCCATCTCCTCTCTGGTGTCTGCTTGTACTGTATACCAAGGTAACTTTCATTTTTAATACATTAAAGAGGACATGGTCCTCATAATGCAAAGCATTAAAATCATAAAGCAGAAAAAAATACTGATTGCAAGTGGTGTTGATGTTTTTAATAGTAACTATATTTTATTTTTCATGCACTTTTTCCTAAGGTGATCTCTGCATCTGAAATGGTATTGAAAAATATAAGAAGCTAAATGGTTACCTAGTATAAAACAAGTGGCACAATAAGATTGATATTGCCTACTGGAACAAGGACTGCCTCAATGCTATCTTCTAGGCCATTGAATGGAGTAGTGTTGTCTTACATCAATGTCATATTACACTACTTCTCTTTAGAGAGAGGGCTAATCTTGTTGTTTGACATTGGCAGATTATACAACTGTACATCTCAGGGAATGACAAATTACACAATTCCAAGATGACTTTCCACAAAATTTCACATTTCCAAAACATCACAAGCTCGCTTATTTTTCTGACAGCTAATAACGTGCTACCTGATGAAGCCGGTGCTCTACGAATGTGTTCCATGTCTGGTGAAATCAGCCATAACCCCAGCTCTTTTTTACTTTTTCCATTCTGTTCTGTTTTTTGAGCCTCTCTTCTGTTTGTAAGGTATAAAACACCCACATTCTTTATTCCTCATAGCTGCATTTACATCCATTATCTTTCAAAGTGAGCACATCGGCTATCATCCCTCGAATACATAAAGCCTGCCACTGTGATTTACAAGAAAATCAAACCTCAGTTGCAGGCTGGCCGGACTGAGTTGCTTGATATGTCAGACTACATGACTAGTGATCATAGGAGTACTCCACGATGGTCAGTGATTGACTGTGCTTAAGTGTGGAAATGACCAGAGGTACAGAAAGGTTTGAGGATAGCCACCACTTATACTGAAAAAATCAGCAAAATAAAGAAAACAATGTGGAGTTCAAAACAGAACTAAGCTAACAATGAAGGTCTGCAATATATATACTGTAGGATCAGGAAGAGATGGAATCAGGGATGCCGGGAAAGGAAGTGATGTCTGAAGATGGGTTCTGGATACCAGATAGGACGTCATCAGAGGGTGCCAGAAGTGACATTATCACTGGGCAGATCGAAGATGTGCTACTGGGAGGTACGGTTTTCACTTTGTCTGAAAGACAAACAGAGAGAGGATTACATGACAGCGCCAACCTCTGGTCCTGCTGAGAAATTATACTGTTTGAGCCTGTAAACCATCTCCCATGTGCACGTGTGTGACTATATTTATATATACACAAGAGATTGTGTGAGTTACGAAAAAGATATAGAAGCCTTGGGAGAATATTAACAATGTAAATTCTCCCAACTAAACTCCCATCAGAAACTTGATGTAATTTTTCAAAACTCTAGAAACCAAAACTCAAAATGGTCACCACTTGTAACAGAGGCTGTCCAACATTCAGCACATTACATTTTGCATTCATATTGTTAAAGAAACCTTACACTTACATAATCATTGAAACATTTCTTCAGAACACCCACACACAACATACCAATAGTGTAACTGTGTAGTTGTTCATACAACCATTAGATATTGTAGTACAGAATACGTGATGCATGTTTCATTATGTTGCTACACATAATGTCACTGTAAAAGGACCATTAGAGATAATACTACAGACTCAGTAGAATCATAGAACAAATCTGAGATTTATTAATGAATTACAACACTATAAATCACAACAATTTAAATGATAGCAACAATTAGCTACAAAAAAAACTACAGTACTGCAAAAAAGCAAAAATTCAAGCTGCAGTGTTCCTCATCTGCCTTACAAAAAGCAGAATAGATGATTACAGGTCTTACTCATCTCCATCAACCCTGTCATCCGGATTTGGCCAAAAGTTCTCATCCACATCAAAATGAATGGTCTCTCTGGCCAGACATCTTGGAAAGAACCTTTAGCCATGGTTAATCCAGACCTGACACTAGTCTGTTATGATGTCATTGCATGCCTCATCCATGACCTGGAAAAGGGTCACTTGTTGATGTGCCTATCATGCACTTTACACCATGTAGAGAGAAATTTCTCAATCGGGTTGAGGAAAGGAGAGTATGGGGACAAGTACACGGTGAGGAATTGTTGATGGGTCTGAAACCATACCTACACCAGTTGAGCATGGTGGGATCTGACATTGCCCCACAGAATAACATAGGTCACACCAACTTCTAACTTCTCCAGAGTGACTGTGTATGATTGCTACAATAAACCTCAAATAGTGGATGCAAACCTTGAAAAAACATCAAAAGCCAGACCTACCCCTTGAAGCCCCAAACTCAAACGGCAGCCCAGAAATGGAGCAAAGGGTATAAAGGTCATAAAATCAAAAGAGAAAAAAGGACAAAAACTGTAAGAAAACATAAGTTCCAAAAATAATTAAATCTGTGTTAAGAATTTTCAGAAAAATTAAGCATTAAAGGGCAAGGTAGAAAAAGGGCAAAAACAGATTTTGCCTAAAAGACAAAGCCTACAAATGAAATGATGATGAATCTAATGAATCTAAAGAGCAGCATACAAAAACAGTATCTTGCAAGCAAATCCCAGATCAAAGCCAGGAAATTCAACAAAGAAATAATCACAAAATTCAAAACCAGAAGTTTCAAAAAATACTAATCCTGCAGTGAGAAATGCAGCTTTACCTTAAATAACTGCTTGGGCCAGGTCCACAACTGCATGATTAAGTGGCCCGGCATCCTTAGGCTACACATAAAAGAAATAGGGCAGTGAACAAATAAACATACCTCATGTATTAATATATTACAACATTCCAAAATAATTAATTAGCACAAGAATTTTCATACTGTTAAATAAATACAGCATCACAAAAACGGAACAAAGTCATCAAAAGGGTGTGGGGCAGCAGCCCATAGATTGTGCCTCAGCTACAAAATGGTTGAATAATTGAGAAATGTTCACAGGTATGAGTCCAAAACAGAACTGATTTTGGTTGCTAAAGATGGCGGATTTATATGCCGAGATCGGAAGTGACATCAACAGTAGCACTGGAACTGGAAGTGATGTCATCAGTGGTGTCGGAACCAGAAGTGGCATCATCAGTGGCACCGGAACCCTACGGGATTTCCCATGAATGGTCTGCAAGGGATTGAGAAAGAAAGTCAGTGCACCTCGCCGCCCCCTGGTCTGACGTGGAATTACTATCATTCAGGCCCATTATCTGTCTCCCAATTGCATGCATGTGACAACAGGAAAGACAAAATGAAGTCAAAGAAAATAATTCATTAAAAAAAAATGAAAATAATATTTGAAAAAAAAAAATAACACAAAGATTAAATGACAACATGCTCAAGTATGAGAAGAGACTTTGGCTGAAATGTATCAGAGTGAGTGTGCCTGTAAAGAAAGTGGCATCTTTATTAGGATTGTTCCATTCCTTGCACCTTGAACCACCCATGACTTTCAATTTGTGTAAATATTTTAGAAGATAACAGGATGGATTTTCTGGTTTTTTTTTGTCTTTTGTAACATCTATCTGTCCATTCATGTATCCATCCATTTGTGTGTCACTGCCATCGCCTATCCTTTATATAAACCCTTGATGGCAGGGATCCAGATGTTTTTATACCATGGGTTATGCCATAGATGGGCCACTAATCCACTTTTGAGGAGTAAGTTGTATTTGGTATTGTAGTCTACTCTTCACTTTATTGTAAAGTACACTGCAGAAACTTCTTTGTCAGGTTGCACAGAAAGTTTTTTAGTGGATGTGGATGTTGCTATTTTTCTAGTGCATGGAACCATTCCAAACAGCAGAAGACACCTGGGACTACTGCTGAATGCCATTGCTCACCAGAGCATCCAGGCTTATACTGTATTACTGTATTTGGTAAATTATTATCTCAGGGATATTGCCATCAAGACTAGCAGTGCTTCATAGTAGGTTGCCATAGTTCAAAGCTGGAGCTGTATTTCCCTGGTGGAGCTCCACTGCCCTCCTTGTCTCACAAACAGTGCTTTAACAGGACACTACCCTATTCTTTTCAATTGTCAGTGGACTGACCCCTGAGTCAGGGCAATTGGGATAGGAAAACACTTGGCACTCTCTGCAGACCTTGCAGAAACAAAGAATGGAAAGAGGTTGCCCGGGGGTTTCTTTATAGAAATTTACACAGATGTGAAAATGTGTTCTGCTAATGCTTCTCTGCACCCGGCAGCTATTGCTTAAGGTGCAGGGGCAGCTTCTGGGTGAACTTTGGCTAATGACAATAAGATTACCTAATGGTTTAGTGAATTAGCTGCATGACCTCTTGCGCACCAATGGTCAAATGCCATCCAAGGAGGAAAGCGGCTAGGAAGTAGCAAGCCATAAAGGTACAAATGCATTCCTTCAGCTCATGCTCACCAGCAGAATTGTCAGCCAGTCTGGGTTACCTCTTTTGTTATCCTTCTTCTAGCAGTATCTTGTTCATTCTTAAGTTTGCTTCATGGTCATCTTAATTCATCTCTTTGCCTACTTTCCTTTTCTCCTCACTTTCAATACATATGAGTTCTATCCTTACAACATGTGTCTCTGTGAGGCTCCCATTCAGTTGCCTTGTACCACCTGTCTTGGAACCCTGTCCTAACATATCTGTGAAGCTTCTTGAGGTATCACATAGGAGCTGGGGCCTCTCTTTTGGCATTGCTTTGTGGATCTTCTCTAGAGACACCGCTCAGTTCAGTCAGACATCTTGAAGCTATACAGCAGACTTTATGGCTGAAATGATGGCAGAGATGACAAACTGTTTTTCATCTCTTAATATATATATAAACACTACTGCTTAAAACCCACCTGGCTCACAACCTCCAGTTTAGATCCTCATGTTTTTTTTGCATAGTGTTGCTTTTATTCAGAGGTGTAAACTACTTTCAGCTTCAAACTGAAAAACTATCTCTGAGGAGTTTAAACTTAGACGGGAGATAAACATGCTTAGCCAGGTAAATCAAAATCTTTGTGGACCATTGGATTTCTCAGTTATTCCATAACCTGAGAAGCAATTGTCACGTCTTGCTTCTTTCATGGAAAACGCAAAATCCTTTGGGCAGGCCCCCTGCTAGTGCGTATGCTGAAAAGAAGACGGGTGTGAATTATTGTTTTGACACTCACTGTGCTGGCCGACTGTCAGGCAGTGCTCTGCTACAGTCCATGATTTTGCAATAAAACTATAAAAATAGATAGATAGAGAAATCATCTTTGTTTGATCAATACACCCCCTTAAGCACTTCAATATGTAGCCACCATCAGTGAATAATAAACCACGACTCGAAGCCTAGGCTGCTGACTTTCTGACGCTTTGCTGCAGGCATGAAGCAGACCAGATCTTCCGACAGAGTTAAATTAATCTAATTTTGATATATCTTTCCATGTAGACCAATAACATGGCACTTCATATAACACGCAATAATGCAATGCAAAGGAAAGTGATGACACCTTTTGCATTTTTCACAATAAAATGAGAGAGAAGTTTACATTCTAACTCCCTATACACCACATCTAAGATTTTGTTGTATTTTTTTATTCTGTTAATCCACATTTATATGTGACTATGTTTCTCCCAAGTAAACTTATTCTTTTTATTTTTTCTCCTCAATAGTTGTTCTAGTCACTGCTGATTAGAGTAGAGGAATAGTAAGGCCTTGTTTGTACTCCTCACCCTGTAAACATTATGGCCCTCACCCAGCATTACAAAAACAATCAAAAAATAATACAGTATATACTTCCAAACATGCTAATAAAACTAGATGTGACACAACAGTACAATTCCCTAAAATCAATACTTGAATTTTGAACTCTTGAAGTTTTGTGGAGTGTTTTAGAACTGATCTTCCTGAAATTAATTCTCTCTGTGAAGCCACTATCTATAAAAATCTTTATATGTTGTGGCCAGTATTGGGGGTGGGGGTTTAGCACCACTGAGCCCCAAACTCTTATGTTAATCTTTGATCACCATATTTCCAATTATTTAAGAGTATGTTTTCTTTTGATAAGACATATTGCTTATTTAAAGTTGTTTCAAATTATGCAATATTTTGAAAGTTACCCTATTTCTTTAAATCAGGCAAAAATTAATATGATAATTTCTTATTTGGATCTTTAAATTGTTGGATTACTACCCTACAGTATAAACTACAGCATGGACTATAACTAGAACTTGAAGGTACAAACATATAATTATAGTTCTTAAGGAGGTATGGCCTTTATTCCCTTGCCATAGTAAATCATTAAATGCCTACACCCTAGATGTGCACTGTGATCACAAGATGCAGATAGGTTTAGTCTCAGCAAAGGCTGAAAACTCTTTATTTCCACCTAGCATATTTAGTGTTGCTGAGGCGTTTCATTTTACATTTTAATAATTACAATAATCATTTTACTTAGCTATTGCTTAGTGCATTCTCTTTCTTTTCATAGGGTCCTACAGTGGCATTTTCCATGTCTGGTATTTTAATTACTTTACCCCTTTCAATAAATGTGTCATCAGAAATGAAGAATCCAGTGTCAGACCTTGATCATATTCTCTCAGAGTTGCAGACACTTGCATGCGATGGAGTTAGCTGCTATTATATTACAAATCAGATTTTTTTAATAGGGACTTTTAGGGACTAAATGCACTTTCTGTAAATTAATTAAATGTAATTAAATATAACTGTTTGTCTTTGAGGCTCCTCTACTCCTCACATTTGGTTCTAATGCCCTTACTTTCTACAATTCTTATCTCATTCTAATTGATGTTTTTTTGGTTATCAACTTCAGCTCCTTAGCCAGCCCATCCCAATTGTATAAGTCTTTCTACCTATGTATGTTGGTGAAGTTCAAACCACCCCTCTGGAGCTGTCTTTAGAAGTATGTCACTTTCAGTTATTACATTTTCTTTGTCCGTGCATCCAGGCAGAAGTTGTCTTTTGAGCTCTTTTGTCTTTATATAAACCTCTTGGAGGCCCAGTGTTTGCAACTCTCTTTTCATGCATTTGTGAAGCTCCTTCAGTGCTTACATTCTTCTCTCCATCCTCCCCTGTGCAGCGCTTTTTACTAATGTGTGTATTCTAAAGCTGCTCTACTTGACACATTCACTTCCTTTGTGCCGCCTGTCACTAAATCTCTTGGCTCTCCTTTGGTCCTTAAAGTCATCTAAGTAATCCCCACTTCTAGAACCATTTCTACATTTACAGTATGTAGCTGGCATTTATTTAATTTTATTCACTTTCCCAGTTTGGCAACCTCTCTAGGTGTGTGTCTTTAAAGCTCCTTACACTCGTGTTTATAGCACTCTCTTTTAGGCATTGAGGCCCTGCCTATTTAGATTTTCACATTTTATTGCCTACTGATGGCCTCCATAGTGTCCTGTTCAGCTGAAACGAATCATTGACATTTCAGTTGCCCAATATTATGGGGCACCATGTAAATCAGTGAATAAATTGTTATATCAAAGCAATTACTGTAGCAGATGCTACAGTATATTATATGAATTGAGTGATTGGTCAGTGAGTGTTTTTTGTGATCAATTTATATTAGAAGAACTAAATATTAAATATATACTGTATGTAGTAATAATGCAATGTGTACTTACAACAATGTGTAATGGTGCTACTGGGGATTAAAACTCTCAGCAGTCCCTGCAGTGGTTGTTATTGGTCATCTTATGAGGGTGCAGGGGCTGTTGGGTACAAGAAGGACAGAGTGACATTTAAAAGAGGGCCAGTGATACCAAAACAGAACTATTTTGTGTTTGGTGTCTGAAGTTTCCTGTCTGTCTACCTTTCGTTCTGATACCTGTGGATTCTTGTTTTATCCTGGACCGTCTCTTGTTTTGGGATTTTGGTCTGTCTGGTGTCTTCCTGCACATGAGGACTGTCCGAGGATATGTTGTCATCCTGTGAAGAAAGGAGCGCTCCTGATCCCATTCATCCATCTTCATTTCATCAGGAAATACTTGTAGGACTATCTTTATATGCCCATTCAACGTGCTGATCTCTGGACTATCTACCTCCATCATTGCATTTCATCAGTTGCAGTTTTCCATGGACTTTACAGTGAGTGTTTATTGTTGTGGTTTGTTTGTGTTTATTGTACATACAAGGACTGGGGTGGGATTATTTAGCGTCTAATTATATTTCATTTATTAATGTTTAATACATTCATTAATTGTTTTATTACCTGTTGCTTTTTGTCTCTGCTTGTGAGTGTGTGCGGGTCGGGACAAGGCTGGGTGCGTCCCTGGAATCTCCACAAAAAAAAATAAATCACCATCTCTTTGACAGTGTAAATCTTAGCGGCATCAGACTACTACAAATGTGCACCATTAAATTGACAGTTGAAATTAAATACCCTTCCACCCCCATTTCCCATCCCTTCATAGTTATACTTCCATTATACTTGAGTTGGTCTGTTAGACCAACAAGTGAGACGGGCCCCGTCAAATTGGCCTGCTCCCAGTTCCCTTAATGTATTTACCACCTGACACCCAGTTCTGAATTGGCTTGACCCAGTGTTGCCACTTAGTGGCATTAGTTGTAAATACTTTGTTAAGCCTGGCCACTGACTACCCCAACAAGGATAAATTAATAAAACTGAATCTGATAGCCAGTGTGGATTTCCAACAAGTTATTAATATTGATTTTTTAGCAAAACAGCAGAAGTAGCATAACCTCTATTGGAGAAGGTTAAGTGTAAAATGAAAAAAAATCAAGCAGAAGAAAAAGATAAGGTAATAGAAGAATATTGGTAGCACAAACAGAAAATGTCAGAAATGACACAGAAAAATAAGTAGCGGTGACAGGGAGTTCCGAAAAGTCGTGGATAAGGTGCCTAATGCCCCAGATTAACAGAGATGGCATTAATGGTGCTATTCATTATAACAGCAATCATGTCAATTCATGTGCCACATAATGCGGATACCTGCTCAGACACTGGCACCTTATGTCTTCCCAGAATGCAGAAGAGGATCTCTATAATGCTGGACATGATCTTGCACAGTCAGTCATGCGTTGGGTGGAAGGCTGCTCTTCCAGCCAATGAAATCCTGCAGCATTGTAATAGCATTTTGTATGGGCTTGATTAGCATAGTCTATATATGGATGTTTCAAGGCGGTGTTTGAGTCACTTTCACGTGCACACATTTACAAGGGTGGGCAGCACGGTGGCGCAGTGGTAGCGCTGCTGCCTCACAGTAAGGAGACCTGGGTTTGCTTCCCGGGTACATCCTGCGTGGAGTTTGCATGTTCTCCCCGTGTCTGTGTGAGTTTCCTCTGGGTAATCCGGTTTCTTCCCACAGTCCAAAGACATGCAGGTTAGGTGCATTGGCAATCATAAATTGTGCTTGGAGTGTGGGTGTGTGTGTGCCCTGCAGTGGGCTGGCGTCCTGCCCGGGGATTAGTTCCTGCCTTGCGCCCTGTGTTGGCTGGGATTGGTTCCAGCAGACCCCCATGACCCTGTGTTAGGATATAGTGGGTGGGTAAATGACTGACTGACATTTACAAGGTGATTGAGATTTATTAAGTGTAAATTGTGTAGAAATGTGCATATACCAGGTTTTGTAATCATGCTTGAATCTACGCCAACGTTTTACAAAGGAGGATCCTGGAAAATAAGCCTGTTGTAGTGACATACTCATTAAAGTACATCTAAGCAGTTACCTAGAGAACTGACTTTTCTTAAGTTGAAATACAAGGACCATAGCTGTTGTGGTGTCTTGTCAACCTTTTTGTAAGGAAGTCGCTTCTTCTTGTTCATCCAATTTACGTGTTCTGCAACAGGAACCAAGAATATCTGCTTTTGCAGCTTATCTTCAAACATTGTAGTGTTATGATTACCCTTGATGCTTTGAGCTTGGGCAATCTGGATTATTTGATCTTATAGTTCCTTTTTTTAGGTTTTACAAGAAGACACTAGATTACTTGCCATTTACATTCTCTTCAAGGGAGAATGGAGTTTTTGTTGCTCAGCATCAAACCATACAAAAACAACTTAGTGCATCTAATCTTGAGGCTCTCCTTCAACTATACAACAAGAAGATATATTGTGCTCTCATAATCTCTTTCAAAATGATCAATTGTATTGCCCTGTTAAAGAAGGATAAGGCATAGTAAAATCAGAAAGACCTAAAGGGCACTTACAGTATCTGCCCAGCTTAAAGCTGTTCTTCTACCTCCATGTTATGGCACGTTACTGCCTTAAAACCTCTAGATCAGCATATAGACCTCCTTACACTGGAGCAATTAGTGTAAAGAATGCTTTCTGTTAAATTTGGACACTTATCAGGATTTTTTTTTGTCGCCACACGTTGTTGGGTTCTCTGACATCAAAGTTCACGGAGTATTCTCTTTGCTGGTTAGGTACAGTAAAACAAATGCATGATGACCTGTTTTCCTTACACATTCTAAAGATAAAAGCTGACCTGATATGAAAAGACATTCACCTATTGACAGCACTGGTTTCAGCATGCAGTTCATCACCCATTCATGAACTCAGATATGTCCCATTATCATTAACAGTCATTAGTGTCTCTTCTTCATGTGCTAACCTCAGCTAGGTTTGTCTGATCTGTTGTTAAAAGAGAACATAAGGCTGGGAAGGTTACAGCAGTTTGAGCGGCAGCTTTGCATGGGAAGAAAGAACATCTGGGACTGGGCTATGAGACAGCCATGGGGTTGCCTTGGACAGCTGGCTCTTTAAAGGCCATGGAATGCTTAATGCTACAAGAAAACCTGGAGCTGTGGGAGCAGATCGAGCCTGGTGTCCATGGATCAACTGAAAGGTTATTGTTATCTTAAAATGATTCCAGAACTTCATAAGAAGGAAGTTGAAGAGAAGCTTTAAAGACAGCTCCATGCCAGAGATGTTCAGCTGGAACGAGCCCTTGACCAGCAGGAGGTAGAGAGGCCATAGAGATTTAAGGGAAGGAGCTGCAAAAGATTTGTACTTTATGTAACTTCCATTCACCATTTTGTGTCTATTTCAATTAATATGTCCATTCAAAACACTTTGGTTTTCTTGGGTTTATTTTTGGATTCAGAGATGGCTCAACAACATCACACACCCCATACTAGCTAAACGTTAGTATGTGTCTTGCTTGCCCACACATCATTCTGAAATATTGTTTAGTTAATGGAGTTTTTTTTTTAATTTAGTTTAGAGATTCTGGTCCACGCTGACTCCAATGCCCCTCATAACTGTTGCCAATCAACTGGTAGATCTGCAATGTATATAGCTGAATCCATGTCAACCAACAGAAGTCCAGGTGTAATGACATCTGAATATAAATACATTGTCATGGAAATCTAATCATAGATAAATGCAGTCTCTGTGAAAGAAATGAACAAGATTGACAACCATATTTCAGTGTCCTCTGCCATTGAAACATTGTTCTTCATACATCTAGGAATCTGGTGTGTGCCTTAAAGACACACCCACATCATTGCACCCCCACAATCTTCAAGACATTGATTCTTGACAAGATAAATCCATGGGCTCACAGCTTCTTCAGCATATCTCAGTGTACCTACTAGCATGAATCAGCAGGAGACAAAATCCAATCAGGTAGAGTTTCTCTATTCCTGCAGTTTCTGTGTTCCTTAGGCACCCTGTAGTTGTTCTTTCTTTACTTTCATTTGCAGGACTGAAGTTTGGTGCTTTTTTGTAATGCTTTATTTCTGACAAGCTTTGTTTGTCTTATATGGCTGTTGCACTTACCTGTTACTCTACATAAATCTTTGCCACTCTCTACTATTTAATTAGGTTTTTTTTTATGACTTGATATTTTTTGGTGCTGACCCATTTTTGCTGCTCCTGATACACTCATAGCAAGATGTCTGACATCTTCTACAATGCTGTATCTAAAAGCCACTAATATATTCTGCCTTTTCCATTCTCCTGACTCACACATTCGCAATCAATTTGTACCTGCCTATACACTATACATAGTCAATAGTAAATTATGTTTGCTGAATGCTGTTTTTTGTTTTAAATAGAGGATATGTGTTAACATGTTCCATGATGTAAGTTAATTAATGGGGAATATACTCTATAACAAACAAAGGCATCACTCAAATAGGAACTGTGGCAAATGAAGTTACCTGGTCAGTGTCACATAGTGGGATAGCAGCAGGAACTGAACTGACCACCTTGTGCTTTCCAGTCCTCAATGTTAGCACTGCATATGTTCCCTTTTTTTTGCTTGTTTTGTAAAGTAATTTACTACAAAATGTTCGGTAAGAAATACATCATGATAAATAGACAGAGAGCCTGAGGCACCCAATTAAAACATTTAAATTCTGTCTTTTCTAACCAATGTGAACTCTAAAATTATGGATGCACTTTACTGGATAACTATATCTAAAAATAAGAACTAATTCTCTATTGTGTCAGACCCTGGTCAGGCACAAGTGAGCAAAGGCACACATGCTTTAGAAGATTTTTTTATTCCTTTTTTCTACTCAAAGAAAGATATAAAACCATGAAACGCTGACAATATATGTTTGGGACAGAAGCAACGGTTCTGTTTTGTAGTTACTTTACAAACTGGGGACGTGTCCACTGTGCCACCTGTTCCTCCTTTATTCAAAATTCTGGTAGCAGTATGGGCACATACTGTATAAGAAACTGCCTTCTTTATTATCAGGAGAGCTTTCTTAGGGTTGGCATGTCTAATTTTAGAACTGGGGGTTTGTAATTACTGCAAAAGGGAAACTCATTTCCGCCTGAAGTGATCATGAAAGAAGAGACAATTATTCATCACCCCATCTCCTTCTGAAGTAGCCAATTCTTCAAAATCTGGGTGATCCGTGCACCTGGACCAAGAGCCCATTTACAATTGAATTTATTTACTCAACATATTGCTTTTTTCCAAAAAGAAACTACAGATTAATGAAATACAAGCCTTAAATTAAAAATACTATGTTTGAATCAGCAAGATGTGTCACCAGTAAGGCAAAACTAGAATATCTGCAAACCTTAAGGAGAAAGCAAGCCTGTTGAAAAAGGCTTTTATGCAGTTATTTAAAAAGCCACTTTCATATGCAGCTTTTTTGGTGAATGCAGTTCAATACAAGACTAAAACAAAAGCAAGCTGCATGAACTCAAAAAATGAAGAGTACATTTTAAAAAAAGACTACAAGAGTCAAAGAGAAGGTGAGCACATTTCTAGTCAGTGGATTTTACCCACCTAATAACTGTTAAGAAGGTGTTTAGTATCATCATATGGTATTATTTTTGCACATATTAATATAGTCATTTTTGTATTTTCATTGTATCATGATTTTATTTGCTCTTTTTCAGTGGACCCAACTACTGTTTAAACTGTTTGTGCGACTGCCATAATATTGTTTTCGGCAATGACTCAGTTGGTAGTCACGTAGTTTGTGACCTATAATGACATCGATCTTCCTCTGTAAAATATAGTGGTAGTTTGTCCAATCTTTGGGGATTAATAAAGTATATTATCATCATCATGCACCAAAATGTATTTAAATTAAACTAAATGTATTTCATTTTATTAATGCTATGTTTTTTTTACCGTATTTTCATGACATCATCATGGTGCTATTTTGCTATGGAATTTTCACTGGAATCATCACAATTTTTAATTGTTTGTTTCTAGGACCTGCCATGTTGTTGTTTGATGCCATTTTCAAGTTCATTTAATTTAAGGAAAATCTTGTTTAGTATTAAATTTCATTTACTCATGACACCACCATCATAAGCCTGATCACCAGCAATGATGAGACATTTTACAGTGACTCAATGATGCCAAGACAGCAATCTCATCCTCCGTGTCAGCAGACCAAAGAGCTGGTTATAGACTTAGACACTTGTACCACTCAGAGACAATTTCAATCTACATGAATAAGGTTTCTGAACAGCTATTCATACTAAGAAGTATTGTAACATAACAAACAATGGGTGCATATATATATGTATACACAGTATATGCTGTATGTGCATTAGGGTGGTCCACAAAACAATTCAAAGAGTTGATTTTGTAGAATCATTTCTCCACTAGGCTTATTTTTGTCCATTAGTGATAGCTTGCTTACCTGTGAAATGTCGTCTGATTGTGAAACATTTACTGGTCACTCCATTCTGAACACTTTATTTGTATTGTCACTACATACAGTACTTACTCTTGTGCAAAGTTCTTAACTGGCTAAGTGAACAGTAAACAATTAAGGAAAATTTAACAGAGAGCCAGAGAGTACAAAGGTGGAGTTCTCAGAACAATCTAGCAGTAAGTGGAATTTCTAAAACATTCTAGTAGTAAATATGAGTGTCAAGAACGTTGCAGCACTAAGTCAGATTTTCTGTTTTAGCCCATTTTGATGACAGAGTCTCAGCAGAAACAAAAGAAAAGATGGTGAAAGGCCTGCAGTGTCCACTGTTATAAGACATTCCTCAGCATCTTAAGCTGACTGATGAATCTGAACAGTTGGTGAATCTAGCAACATAAAAACAACATCCTTCTTAAATGTACTTATGGAAAAAGGTAAAGAAACTAAAAGAACAGTGGGCAAATGATCCAATCTTCAATGAATGCTGCTCACTTGAGATGCCAAATGGAGTGACCTCTAAATGTTGTTTTCTTTTCATTAAAATTTTCTGTGTTTCTAATAAATGTGATAAAGAATGAAGGTAACCTTCCAGAGAACTTGGATCTTTTCATTTTTTAACCTAAATATATATAGAACAGTCTCAACATTAAAACCACTGACAATTGAAGTGAATAACATTGATTATCTCATTACAGTGACACCTGTCAAGAGATGGTATATCTTGGGCAGTAAGTGAACAGTCAGTTCTTGGTAATGTGTTGTGAGCTGGAAAAATGGCAAAATGTAAGGATCTGAGTAACTTTGGCAAGGGACATATTTCGATTTCTAGATGACTGGATTAGACAATCTCCAAAATGGCACACACATATATACGTGTGTGGGTATGTGAGCCTGCTTACGTATGTGTGTGTACGTATATGTGTATACTGTATAAATTTGTGTTATTTCTCTACTCGATGACAAAATATAAAATACAAGACGGCTATGTTTGCAGCTGATACTAATACATCAAGGGAATTTTACAATTTGAAAGCACACCTTATGAGAAGGACATAAGAGATGTAGTGGATTTGTCACTTTCTACATCAAGGCAGTTTACTGAAGCCCTTTAGAAGACTAATGGGTTGAGAGGTTATATAACATGTGTGACAGTAGATGGCGCTATACCAGCGTTTAACCAGGCACAGACAGACACAACAGGCACACTTACATAAATTCATGCTTTTTATTTTCAGTTCTCTTCTTTACAGTCCTTTGCACTTCACACAACGTGCACAAATCACCACTAATAACTCACAGTCCTTTCTCTTCTTCTCTCTATTGCTGCCTCTACTCCACTCCTCCCAAGCTCCGTCCTCTTCCACCCGACTCCGGCTCTCCGAATGGAGTGAGGCGGTCTCTTTTATAATGCACCCTGATGTGCTCCAGGTGCTCCCTGACGACCTTCCTGCAGCACTTCTGCCACACCAGGAAGCACTCCGGGTGTACCTGCTTCCTGGTCCGGCAGCACTTCCTGGTGTGGTGGAAGTGCTGCATACCATGGCTTCTGAGCCATCCAGGCACCCCCTGGTGGTGGCGGCCACAGGTCCCCACAAGGTTGAACTTCCAAGCTCTGTTCCCGTTTCCCCAACACCCACCAGGGTGGCTGCCTACTTGTGTTCCAGGGGAGGTACTTCTCCTCTCCCGGTCCTTCCATCATCCAGGCGTCCTGACTGAGCATGAGCCCCAGCCGTCCGCCACACACGATATGTAGATTACAGACGATGGGAGGTTATGCTTAACCTATGTAACTCACTAGTGAGGCCTCACCTGGAGTAATATGTGCAGTTTTGGTCTCCGTGCCAGAGAAAATCCAGAGGAGAATGACTAGGCTGATTCCAAGTGTGAGAGGTACTGTATGAGCTATCAGGAGAGATTAAAGCAGTTGAATTATTCAAATTATGAAAGGAATTAGTCTGGTGGATCTAGGGTGTTACTTTAAAATGACTTTTCAACATGAACAAGGGGATGCCAATGTAAACTTGTTAAAAGTAAATTGTAAGCAAATGTTAGCAAGTTTTTTTCTGATGTTTTAATTACTGCTGCGATGTATGTACTGGACACTTACACAACTAACTTTACATACTGTAGTAACACAGAATATTGCCTTCAAGTAAGCAACTTCCATATGTAAGTATGTGTGTGTATGTGTGTCTGGTGTGTATATATTATAATAGGAATGAAATAACGCTTCCACAAAGAAAAAGAGTTGGGGACCGTGCCCGTATAATATCTAAAGGACAAAGAAAGAAAAAAAGGCAAATGTTTGATGATCAAGTACTGTTTATAGCAGATGACAAAATGGATTTACAATGATGGCGTTTTTATACAGTACAACGATGGTAGACGGAAACGATGTGGCAGGAAATGATGTTGTGACTGGCAGACGGATGCGACTTCATCAAAAGGAACCAGAAGTGAGGTAGTGGAAGTGACGTCATCTTCTCGAGACCTGATATGACGTCATTGAAGAGGTACCGGAAGTGACACCATCTGAGAGAGCCGGACGTGACGATCGGCAGCCGTCTTTGGAACCCTTGTCTCGTGATATTTCACTCACCTCATGGCTTGTTGACCGCCTCCTAATCACACGCGTGTGACAATATATATATATATATATATATATATATATATATATATATATATATATATATATATATATATAAACGCATATATACCATACCAGTCAAAAGTATGATAACCCAGAAATTTCATGTTGTCAATAGAAATTAATTCCTTTTTTTCAAGATATTATTAAACTGATTTAAAAGTATAGCCGTTATTGCTTGAAGTTACCGAGTATTCATTTATTATTCACATGTGACTGCAAAGCCTCATTCAGTGTCCTAATGGTCAACTCCCTTACATTACCCTTAATTAGTCATTTTAAATGTCTGAAATCTTTGTAATTGCATTAGCACCACTGAAACCTGTTATTCTGTTCACTTGGGTTATAAGGTCCTGACATTCCTAATGTTCCATTCTGGGTTAAAAAAATGGCCAAAATGAAACAGCTTTTCCAAGTAACATGTCAGACTATTATTTTATTTTATTTACTTGCTTATTTTTTTGAATGAATGAAGGTATTACATGCAACAGATTACCAAGAAACTGAATATTTTATACAAAGGTGTTTATTACTGTCTTGTGAGAAGTGGGCAAACTTAGTCTAACTAGGAAGAGCTACTCCCGCGGAGAACAAAAAGGAGTCCTTTCTGTAGTCTCAGAGCTTTGCAAAGTTTTTTTTACAGTAGCCGGAGTGCTAATCCTGCCACCAACCCCCATGATTTCCTTGCAAGTTGGAGGCCCGCTTGCAGGGCCGGATGCAATTTAACATCATACCCAGGACCAACTGTAGTCCCCCTTGACTATAATATTTGAAGGTACATATCTTTAACAAAGATTTCTCATATTTTTTCCAGCAATGATATTTATAAGTGTTTCTAGGGGGCCTCCAATGGGCCCAGCACCTTCAGGAGGACCAATAAGGGTCTGGTGCATTGTGGCTTGGGAAGTAGTTGAAGCCAAGTGCTTTGGCAAACTGATCCTTGGCTACCAAAGCTGACTCTAGGGATATGGAATATGATTGCTCTGGCAGGGAAGAAACCTGAGTTAGTGCGGGAGGTATAGGGGCACCATCTAGATATAGTAAAGCTCACCTCAACACACAGCATACAAATTATATCTACAGTCATATGAAAATGTCAGCACATGGAAACATGGAAATTGTTGTTTTCTTTCAGCATATTTGAACAGGCAAACATTAGATCTCCATTGTGGGGAACAGCCTGGACACAGACAGGTAGACGAGATGGTTTCACCACACACACGTTTATTTACACTATTTACATCCATTGAAGTGCACATTCCCAGTGCCGCAGCACCAATCACCCCTTAAGTCCTGGCCACAACACAATGCCTTCTCCAAGTCTCTGGTCCGCCTCCACTCCTCTTCACCAAGCTTCGTCCTCTTCCACCCGACTCTTGCCCCTGACTGGAGGGAGGCGGCCCCTTTAATACACCCCGGATGGACTCCAGGTGCATCCTAAGGGCTTCTGTAGCCACACCCCTGTGTGGCGAAGCTCTGTCGGTGTATCCGGAAGTCCTCCGGGTGTCCTCAATACTCTTCCCCCCCCAGCACTTCTGGGTGTGGCGGAAGTAATGAGGTCCAGGGCTCCCAAGACATCGGGGCGCCCCCTGGCGGTGACCATGGGCCCCTACAGGGTTGAGCTTCCAAGCTCTGTACCCATGGCCCCCACAGCAACCAGGGAGGATGCCGCCTCGTGTTCTGGAGGAGGCACAAGCCCTCCTCCGGTCCTCCTGGGCATCCCGGCCGGACATGAACCCCCGCTGGGTACCACACCATGCAAACAGTGCTTGCAAATAAAGGTGATATATGTGAAAAAGTGACGCTAAAATTAGCATACTGTACATATTTTAATAATCTAAATTAACAAAAATGCAGATTGGTCATGTGCAAGTTGTAAGTACACCCCTACATTTACATCAGATCCATAAAGTTAGAATCTGTTGTTCTAGATTAGATGCCAATGATTAGAACCTCCTTAGGGAGTATGTAAGTGGACCCAGTCTTAATTAAACCACAGATATCTGGGGTCTGGTGTTCTGTTTGAAATTGGTATGTGTGGTGCCATCATGCCAAGATCAAAAGAGCCTTTAAAGGACCTCAGAAAGAATGTTGTTTGGCAAGGGATTTAAAAAATTGCCAAATTATTTGAAATCAATCATTCCACTGTAAGGAGAAACATCTATAAGCTGTGTAGATTTCAAAAGACTGCTAATTTGTCCAGGACAGGCTATAGAGGAAAATTCAGCCCAAGGACTGACTGTTTGATACTAAATGAAGTTTCCCAGAACCCCCTGGATTTCATTGAAGAAAATTAGAGCAAGACTACATTTGAACACATAGCCAAAGGCCAGATGTAGACATACTGTATTCGGCACAAACTGAAGACGCCATTTCTGGAGAAGGACCTCGTACCAACTGTGGTGGAAATGTTATGGTTTGGGGAAGTGTTGCTAATTAAGGGTCTGGGAAGCTTGCAGTCATCAAGTCCACTATTGAGTCTGCATCATATCAAAGCATGCGTGAGGAGAATGTAAAGCAATCTTCACAAAAATTGAGGTTGAACCAAAAAATGACCTTTTAATACAGTAATGACACAAACCACACTAGCAAATCCATTCCAGGAATGGCTCCAAAAGAAGAAATTTGGGTTTTACGGACTTTTCTTAGACAAAGCTCTGATTTGAATCCCTTGGAGACATTGTTTGAGGGGTATGAAATGAGACAAACATGCAAGAAAACTCACAAACATCTTTCAACTGAAGGAATTTTGTTTGGAGGAGTGGTCTAACATTTCATTTGACATCAGAGATTGCTGGGCAGTTACTATATGGAGAATGCCTACAAGATGTTAAAAGGGACAATTCCAGCTTCTGAGGCCAAGGGTGTACTTACTTTTTCTCCCAGTAGACCATTACATCTATTGATATTTTTGTTGAATAAATGATTGAAAGGCAAATTTTCCTTGTGTTTTTATCAAGTATATCATCTTTCTCTAAAGGCACTGTTTGCATAAAAATCTAGTGTTTTATGGTTCAAATATGTTGGAAAAGTAAACAATTTCCTTACTTTGTGTACTTACTTTTTCACATGACATGCCTTAAATGCGGATAACAAAACATAACTCTAACCCTCTTAATTCATTGCAATAACCATAAAAAAATAAATAATAAACCACAAACCCATCCAACAACAGTCACATGCTGCGAAACCCAGAATTTTTTATTAAACTTTGGAAACTCTCATCACTTTTAGGTGTACATGTTGTCTCCATTTACAAGTTCTCCTCACTTCTGGTTAAACTGCCAGTGCTTATATGACACACAGCTGTTAGCTGGCACACTGTGAGTAAATTACTTCTGAATTTCACAGTGTAGGAGTTCTTTGACTGAATTAGGATGTCTTTAATTAATGGTTGGACAGGCAGGGTCAGTACACAGTCTGACAGATGTGAATATTTCAAGGACTAAGAAACAAAGAATATCTGAAAAAAATTAATCTAAAGGCGTGGCACAGGTTGGTTTATTGAAGAATTGAGGCACTGTGCAGCAGTCTGTAATAGAAGAGGTGTGAAATTACAGTGATGTCTAAGGCCAGTATTCAGATATCTACTACATTAAGTTATTTAAGTTATTAATTTAGTCATTATTTAGTATGTTTCACTTATTGCAATTCTATTAATGTATTTTGAATATTTATGAAGTCAGTCAGTCAGTCAGCCATTGTCCAACCTGCTATATCCTAATATAGGATTATATTAGGGGGTCTGCTGGAGTCAATCCCAGCCAGCACAGGGCGCAAGTCAGGAACAAATCCCCGGGCTGGGTGCCAGCCCACTGCAGGGCACACACACACACACACGCCAAGCACACACTAGGGACAATTTAGGATCGCCAATGCACCTAACCTGCATATCTTTGGACTGTGGGAGGAAACTGGAGCACCTGGGGGAAACCCATGCAGACATGGGGAGAACATGCAAACTCCAAGCAGGGAGGATCCGGGAAGCAAACCCGGGTCTCCTTACTGCAAGGCAGCATTTCACTATATGTTGTACTGTATACAAAATTTGTATTTGACAAATAAAATGTGATTTTGATTTTTGATTTAAATTTTTTGAAAATTTCAAACTGTGGATGGCTTGTCCACAGTTAGAAATGTGTCAGAACACAAATGTTAACATAGTACAGTTTATCACAAGACACACGGCAACATAAAGAAAACATTTGCATTCAAAAATGTGTTATCAGAGAGGATTTTACCTTTGATATGGTGAGTACTGCTTCATTTCTACAGCAGTTCATAAAAAGTCTCTAGAATTACCATTTTGCCTGACATTACATTACAGCTGAAAGCTACCCGGGATGTGTTATTTTGAGATGTAACACTTTACTGAATAACATGCAGTTTCTAAAAGAATTGACATTGTCATTATTCATTAATGTTCCATATCCACTTTGTCCAATTCAGGTTTGCTGGGTTTTAGACCTAACCAGGCAGGAGACTATTACTCGTCATAATCGTGTACATACCTAAATGGAGGCCAGTTTGGAGTCACCACTTAACCTAACCTGCAGATCTTAAGGATGCGATACAAAAAACAGAATATATCGACAAAACTCATACAGCCATTGAATACACAAGTAAACTTTGTAACCAGATAATACCTGAACTGAGATTCACAGTGTCACCCATTGTTAAAATTGTTAATAAAGTATGAAGAAAAATAAGTGCTTTCGTGTCCTATATCAGAGGCAAAAAAACTGAGTTATTATATTTAAAACAGAATAGCCTGCACATTTCAGCCTCAAACCTTTTTAATCCAATTTCAGGTTATGGCGAATACATTCTTGTACAGTAAAGCATCTCCATATTTAATAGCTGGTCTGAGGTTCATACTATAGTATTCAGTGTTAGTATTTTTGCTGGTCAAAAAACTCCACCTTGACTCATGTCCATAAGACATGCCCCAAGAACACTTCTTTGGAATACCTGCAAATTATAGGAAGCATGTAGTGAAGATCAGTATGCTTTTTCGAGTTTGAACATGAGGCTCATTACTGGGAGTCTTGTTCTTCTGCCAGCCGCCTTCTTGTACCTCATGGTGTGAGCCCATCAGTACCCATATGGTGTGTTTGCATATACATTCCATGGAGAAATGCCCAGTTAGTTTTTTTTTGGATGCCTAAACTGCACCGCTACAAAACTTCACAAGTGAAGAAAGCTGATAACCAAAATATAAATGCTCACTTATAATTCTTTTAGCAAATTAATTACAAAAAAACTATTTACCATAATCAGTTGTTAATGATATTGAGATTGTTATTTTCAGGTTCATTTTTTTTCTTATTGTCTTAAAAATATGAGAATAAATTTAGTCACAGAATATAACTAGAACTTACCTGGACATCTCTTCTGCCAACCCAGCTGTCATCTTGCTATGCCTGTCTCTGGGTATGGGACAGGGACCATCCAAACCACTACAACATCTCATAGGTCCTGGCCTGATGGATAAACATAAAATTTTCCATCTCCTTTAAAAAGTACTATCCCCCAAGGATTTTTTTAAATTTAAGGACTTCACAAATGGACTCCTTGTTTCACAAAATCAAGCTATGGCTGTTCACTACAACTTTGCTCATGTCAGGTAATAAAGACCCTTCCTTGGTCTCATGATAACTTCTTGACTCAGGTCAGACACTTTGCAAAACATTTTATTTCTGGATGGAGCTTTCACTCTCTCTTTGTTTTTGTCTAGATTAGATGGTCGTTTCTGAAAGACTTCTGTAAGCTACTCCATATCTACAAACAATTTTACAATATCAATAGTTAAAAAGCAGACGCAAATATGGTTTTCATATTCGATTCCAACTGAAATTGTGTACAAATTGCATTGATTCAGGGAGTTGATCTTGTCCTCTGTCACAGTTGGGCATATGAGACAGTGATCCACTGGAAGTGATGTGGTTCTTTGTGTATTTTAAAAATATATTATGCATATATTTGCTGCCCAGAAGAAAAACTGAAAGTTACATAGTGCCATGCCACCTTCTGATTTGGATCTTTGTAGAGTTGCCATTTGAATGTACTGCCATTTTGAATTCCAGCCAAATGATGTTATAACTGAGTCTAATTTCTTAAAGAATGATTTGTTTATGTATACAGTAGCTGGAGTAGCTTAGAGAGGACTGAGACTTATGGACTGGTATAGTTTAACATAATCCAGGCAGATATATTGGGGCCAAAACCAAATTTGTGCGTTATAGTTGTAAAACAAGAAGCAGACATGGAAAAATGTTTGAGGCATACCCTTGACCCGTATAAATAACATAAATCGAAACAATCTTTTTACAAATATTTCAGTGACGTCTTTTCAGACAAGAGTCCAATATAGAACTTACTCGAAGATGGCTGAATTGCAAGTCACATAGCATCCTGGCAGGAAACAGCAGATACAGGAGGGTAGACAGCAGAAGTGACATCAGATCTGGGACAGCTGTCAATCTTCGATTCTGCAGTGGGAGGATGAGAGAAGGCATTAGCACATAGCATCAACCCCTGGTTTGGCAGGTAATGATCACCACCAGAGCCTTTAAGCTGCCTTCCAAGTCCACGCTTATGGCATAGCAAATAGATTATCCTATTCAGCTCTATCAAATGCATGGAAATCAGCAAAAACTCATAAATTCAACCAGCTTGACATGCAATAAAAAACAAATCTTGTTCTAAATCTTCCTTTTATGCCCTGCTTTGTGCTCCCTTCAATTCTAGATATTGTTTGTACTCCAGTAATTCAGTCATCCACCAACTACTTAAAATATACATCCATTTCAGGACACATTTCACAATAAAGGAGTTGTTATCTGTTGCACCTACACATAATAATCATCTTTTTCAACCCACTTAGTAAATACCTAGTATTTCACTCCTGGAGCCCACTATGAATTAAGACACTTAGAGAACTCACTCACGTGCCAGCCTCGGGGTTTTCCTTAACCTCCGCTTAGCTAGTGAACAAGAGAACTACTTAACGGATTTAGATCGGGTTTTTTTCTATAATTTGCTTGAACATTCCAGTTGATTTTGCGACTTCTATCATCACACAAATAATCATAGTTTGCTTGCAGGAGCAATATATATAATCCGTGACAGAGGCTGCGGGCCAAGGGGAGAGGGAAGTGTGACATCAGGAGTGGAGAGCAGGACAGGGCCCTCCTTACTGTCCTGTTTCACTACTACGCAGGCAGCGCCGCGGGGGACTGGTTAGGTGCCCATAACGGTGGTGACTTTAGCTCATGTGCAGTTCAGTAGTTCCCCAAGTCTCTTTTTCCTCCTGAATAGCGCCAGTAGTGGTACGCTCCTAATTGTGAGCTGTCTCCCTGTTAAACAGTAAACCTATGCCAAAGAAACACAGCTGCCCTTCAGAAACTCCATTTTAAACAGTATTTCAATGAGAAACAAACATCCTCTTGCCTCTCCCCTTTGCGGGATCAGCTGCAGGCTTGCTTAAAGGAAGTTTAAAACCTAAAGCACATCTGAAAACCTTCCTGGCTAAGGGAGAAAGCCCAAAATTACATCAAGAGCCCTTAACAACTAGGACAACTAAAAAAATACCCTGTGTTACTGCAAAACACCTACAGGATGACCTGATGAAGGCTGCAACAAGTGCTTCAGTGGCAACTATAAGACAAGCACTGAATAAACAAGAACTTCATGGCTTCACTCCAAGATGCACTCCACTGTAGACCACAAAGAACATCAAAGGTTGGCTAGAATATGCCAGGAGACAGGTTTGAGGTGTTTTTGGACACACTACTATGGATTGATGAAACTAAATTTGAACTGTTTGGACACTTGGACCACCGGTATGTCTGGCATGAAAAAGGCCTGACTTATGACCAAAAGAATACCATCCCCACAGTCAAACATGGAGGTGGGTCATTGATGATGTGGGGATTAACCACAAATATCTGGCCATTTTAAAAAGAAATGTGATGCCTTCTGCTCAGAAATTGAATCTTGGTGATCATTGGACTTTCAGACAAGACATTGCTTCCAAGTACACCTCCAAGTTAACCAAACCTTGGTTGAGAAATAGATCCTGGAATGTCCTGGGGCTTAGTGTATAAATGGTGCATATGCATAAAAATGTTGCATACTCCCGTTTCCACGCTCAAAATGCGATGTATAAAACCTAAACTTGGCGTAAAGCCACGCACATTTTCACGCTAGCTCAAACCCTGGTGTATGCAAGTTCTCTGCTCTGTTGGCACCCAGAGTCAAAGCAGTGCTTTTGTTTCAGTGTGGTTTCCCTTTCTTTCTTTTTTAGATACACATCCCTGATGTGAAATTAACCGCATATTGTTTATTAGTTTAAGGTATCTTCTTCTCCATATTTTGGCTGTTCCCACCAGGGGCTTCCTTGTCCGCATATTGATTTGGCAAAATTTTACACTGGATGCCATTAGTTTAAGGCATATGATTGTAATTAACCTGTAACAATATAATGGTCCACGGAATGACCAAACTATTCCAAATACCATAGGTGCTTTAGTGTTGTTACTTTCACTGCACATTCTTCTTCTTCTTTTAAGCTTTCAGCTTCTTTCAGTATTTATATCACTGTATCTGAGTGTGGAATCACAGCTCCACAGCAGCTGGTCAGAAAGAGAATTATTGGTATACAGCATCAAGCACACGCTGCCTCAGCCATGCTGCCTATTGAACTGCTTCAGAGCCTTTCCTGTTGGCACAATGTGGTTCAGAAACAGTTTCATCCCAAGAACTATAAACGCAATCAATCAGTCCATTAAGTGCTCCTTATAGAACTGTTTGTACTTATAAGTACAATTACCTCACTGTAAACTTGCGATACAGTTATAATATTACATAACCTGAGCCACTTTATAAAGCGCGTATTTACATATGATGACGTTGTCATTTTTAAGATGAAATGCAGCAAAATATGTTTATACAGATAAAATGTTAACATCGGTGGCACAGTGACGCAGTGGGTAGCGCTGCTGCCTCGCAGTTGGGAGACCCCCTAATGGAGTTTGCATGTTCGCCCCGTGTCTGCGTGGGTTTCCTCCCACAGTCCAAAGACATGCAGGTTAGGTGGATTGGTGATTCTAAATTGGCCCTAGTGTGTGCTTGGTGTGTGGGTGTGTTTGTGTGTGTCCTGTGGTGGGTTGGCACCCTGCCTGGGATTGGTTCCTGCCCTGTGTTGGCTGGGATTGGCTCTAGCAGACCTCTGTGTTCGGATTCAGTGGGTTGGAAAATGGATGGATGGATGTTAACATCATTTAAATAATCTATATTTTGCTACTTTAGTTACGATGGGATTTTAGAAACTAGTAAATTAAACAATTTTAAGATGAAGTTTATGATGTTCTACTTTAATGACAAAATAACATGATTAAAGTGGAAATTTTGAGATTAAACTTGACATTTTGAGCTTTTTTCCCACTGTGTCCATATTTTTTTTTCTTTTCTCTGTACCCTAATAAGCTTTCATATGACACTCAGAAGGTGGGCTACGACTCACCTTTTCATGGTGACTTTGATATCTGACAACTTCTTTTTTATTTTGGGCACTGTGCGACTTTGTGAACTCTATATGTCACTTGATCAACTTCCTCTTGTTGTTTATATCACTGTTTAAACCAACAAACAGTATGTTTTTCTTTGCCTCCACTTGGTATTCGCTGAAATTCTTCTATTTCCCCCCATGCTTTTGCCATTGCCTTTTCACAGAACGCTGAGCTTAAGGGCTATTTATATTGATTTGCATATTCAAAGAGGCATAATTCTGGGAGGAGTTGGGGAGTGGCAGCAGTCATGTGCATGTGCGTTATTTTTCACGCTGACCGGGATTTATGTAGTGGGAGAATGTGATAGTTGACATACGCACAGATTTATGCATCTGGATTTTTTTGTGCATACACACATTTCTGCTTTTGTCTGTACGGCATGTTTTAGTGTGAATTCTACGCATGCCGTTATGCATGAGGACCCTGGAGTGGCCTTCTCAGTCCCCAGATTTATATTCCATTGAAAATCTTTGGTGAAATTTAAAGGACGCAATGAAGCTTTTGCACATGAAGAATGCACAAATATTATGACAGAGACGGGTAAGATGCCTGTCAGCACTTACCGAAAATGTTTATTAGAAGTTATAAAGGCTAAAGGATGCATATCATTATGCTTAACTAATCCAACTCACAACTGGTAACTTAATCTATTAATGCCAATTAATTAGTATTTAAAAAAATGAACAAATATAATAAAAATGAATCTTCCTCACAAATTAATATTTTCACAGACCAAGGTTTTACCAGTGATTTCTGCAGGAACACTTGGGAAAATTCTGAAGGCAGGTGGATAATGATAATTTATCTAGCACATTTCACATCAAAATGAACTGCATACTAGAAAGGCATCAGTGCTGGTTACCATGATATCTATAACTGACCAGGAATGTGTCAGATCCTGAAATTACATAATTTACAGTCAGAATTTAATCCTTTGATTACAAAATAAACAGAGCACCTAATCTGTAAGTTATGTCATTATTATTAGGAAGATTGAGATAAGTCCTTTAAGATTTTAGTACAACAAATACATAAACAGGAAGTTCTGAACACAATTCAGGAGACCAGTAATGCTATATGAAATAAGAGTAGGGGACATACAGTAAAAGTATTAAATAAAGCTTTTAAGGATTACAGCAAGTCTTTATATTCTTCACAGAATAAAGAAAGTAAGGCTCCAGCAAAGAATTTCTTTGATTAAATACAAATTCCACAGTTCAACACTCTATATGTTGAAGAGCTTTATAAACCTCAGAAGCTGTCTGAAATATAAGATGCCATAAACTCCTTACAAAGCAATTAGGCTACAGGCCCAGACAACCATCCAGTTTACTTTACAAAAAGTTTTAAACTCGGCATTATTATTGTAAACAATGTTTACCAAAACTGCAAAAAATAAGCTAAGATTCTATGTGCCTTTTTCTGTATACACTCTCTTAAACAATCAGATCTGTGTCTCATAAGCCCAAACCTAAACCTTTGGTCCTAATAACTTTAATATTACCCACAAAACATTTCACTCCTATGACTTTATCTCTACACATCAACACTCAATCCATGTGCATTACTTCTCTCATGCCTTTCTTTCCTAAGATGTTCTTCTTTAATTCTATTGACAGATACATTGTCACACACTTAGCAAAGAGAACCTTCATTTCCTGAAATTAAGATAACCTTTTTCTGTTTATTCTATTTTATGGAAAATGTTTGGTGGGAATGGTCAGCTCATCTGGGTGAGTTTATGAAATGTTAGAAGATTCACACATTCTGGCTCCTGCTCCATTTTATTAGCACTATCTGACGTATAAGGAGAATGTTGAGAAGAATAAGTTGGTTACTTTTTTACATTTTGATGCATCTGACTACAAATTTTTAGAATTTTTTCGTTTTTTTTTTTTTTTGCATTACCCTTTATTTCCAACTCATGTTTGTCTATTAAATTTTAAGGTGGAGAAAATATGGTGATGTAATGCTTTTACAAAGCCGTTTCCTATCTTTAAAAGTAAATACATTTAAATACATACAATATGTTTGTATTTTTAATATAGTTGTTTTTTATTCTAATTTTAATTAATTTTTATATAATACAGTGGCAGCTGGTAGCCTACCAAAAGAAAAATCCCACTTCTTCCAATGGTCAATCTTTCACTGCCCTAAACTATTTTGGGCAAATATTTATGTATATGTTTGGGATAGCTTTGGCTATCAAATCACTCCTAAAGCCATAACAGCAATATGGAAAGTAATTCCAGATGTGATAAAAGCGTGCTATAAAAAATGGTTGTAATATTCTATACTATATGACCTGATGAAGACTTATTTTACTCAGCTGGAAAAGTGATGTACTATATTAACTGAGATTGGAAGGAATTTGACAAGAACTCATTAATGTAATTCTGAAGTAAACATGCTAGGCCTGCGCTGTTCAGAATTTTTTTCGGTTTTATTAGCTGTTTTATCCTATATGAAGCTTATAGTCAAGTGGGGTTGAGTTTCATGGATTGTGTTTGGAACAAACTTTATCATTGTACTTGCTTTACTATGTTATTTTCATTTGATTTGGTTGTTTATTGGTTTATTGGTGACTACATGGTACTTGAGACTCTGCTGCTGTTTCAATATTTTGTTTTTTGCTGTCAGGAGCAGCTGCTGGATCCATAATAATGGAAATGCATATGTTGAAATAATTTCTCCCAAGGTAAGTTTGAAAGAGTAAATTCATCAATAAATGATTCTCTGTTTTACAATACACGATTTGGAAAATTCACCAATGCTTTTTAAATGGATGATTTTGAATTTTCAGAGTTATACAGTCCACTCTATTCAAAAGATCAAAAAACTGAACGCTCCTGACAAATTTCCTTGAAGAATACATGTAGGAAATGTCAAAGAAATCAGACCACTAGTAGCTCAGTTGTTTCATGAGGACAGACAGATATGATGACAACAATAAGTGCTCTTATATTATAAGTTAGTGAACCTAACAAAGTGATATTAAGGAAGCTGTAAAGAAAGTAAATTGATTTCCTGATTTATTGACTATATAATAACTGATTAATAAGAATTACTCCACTTATTTTTATGGTAAAATTTGAATCCATACTGAACCAAGCTCAGGTTCAATCAAAAATCACCTTTATTTAAAACATTGTACAGACATTTTTTATCTAAGATTACTGAAGAGCACAGTTCTAGTCAAATACTCCAATTAGTGATCATGAACAACTGAAGATATTGTAAATAAGTATTTTGATACAGCTCAGCAGGTTATAAGGTGACATACCTTGATACTGACAGTTCTAACACAAAAAATGTAAATAAATTATTTAATAAAATAGGTCAAATAAATTAACAATGTACTTACTGTTAAAAGAAAGGCTGTTGTTCAAAAAGGGGTAAGGAAAGAGGGAGTGGGCAGTTATTTTGTGAAGAATAATGGAGTAGACAAGGCAAAATTGGGTTGAACTGAAAACAGTGAGTTTGCATTTGTTTATATTCATTTCATCTTCATCCTTCTCATTGATATCTGTTATGGAGGAACATAACATAGTTCAATAAAAATGCTGACAACAGAAATTAAAGTGCAATAAATTCCACTCTCAAATATTATGCTGTTTCTGGCATATCTGCCATCATCAGATCAACATTGTTTCAAATGGTGTAGAGAAAACTGATTTAATAAATGAGAAAAAGTACCTACTGACTAATGTTCAAGTCCAAAAAGGGGAATATTTGGGTACTGAATGCTCTGAATTTGGGGTATGATCTGTTTATGTCATTATCTCACCCTCTTAATCCACATCAGGGTCACTTGGAGGCTGGAGCATATCCCAGCTAGCATAGGGGTCAAAGCAGAAACAATTCCTGGACAGGGCGCCAGTCCATTACAGGGTAAACACACACACACACAAATACATACACTAAGGGACAATTTAGCATTGTCAGTTCACCGAGCATGTCTTTGGACAGTGGCAAGAAACTGGAGCACCCAGAGGAAACCCACACAGACACAAGGAGGACATGCAAACTCAGTGCAGGGAAGACCTGAAAAGTTAACAGCACCACCATGGCACCCTTATTATATGGTTATATCAAATGAAAATAAGAATTAAGCAAGTTAATTTTTTTTATTACATACTTAGCTGATACCTTTATCCAAGGTAACGAACAAGATGAGAAAACATTATGATTTTTAACAGGTATTTTTCTTTTTTCTTATACTAGGGGGCCTCTGCTCGCTTCGTTTCCCAACCCCTGGGCCGGTGATATACGCTAGCAACTTTGTGCTTTTATCGCTCGCGTATGGGGATGCGGATGTACAATTTAAACAGATTGTTATTTTCATGGGAATTGTTAAATATGCATAATAGAACTAACTATTTTACAGTAATCAACCATATTAAAAAATAGTAAAACGTAATAATTTCCATCCATCCATCCATTGTCTCCCGCTTATCCGAGGTCGGGTCGCGGGGGCAGCAGCTTGAGCAGAGATGCCCAGACTTCCCTCTCCCCGGCCACTTCTTCTAGCTCTTCCGGGAGAATCCCAAGGCGTTCCCAGGCCAGTCGAGAGACATAGTCCCTCCAGCGTGTCCTGGGTCTTCCCCGGGGCCTCCTCCCGGTTGGACGTGCCTGGAACACCTCACCAGGGAGGCGTCCAGGAGGCATCCTGATCAGATGCCCGAGCCACCTCATCTGACTCCTCTCGATGCGGAGGAGCAGCGGCTCTACTCTGAGCCCCTCCCGGATGACTGAGCTTCTCACCCTATCTTTAAGGGAAAGCCCAGACACCCTGCGGAGGAAACTCATTTCAGCCGCTTGTATTCGCGATCTCGTTCTTTCGGTCACTACCCATAGCTCATGACCATAGGTGAGGGTAGGAACATAGATCGACTGGTAAATTGAGAGCTTCGCCTTGCGGCTCAGCTCCTTTTTCACCACGACAGACCGATGCAACGCCCGCATTACTGCGGATGCCGCACCGATCCGCCTGTCGATCTCACGCTCCATTCTTCCCTCACTCGTGAACAAGACCCCGAGATACTTGAACTCCTCCACTTGGGGCAGGATCTCGCTACCAACCCTGAGAGGGCACTCCACCCTTTTCCGGTTGAGGACCATGGTCTCGGATTTGGAGGTGCTGATTCTCATCCCAGCCGCTTCACACTTGGCTGCGAACCGATCCAGAGAGAGCTGAAGATCACGGCCTGATGAAGCAAACAGGACAACATCATCTGCAAAAAGCAGTGACCCAATCCTGAGCCCACCAAACCGGACCCCCTCAACACCCTGGCTGCGCCTAGAAATTCTGTCCATAAAAGTTATGAACAGAATCGGTGACAAAGGGCAGCCCTGGCGGAGTCCAACTCTCACTGGAAACGGGTTCGACTTACTGCCGGCAATGCGGACCAAGCTCTGGCACTGATCGTACAGGGACTGAACAGCCCTTATCAGGGGGGCCGGTACCCCATACTCCCGGAGTACCCCCCACAGGATTCCCCGAGGGACACGGTCGAATGCCTTTTCTAAGTCCACAAAACACATGTAGACTGGTTGGGCAAACTCCCATGCACCCTCCAGGACCCTGCTAAGGGTATAGAGCTGGTCCACTGTTCCGCGACCAGGACGAAAACCACACTGTTCCTCCTGAATCCGAGGCTCGACTATCCGACGGACCCTCCTCTCCAGGACCCCTGAATAGACTTTTCCAGGGAGGCTGAGGAGTGTGATCCCTCTGTAGTTGGAACACACCCTCCGATCCCCCTTCTTAAAGAGGGGGACCACCACCCCGGTCTGCCAATCCAGAGGCACTGTCCCTGATGTCCATGCGATGTTGCAGAGGCGTGTCAGCCAAGACAGTCCTACAACATCCAGAGCCTTGAGGAACTCCGGGCGTATCTCATCCACCCCCGGGGCCCTGCCACCAAGGAGTTTTTTGACCACCTCGGTGACCTCAGTCCCAGAGAGTAATAATTTGAAAGTAAATAATGTTTCATGTTGCGTTAGAATTATTCATTACGTTATACAATTTCGTTCTGTTTGGATTTGAAATTAACACGCAAATACTTTTTAAACTTACACTTTTACTGTAAAACTTCAGTAAAAACTATTTTTTATATTAAATTTTCATCAATATCACATTAAACTTTGATTCTGTGTTTGGACTTACATCATGACAACGCAACATATAACTGCCCGTGAGTGAATTTTGTTTCTTTGTCTTTAATAAATAAGTCGACTTTTTCGAATGTTTGTCTCTGATTTGTTAATTGTCTTTGCAAAAGCTATTCTAATGGGAAACTGTTAACATTTTAATACGAATGGCATTTCAAGATCTCCTTTGGTGTCTAATGTTATGATGTACTGCATTACCTTTCTTGGATACATCCTTCTTTCAACAGTAATTCAGGCAGTGGAAGACCAGACGGTGTTAACGGTTGTAGATATTCTTTGGGATATTGTAAGTTGATGTTTTCATCATCTGCACAATCACCACCAACTGTTTCAGCATAGTCTATTGATATGCATTTAACCAATTTGCAGTGTAACCGATCAACAATTTTCATGTTAATTCGTTTGAATTCATCGTTTCTTGGTGCTAGGATTGCCTGTGTACTCATTTCTTCTGTTGATAACCCTTTGGGATAAAATTCTTCAATAATATTTGGACATAATAAGTCTTCTTTTATTGAGAACTTAAAGTGAGGAAAACATAAAAAATTTATAAGAGCTTAAAGAGCAGGAACTGTGTCTGTCAAAAGCATTCACATGAATGACAGGTGAGAGGGCTGTGTGCGTGGTTCAATATGGTTCAGAAGAGGGCGGAATTTGAAAAAGTCTCATGGCCAAAGTCTCGTCTCGCAGTACTTGAAAAAATCTCTTTGAAAGAGTCTCGTCTCAGGGTTTCCTGTTATAATAGAGAGACAAGTGGCTACCACTTAGGTGAAGTGAAATGATCAGTTTCAAGTAGTGAGTCACAGGTAGGAATCTGTCAGCAACCATGAGGTTTAAAGGCTGGTGACTTAACCACTCCATCATATTGGCCACCTGCTAAGCGTTGTCTCCACGTGCACATGTGTGTGACAGCGTATAGGCCAGTCCTAGTTCTTATCCCAACCTAATTCACAATTTTCAGAGTGTTTTTTCTCTATTCTGTATTTGAAAAAGTGTAGTAGAATGTGTGAACCAGAAAGCATCCCACTGAATGCCTGTGTGACTCATTCATTTTGCAGAGGCTGCAGCTTAACAAATAATGAAATAAACATACTGTACCTGTGACAGGGTAAGAACATTACAATTTTTATGTAAATGAATGCCTGATTGATTGAATGTTCCCTGTGTATCCTGTGGCTAACATGTTGCACTGTAAAGCCCAAGGTTTTGCTTCAAGTGTCTCCAATCTGTGACCCCGAATGAATAACTTCATCTGCCAATGCTGGTAGAAATATGGTAATAACGTCAATGCTGTTTGAATGCTGCTTATAATGAAATATTGCAATTCTGGGTCACAGAGAGGTTATCCGAGCAGAACTTGGGAACAAGTCATGAAATAGTCCTGAATGGAGTGTCAGTTGGTCATAGGGTCCACTCTTGCATGGTCAATTGGTCATATTGTGCTGGTAAACTGTGGGTCTAGGAGGATGTGCGAGATAGCTGTGGTGGCCATGCACGTCGAGTATATGCAGAGTCCACACAAATAATGACTGGGATAAGATTTAAATGCAAAATCTTTGATGCAGCAGCACTAACCACTGTCCTTACACTTTTATTAAAATTCCTAACTAAATAAATTAAATGTAAATGTGTTGCAAAAAATGTGCATTTTTTCCAAATGGTCAGAAAATAATGATGAGAAGACAGCACAAACCTGCATTAAGTGATCTGTGTTAATTTGTGCTACTGGAGCTGCAGCCATCTGACTTGCCTGCTTTAGACCCACAGTGCCGTGTGACTAATAAATGAAGTCTTGCGCTCAGCGGCTTATTGTGCGAAACACGCATAACACTTCATTAACTCAACAGCACAAACAAGTGACAATCACATTAGCCTAGAACATATTCCAATCTAATTTTGAACAAGCTAGGTACATTTCTCACTACTCTTGGTTGCGCAAAATGATTGCTTTCAGTGGCAGTTAAAAATATACTTTTTGTAGGTTAAATATTACTTTTTTGATTACTGCCTGTTGTAATAATGCATATTTTATTACACTACTATATTTGGCGTTGATAGCATAATTTGAAAAATGGCATGGTGGTAGATTCATTAAAAAGGACATTATGATTTAATCAAATGCCGTTAAATTATGTCCATTATTCTCTGACAACCAGGAGATTCAGCTTCACAGCTTTTTCGCTCCTTGTCAAGTTTGGTTTTGACGACGCCTGCTTTTTTACTGACTGTTTTAAACACATCAGGGAGGTAGAAGGCTTTGAGACAAGAAAAACAAAATCAAAAACATACAGCAAATAACTCATAAAAGATGTCTAGTTTTGATTTGTAAGATATGCTCCGTGCACCCCTTTTTATGGGTTTTGTCCATTTACAGAACATCACCTCATTAAACATCTTTTTTTTTTCATTTGCCTGAGAATTATAATGACACATGAATTTCATGCCTGTTAATATTTCTTCTCATTAGTTCAACAAAGAGAGTCAATGTCTTGTGAAACCTTGTCCTAGCTCCATGGACCTGCTTTCAATTCAGTTTGATCTTTACTAGTGCATTAACACTAATTTAGTTTCCTGGCTCACCACTGTCTGTGTGCAATTTGTGACACAGTGACACAGCACTGGAAACCTGGGCTCAGTTCCTGGCCTAGTCATTGTCATTGTGTATTTTGAATGTTGTGTACTTTTCCACAGGTCCTCCCACATTCCACACAGATGTACAGTATGTAAAGCTGTGGCTCTACATTGCCCACCAAATATGTATTCTGTGTTCATTCCATTGTTATTAACTGGAATCCCTCCCAGTGTTCATTCCTGGCTTGCAATCCATGATACAGGGATAGACTCTTACTTCATGTAACTTCACACTAAACAAATTGGGTTTAGGAGATATGAATAGGTGGATGAATAAATCAGCATTATATGACCATGTAGAAGAGCTTAATTTCTTCTTTGTATTCAGTGTCATTGGGATACCCTTTGAACCTCAATCAGTTAAGTTTGTGGGACAATGGTTAGATCTTTTAATGTAGCAGGGACCAGGGTTCAAGTTCTTGCCTGCTCACCATATACAGATTATTGGTCTGTTATTTGCGAAATAGGTTTACAGCTCCAAGAACTTGAATCTAAATTCTGCAGATATTCAAGTCCTGATCTCATCCCTGCCTGTGGTACAGTGATCAGTTAAATTATTTCATAGCTTCAGTAACCTGGCTTTACCCCCTGTTCTAATTGCTGTATCCATGATTTCATGATAAATTTTACTAATGTGATGTAGAAAGTCTTGGTACTCTCGAACAACTGAAAACTGCAGCACCCGAGTTTTGCTTTTTCTGGGATGTTTTTAACTGGAGCTTCTCTATTGTTATTTGCCAATAACTATTGTGAAATACTAAACTAGTGATCAAAGGTGGAATCAGTAGCCCAAACTAGTACTCAAGTAAAGAGACTGCTACTTTACAAAAGATATTACTCAAGAAAAATAAAATCTTCTCTGAAAATATACTTGAGTAAAAGTAAGTAAGTATCAAGCAGAAATTACTTAAGTTACTTTAATTTGAATAGGCTTCTGATGTACTGAAACAATTAAAAAAATTAATATTTTAAAATAAAAAAGTTATTTTTTGTATTTGTGCTTCCAACAAAACTGGAACAGCCAAAAAGATGGTTAAATAAAAAAATAAAACATAGGCATCAGGACCCAACTCAAGCAATGTAAAAATGGCTTTCATTGATTTGTTATTGTTAGTTTTTTATGTAATTCAAATTTATTAAATGTATATTTTTAAAAGAAGTACCTATTGGGGAGATACGATCTTTGCTTATGTCTCAAGGTAAAATTATTTGCTGATTCACACCATGATGGAGAGCAGGGGCCTCATGTATAAACGGTGCGTATGCACAAAAATGTTGCGTACTCCCATTTCCACGCTCAAATCACGATGTATAAAACCTAAACTTGGCGTAAAGCCACGCACATTTTCACCCTGGCTAAATGCTTTGGTTTTGCAAACTGGCGGCACCCAGCGTCAAAGCAGTGCTTTTGTTCCAGTGTGGTTTCCCTTTCCTTTTTAGATCCACATCCACATCATTTATATACACTGAAATTAACCGCATATTGCTTATTAGTTTAAGGCATCTGATTGTAATTAACCTGTAACAATATAATGGTCCACGGATAGCGTTGTTCCTCTCAATGCACCTCTCAGATTATTTATCCCACTGTATTTGAGTGTGCAATCTGATTGGAAAGAGAATTACCAGTATACAGCATCAAGCACACACTGCCTCAGCCATGCTGTCTATTGAATTGCTCTCAAACAGCCAACACTTTAGAGCCTTTCCTATAGGGACATTGCGGTTCAGAAATAGTTTCATCCCAAGAACTATAAACGCACTCAATTAGTCCACACTTATTAGTACAATTACTTCACTGTAAACTTACGATAGTTATAATATTGCACAACCTGAGCCACATTATAAAGCGCGTACAGTATTTACATATGATGACGATATCATTCTTAAGATGAAATGCAACAAAATATGTTTACATTATGCAAATAAAATGTTAACATCATTTAAATAATCTATATTTGTAATAATTAAACATGTGAGGACACGGTGGCATAGCACTAGTGACAAGCTGGCGCTCCGTTCACGGATTGTTTCTGTATTCTTGCTGGGGCTGGCGTGACACTGGAAGGATAGATGGATAGAATAATTAAACATTTACTATGAAGATATTTCAATGTTCCTTAAAAGTTTTGAAGAATCAGCTTTCTAAGCTTACAAATGGCTTAACATCTATTACAGAGCTGATTGTGTGGCGATTGGTTACTTGGAAAGAGACTGTACTGCTGTAATAAATTATTTCATCGAAGGTTGCGTACGGCTTCATGCAGACAGACAAGACAGATCCAATAATCACAGTATATGATTAAAAATGGATAGATGAAGTAATAAATTTGGCTGTGAAGCTGAAGGAGTGTTGGTTTCTGCATTACATCCAGTGCTAATAGGTTAGATTCTGATTCCATGTGGCCAAGAAATAGACGAAACTAGTGCAGAAGATAGATAGATAGATAGATAGATAGATAGATAGATAGATAGATAGATAGATAGATAGATAGATAGATAGATAGATAGATAGATAGATAGATAGATAGATAGATAGATAGATAGATAGATAGATAGATAGATAGATAGATAGATAGATAGATAGATAAAAAAAATATACCAGCTATGGAAACTTAAAGTTGTCTTTCTTCATGTAGTGTCTTTATAATGGGCTCTGTTGTAAGGTTCTTCACAAACCAAAGAATAACACAAGGCAGCACAAAATAACATGGCACATCACAACAAGGTAACTACTACTTTATACTGTACTGTGTTTTCGATAGATTTTACCTCTGTGTTTAACTTAATGTATTTAATTTTGAGCAGAAGCAGACATTGTGATTCAGTGGGTTAAGGAGTTAGAACTGTTAGGGCTACAGTCATAAAGACATGAAAAGAAAAGAATTGTAGCATACCCACATATAGACAGTTAAACTGAAGAGGGCTGCTCTTTTTTTGTTTATTCATTATTATTTTGTTTTACCCCTTATTTTGTGTGCTAGATGAAAATCTTGCGTGTGTAGTCTCTTCTTTACACAATTAATACCCAATCCTTGTATATGGCAAGAAAGAAAGCAAATTTAAAATATTCTGTTTTGAAGGCAGGAGCTACTGGGAAATATAAAGATCCTTCTTTTTGGATCAGAAATCTCTGCAACTACTATCTAACAGACAATGACATAAAGGTGCTCAGGTGTAGAGCCCCTCTTTGGATGTCAAAAGTATGTACATAGGCTCTCTACACACTAAAGGACAGCCCCCTTGGGTTCCTACTGCACCACGGAGTTGTAGTTTGGAGCAGCCCTTTTGTGTTCTGGGGGTGCTGCAGCTACAGCTGAACTCTTTATGGCAACACTCGGAAGTGCAGCTGGAAATAGGTCAAGAAACACATGGAGCATTTCTGGGTCCACTATTAAAGGAACCACTTCACCATCAGTCAGGGAGCCAGAGTCAGGAGGTGGAGGACAAAGCTTGAGAGGAGGAGTGGAGGTGACAGAGGAAGAGAGAAAAAGAGAGAAAGAAGAAAGGACTGTGTTATACTGTATATATTTGGTGCTTTGTACTGTGCTGTGTAGTGGGTAGCAAAAGAAAAAAGCTACCCCACTTAAATAAAGGTGCATTGTCTGGCAAGCCTTGTGTCTCAGCCTGTCTGTGTCAGGGTTTGGGGATCGGTACACCCCCAGGTGGTCCACAAGAGACATCCAAGATGGGAGCTTTTGGCCGTCTGCAGGCAGGAGTCCCACTTTAAAACATTTCTTGTGGCAAACCCAACACTAAGAGTGCCAGAGAGCTAGCTGAATCATGACTCTCTAATGAAAAAGCCATTAACAGACACTTGTACTTGAACCCAGCATATGCAGGCTTAAAAAGAAGAATATCTAAATAATAAAAAAAGACTTTATGACCAACACCTTCCAAACACCACCTTTCTAATCCACTAACAACCCCCTTACATCCTCCCCCTCCATTCCCACCCTTCACCAGCTATATATTGCCTTTGATTCCTGTATGTTTAATCATTTTCCTCTGATGATGACACCTGGCAGGTTGTCAAAAGCTTAGGAATAAAAAACTATTCTAAGTTACGTGACTCATTTTCTCCCTTTGTGGATCTGTAATAAACAAAATGCAAACTGTATCACAGAACTTGGCTTCCATATATATAATATACATATGTGTATTATATATATATATATATATATATATATATATATATATATATATATATATATATATATATATATATATATATATATATATATACATAACTGGTGAATGATTTTGGAACCACTCAGCTTTTCCAGTTTTTCTTCAAATTTAAGCAGTTGAAATGCAATGAATGACCAAAAATTGTGAAAAGGTAAGCAGTAAACTTAAATTTAAAGGTAAGATTATCAAATTTGAAAAAAGAAAATATTAGAATATTACAAATGGGCCTTTTTCAGGAAACAAATATTAGGTTACAATCTTCAGATGTTCTGCAGCAATTAAAGTTAATTAAGCATTGCATATTGAAGCAGACGATTTGCAAAGGTGTCCCAACTTCTGTTGATTACTTCAAAACCATCTGCCTGTATTAAAGCAGAGTTGGAACAGACTGTTACTACACCCTCTGAAGTACTACTTGGACAATATTCCAGTGATAATGAAAAGAAAACAGCAATTAACAAATGAAATCAGACAGAGCATTATTACCCATAGAAAAGTATGCCTTTCATTTAGAAAAATTGCAAAAAAAATTAAAGTGTCAGTGAGTATGGTGTTCTACACAATCCAAAGACAATCAGAAACTGGATGAAACTCTAATAGGAAGAGATCTGGCAGCCAAAGTCACAACCCAATCAGAAGACAAGTTTCTGAGGGTCACCATCTTGCATGATAGGCGCATCACAGCACAACAGCAATCTTTATACAGTATATAGCTATATTTATATAAATCTTTATATATATACTGTAAATCATCATCAGTATACATCTACAAAGGAAAATGAAAGCAAGTCAAATAATGCCTACAATGTATTTATGTAAATGAATACAGTAATACAGAGTTTACCTGAGCATCACAGCACAGAATCCTTGGTATTAGTGCACTTACTTCATCATTAGACAAAACTTCTGCATGCCTCCAGATGAGCCAGGAATACACCACTTCTTTTACTGCCTAATTTGCATTTGTTAATTAGCTGTCTTGGAACCCACTGTGTGCTAACCTCATGAAAACTAAGGTGGTCATGGATGGTTTCATGAGCAGACCTGTGACTGATTGCAGATGAGGACCACTATCTCATCAATGGTAACATGCGTGTTTGCCAGATCCATGTCATAGGCATGTTCAGTACTACCTACATTAATAGACACAGATGAGTGATCTCATTGATTTTCTTCATTTGTGTTACTTGTGTGAACATTCTTGAATTTTGCTAAAAAAAAACATGGTATCCATACTGTCGTGCTCATACAACTTCAGCCCACAAGAAACGAGTAACAGCATGTTGCTTTTCTTTATTGCAAACATAAAGTGCAGAGGCCATATTAGCAACAGTGTAATTATCCAATAATTAATAAGACCTCTTTGGAGTTGTGTTACAGCAACCTAAACCAATGAACCTCAAATATAGATGCTCAACTGCCACTGCAACAAACAGCATGTACAATTTAAAATATGATTTTATACTTTTGGACTTACTCTCATATATGGCCCCTATGACAGTGTGAGTATCTGTGTATGCGTGTTGTTAAAATAAAGATGGCTGCTAGTAAAGGGACTAAATGAGCAGGTTTTATAAATGCCTAGACTGTCAAATATATCATTCAGAGTCTCTATCTGTACTTGTTGCAGCTCCTTAGCTCTGTGGCCACAGTACTCACCCCTGATTTGTGAAGCTGCTTCTTCTTTTTTCCAGTGGAGCATGTGAGTGTAATTGCAAGATAATTACTTTAAATACTGCAATCTGGTCTGAATTAAACTGACCTGCCAAGAAAGGCAACAGATTTTTCACCCTAAAAACAAATGAGCAAGTGCAATGTCAGGGGGCTGACCTGCTCACTTGGGTCACAGAGGAACATCTGCAAAAGGAAAGTCAGAGAAACGGAAACAAGGTAGGAGCTATCATATTACCACTAACTTGGGCCTATGTCTGAGCTTGTCACTAAACTTTCTGTTGCCCCAGCTGTATGAAAAGTAGATTTTTTTTATAAATCTATCTATCTATCTATCTATCTATCTATCTATCTATCTATCTATCTATCTATCTATCTATCTATCTATCTATCTATCTATCTATCTATCTATCTATCTGTCTGTCTGTCTGTCTGTCTGTCTGTCTGTCTGTCTGTCTGTCTGTCTGTCTGTCTGTCTGTCTGTCTGTCTATCTATCTATCTATCTATCTATCTATCTATCTATCTATCTATGCCTCTCTTTGTGTATAGCACCTTTCACTTCTAGGTGTCTAACTCTGAAAGCTCTTACAAATTACATTGATTATGGATGAGATAAAGAATTGACCACTCAGCCAAGATTTATCACGTATAGCACAGAAATTCAGAAGTTAGGCTTTCTTAGCAGACAGTAACATCCCTAATCTATTGAACCCTGACAGCTTGTTCTTCTGAATCACACCATCAGGTTGTGCACATTCAATCTATTACTCATGAAGTTCTACATTGCCTTTCCGTATGAAACCCATCCTAAAATGTTTCAGTTAAGGACTATCTGTAGTCTTACGAAGAGGGTGCAGGCAATAGAGTGTTGTGACAAGCTCAGTGCCATGCAGTCACTCATTTGATTGCTATATAGCAACTTTGATAATAATCAGCTGTAATACTCAAAGCAAAGCACGTTATGATATAAAAAAGGAGGCAGTATTAGATGTGTAAGTTAGGATTTTTTTTATTTATTAGCAGTTATCTAGCCCAAATGCTATACTGATAACACCTGAAGATACTACATGCCCATGTTACTTAAACTGCACATGGTACATGTGTACAATGTGTTGGAGCAACATGACATACCGAATGCCATGTTGTCTTCTCTGTCCTTTGAGACTCAGGTTTACATGGAGACAAATTCAGAGTTCTACATACAGTGTATAGTGCACATAATGCAATGAAGTTCTTACTTGGAGAACAGTTGACAGTAATAAAAACTAACAAAACACACACACACAAGGACACATAGCATGCATCATTTATATGTAATTAAATACACAATATACGTATATAATATACAATTGCAAGTATATACAGTGTTCTGTAGATGGAGGTTCCCGGCCATCAGACTTATACTAAGGTAATGGAAGAACACTTTGTAGTGTTTTCTAGACTGAAGTAGCGACACACTCAGAATAACGTTTCGAATGCTGTTTATTGTTAACCTTGTTTAACCAACTCTCCATACAGCGTGCCTCTAAACCACACCCCTCCCTCCGGCCGTCATACGTCTCAAAAGACACAGACCATAGCAATCAACACCCAAACATAAAGCAATGGACAAAAGCATCATTAAACAATCATATACAACATTTTCCCCCCTCTCCCACCAATTGAATTAGGTGTGAAAAGAGGTTAGAAAGTCTTGCAAGCGGGCAGGCCTTGAACGCAGTCTTGCTGCTCGAGATATTGGGGTTCCACTGTTAGCAGTGGGTTGAGGGTCCATATTCAGGGGAAGAAGAAGGGCGGCCTGGGACATCCAAGTTGTGTCATCTGAGGTAGGGTTGCTCTTGATGAAGTTATCAGATCCTGAAGGGGCTGGCACCTTGCGCAGCCTGCTGACATGCCACCGAGACCCATCCACTAACTGAAAGGTTGCAGGCCCAAGCTGGCTCTTAATCTGAAGGGGTGATGACCAGAAGGAGTGAAGCTTGCTAGAGCGACATGGGCGGCAGACCCTAACCCAGTCCATCACCTTGAAATTTGGAATCCGTATTCTCCTCTTCCTTTTGAAATCATGCTGGGACTTTGCTTGTCGTTTTTGCACGTTTGACTCAGCTGACTTGGTGGGTGAAAAAGTTGTAGGGGAACGAAGTCTATGCAAGGGTAGTTCCAGCTCACGGCCTAGCATAAGTTTGGCTGGGGAAACCCCAGTTGTAACATGCTGAGCAAGTCTATAATGCAGCAGGGTCTGTGACAGTGCTTCATTAAAAGAGAAACCCTGCGACAGGTGAGCCCTGATGCCATTTTTTAGGCTTTGATTAAAGCTTTCAACCCCTCCATTAGCCTGGGGTGATAAGAGGATGTTTTAATATGGAGTACACCCCGGTTTTGGACAAAATCAGTGAACACAGCAAATGTGAACTGCGGACCATTATCCGTTGTAATGCATTTTGGTAAACCCCAGCGAGCAAACAGTGTGTCCAGGAAACCAATGAGGGACTCTGCTTAGACTGAGCCCATGGGAATGACCTCTGGCCACTTTGCGTGGAGGTCGTATGCTACTGCAAAGAAGCGCTGGTGATGTGGCACACCTTTTAATTCGCCACAGATATCAACTTGAATGTGTTGCCAAGGCTGATCAGTCCAGGCCAAGGGATGGAGAGGAGCCATTGGTTGGGGCCCAGTCTTACCACTTGTTAAGCATGGTGCACAGTTGCGCACCAGCTCCTCTAAGTCACGGTCAATGCCAGGCCACCAGACTAGGTCCCTGCAGCGTTGCTTTAGTTTCACAATTCCAAGGTGGCCCTGATGAGCCATGGCCAGGACCCCACCCCTGAGGCTGCTGGGCACAACCGTGCGATGTCCACAACCAAGACAAGTCTCATTCCAACACGAAATCTCATCTTTAAATCGGATGTAAGACTGGAGGTTAGGGGGCACTTCCAATGGCCAGCCATTAGCAACATATTGTCGTAGGACTGTGAAAACTGGATCCAGTGCAGATTCTTTTGTAAGTTCCTGGAGTGATACCATATCTTGGAGTGGAGAGTGCAGCAAGTGAATCAGATCCTCCTCATGATCAATTTGCATAGTGGTAGGGGGATGAAAAACAGAATGTGACAACAAATTAGCCACTACATTGTCTCGTCCTGGGGTAAACTGTAACTTAAAATTGTACCTTTGGAGACGCTCACCCCAGCGGTGCATGTGCAGCAGCCTGTGACCTGAACCAGCAGAGGACATCAAAGAAGTTAGGTCCTGGTGGTCAGTTCTTAAAGTAAATGGACGCCTGTACAGGTAGGTATGCCACTTTTCACAGGCCCATACACATGTGAGTGCCTCCCTCTCCCCTACTGACTATTTCTGTTCATCAGGGCTCAATGCACAGGAAGCAAAAGCCACAGGCTTCTCCACTTCATCCTGTATCTGTGAAAGAACTGCACCTACTGCTGAAGCAGATGCATCGCAAGTTACAATAGTTGGACTGTCCACATTAAAATGTGCCAAAACTGGTGAAGTAGTAAGCAACTCTTTAAGTTTGCAAAAGGCTTCTGCACAGTCCGCTGACCAACTCCAGGATGCCTCTTTTTTAAGCAGCTGCCGAAGGGGTGTAGTGAGTTCAGAGTATTGTGGCATGAATCTCATGTAGTACCCTGTCATCCCCAGAAATGAGGCCAACTGTGAAGCTGAAGTACGTGCTGGAACACGCTGAATGGCCTCCACATTCAACCGAAGGGGTGATAAACCTTGAGTTGACAAGCGGAACCCAATAAAGTCCACTTCATGTGCAGCAAACAGGTACTTATCTGCATTTAAGGTAAAGTTGTGGTGGCTAAAAGCTGCAAAAGTTGCTTGCAGACGTTCATCATGGACAGCATTACCTGGCCCATGGACTACAATGTCATCCAAGTAAACATCCACCCCTGGAATTCCTGCCAGGATAGTGGACATTATTTTTTGGAAACAACTGGGAGCAGAGCACAGGCCAAATGGCATTCTGGTATAACGAAAAATTCCAACATGGGTGGTGAATGCAGTCAAATCCCTGCTGTCCTCGTGCAGAGGTACTTGAAGATAACCTTGACGAAGGTCGAGCTTTGAAAAAACCTTTGAGCCATGGAAGTGAGTGGTGAGCTCTTCGATGGTTGGTAAGGGGTAACGATCAGGGATGATAGCCTGATTTACTGCCCTTAAATCCACACATAACTGCAGCCCTCCTGACTTTTTTTTTCCTATGACCAAATTCGATATCCAGGGGGAGGCGTGGATTGGCTCTGTAATGCCATCTGTCAGGAGGTGTTGTAATTCTGTTGTGAGAGCATCCCGCAGGGCTAGGGGCACACGCCGCAGTGGTTGCATAACAGGAGTGACACTTGTATTAAGCAGGGGCTTGTGTGTAAATGTGTTAAGATGTCCTAAGCCAGTGAACAGGGTAGGCCATTTCTGATGCCACAGTGATGTCACATTCAGAATAGTTAATCCATCATTGTCCAGTAGTGTGAACCCTAGACTGGTGAACAAGTCCAGGCCCAAAATATTGCTACCTTGTCTTGTGATATGGAAAGGAAAATCAGACACAGTGTTTTTGCCATACGTTACAGTGGAGCGCACAATACCCACCACATCAATTCTGGAACTGCCATATCCGTAGAGGGAAAGGTTAGGTGGCTGAAGTGGTAAGTGCGATAAGAATGTTGTAAAGGTGGCCATGTTTAGAAGTGACACTTTAGCTCCTGTGTCAAGCAGAAGAGGAATGCAAACATCATCCAGGTACACGGCACAGGAATGAAACCCAGGTAGAGAGGAACAGACTGTGTGAATAACTGCAGGGGAAGACTCAGCAGAGCATTGTTTTTGCTGTGTACAGTTACTATTTCCAGGGTCTGGTGCTGACCTACACCATTTTGCGAAATGATTGGGTTTTCAACAACGCCTACATATTTGTCCTTGGGCAGGGCAATCCATGGCACACATGTCTAATAGAACCACAATTTCCACAGCGCTGGCAAGACTGAGCTGTATGAGGTCTCATCTGGCAGGCAAGGGGGACTGCCCTCTAGTGTTCTGGAGGAGATAGTGTCTGGAATAAGCTCTCTCCCCTGGTCCTTCCATGATCGAGACGTTCCAGCGGTCTGCAATGTAAACCCTTTTGTTTCCTAATGAGTTAAATGCTTGTAAAAGCAAGAATCCTAATTTTTATTCACACACTTTTTTTACATAGTAACAATTAAACATGAGAAAGGAAGTCTTTGGCTGGCTTTTTGCTGGCAATTTAGATAGATAGATAGATAGATAGATAGATAGATAGATAGATAGATAGATAGATAGATAGATAGATAGATAGATAGATACTTTATTAATCCCAAGGGGAAATTCACATACTCCAGCAGCAGCATACTGATAAAGAAACAATATTAAATTAAAGAGTGATAAAAAATGCAGGTAAAACAGACAATAACTTTGTATAATGTTAACGTTAACCCCCCCGGGTGGAACTGAAGAGTCGCATAGTGTGGGGGAGGAACGATCTCCTCAGTCTGTCAGTGGAGCAGGACATTGACAGCAGTGTGTCGCTGAAGCTGCTCCTCTGTCTGGAATGATACTGTTCAGTGGATGCAGTGGATTCTCCATAATTGATAGGAGCCTGCTGAGCACCCGTTGCTCTGCCACGGATGTCCAGCTTCATGCCTACAATAGAGCCTGTCTTCCTCACCAGTTTGTCCAGGCATGAGGCGTCCTTCTTTATGCTGCCTCCCCAGCACACCACCGCGTAGAAGAGGGCACTCGCCACAACCGTCTGATAGAACATCTGCAGCATCTTATTGCAGATGTTGAAGAACGCCAGCCTTCTAAGGAAGTATAGTCGGCTCTGTCCTCTCTTGCACAGAGCATCAAATTGGCAGTCCAATTTATCATCCAGCTGCACTCCCAGGTATTTATAGGTCTGCACCCACTGCACACAGTCACCTCTGATGATCACGGGGTCCAGGAAGGGACTGGGTCTCCTAAAATCTACCACCAGCTCCTTGGTTTTGCTGGTGTTCAGGTGTAGGTGGTTTGAGTCGCACCATTTAACAAAGTCCTTGATTAGGTCCCTATACACCTCCTCCTGCCCACTCCTGATGCAGCCCACGATAGCAGTGTCATCAGCAAACTTTTAATAATAATAATAATAATAATTCATTACATTTATATAGCGCTTTTCTGTAGCAGGACTCCGAGTTATATTGGAAGTCCGATGTATATAGGCTGAACAGGACCGGATAAAGTACAGTCCCCTGTGGCGCTCCTGTGTTGCTGACCACAATGTCAGACCTGCAGTTCCCGAGACGCACATACTGAGGTCTGTCTGTAAGATAGTCCATGATCCATGCCACCAGGTTTGAATCTACTCCCATCTCTGTTAGCTTGTCCCTAAGGAGCAGAGGTTGGATGGTGTTGAAGGTGCTAGAGATGTCCAGAAACATAATTCTTACTGCACCACTGCCTCTGTCCAAGTGGGAGAGGGATCGGTGTAGCATGTAGATGAAGGCATTCCTCCGCTCCCACCTTCTCCTGGTATGCGAACTGCAGAGGGTCGAGGGCGTGGCGGACCTGTGGCCTCAGGTGGTGAAGCAGCAGCCGCTCCATGGTCTTCATCACATGTGACGTCACAGCGACAGGCCGGAAGTCATTCAGCTCACTAGGGCGTGATACCTTTGGGACTGGGGTGATGCAAGATGTTTTCCAAAGCCTCGGGACTCTCCCCTGTTCCAGGCTCAGGTTGAAGATGTGCTGTAGAGGACTCCTCAGCTCCAACGCTCAGGCTTTCAACAGTCGTGGCGATACTCCATCTGGACCCACTGCTCTGCTGGCACAAAGTCTCCTCAGCTCTCTGCTTACCTGGGCTGCTGTAATTATGGGTGGGGGGAAACTCTCTCCTATGCTGATGTCAGCAGAAGGATGGATGGAGGGTGCAGTACTCCGAGGTGAGAGTGGGTTAGGGTGGTCAAACCTGTTAAAGAAGTTGTTTATCTGGTTTGCTCTCTCCACGTCTCTCTCAATGGTGGCACCCCGCTTCGAGCTGTAGCCAGTGATGATCTTCATCCCATCCCACACTTCCTTCATGCTGTTATTCTGCAACTTCTGCTCCAGCTTTCTCCTGTACTGCTCCTTCGCCGCCCTGAGCTGGACTCGGAGAGTCCTTCTGCACGCGCTTCAGCTCATGCTGATCACCGCCTTTAAAAGCCCTTTTCTTCTGGTTCAAAAGCCCTTGATGTCACTTGTAATCCATGGCTTGTTGTTAGCATAGCAGCGTACTGTTCTTACTAGAACTACAATGTCAACAACAACATTTATTTATATAGCACATTTTCATACAAAAAGTAGCTCAAAGTGCTTTACATAATGAAGAAAAGAAGAATAAAAGACAAAAAAGAAATTAAAATAAGACAACCTTAGTTAACATAATAAGGAGTAAGGTCCGATGGCCAGGGTGGACAGAAAAAACAAAAAAAAAACTCCAGAAAGCTGGAGAAAAAAAATAAAATCTGTAGGGGTTCCAGGCCACGAGACCGCCCAGTCCCCTTTGGGCATTCTACCTAACATAAATGAAATAGTCCTCTTTGTAGTTAGGGTTCTCACGGAGTCACTTGATGCTGATGGTTATACAGACTTCTGGCTTTTAATCCATCCATCATTGTTGGAACATCATGGTGCTTTGGGTAGATGGTGGTGGCACAAGCCACCACCAATAGGACACCGGAAAAGGAAACAGAAGAGAGAGTAGGGGTTAGTACAAATTTTGAATGAATAGTTATTATAATGAATTGGATATACAGAGTGTCAGGATTAAATTACAGTGAAGTTATGAGAAGGCCATGTTAAAGTAATGTGTTTTCAGTAGTTTTTTAAAGTGCTCCACTGTATTAGCCTGGCGAATTCCTACTGGCAGGCTATTCCAGATTTTAGGTGCATAACAGCAGAAGGCCGCCTCACCACTTCTTTTAAGTTTTGCTCTTGGAATTCTAAGGAGACAGAAGTCCATACAGAAGTTGATGTAGTCAGTAGTGCAGTCAACAACCTCCTCAATGTTCTCACTATATGATCCCTGAAGAATATCCCAGTCTGTAGTTCCAAAGCAGTCTCTCAGAGCCTGCTCTGCCTCAGGGGACCACTTCCTGAATGAGCGTGTGGTTGTAGGTAGCTCCCTTACCCTTGGTTTGTAGGGAGGCTGAAGCAGAACCAGGTTATGATCTGCTTTCCCAAGCGCAGGCAGCGGGGTGGCGCTGTATGCGTCTTTAACGTTTGCATACAGTAGGTCAATAGTCCTATTTCCCCGGGTGTTACAATCCACATACTGGGAGAAGGTAGGTAATGTTTTGTCCAGCGTCACATGGTTAGAGTCTCCAGCGATTAGCACAAGTGCCTCAGGGTGCTGCGTTTGCAGTTTAGCAACATCAGAAAGGATGATGTCACCTGCTATCTCCACATCCGCCCGAGGAGGGATGTATACAATAACAACAATGACGTGTCCAAACTCTCTGAGCAAGTAATAGGGATGCAAACTTACAGCCAATAGTTCGATGTCCTTGCAGCAAGTGGAGATTTTTACGTTTACATGTCCAGTGTTGCACCATCTTGTATTCACATATAGAGCGAGTCCTCCTCCTTTCCGCTTTTCGCAGGTATTTGCATCTCTGTCCGCTCTAACTGTGCTAAACCCGGGTAGCTCCATGTTAGCATCTGGGATGCTAGTTGTTAGCCATGTTTCACAAAAGCAAAACATACTGCATTCTCTGTAGGTCCTGACATTTTTCACCAGCGTGGCCAGTTCATCGATCTTATTTGGTAGTGAGTTCACATTTCCCAGAATCACAGAAGGCACCGAAGGTTTGTAACGCCACTATCTCGCAAGCCGCCTCGCCCTTAGCTTAGCGCTGGCTCTGCTGCCACAATACTGCCTTCTTACCTCGTCAGGTAAATAGGGAACCACACCGCTGCGGGCATTTTGACGAGTCTCGGTGTATAAAAATCCATCTCCAAGTAGTAAAAAGTAGTAAAAAGTGTCCAGGGAACAAGTCCACATAAAAGAAAGTGGTAGGAGTGATCATTTAAATAGATAAAAAGGTAGAAAGGTAATGTCGTTCACAGAGCTCCTGGAAAGGCTGCCACTTGCATCAATCCAAAAAATTTGGGTATAGATGAACAGTTTTACAATACCATGACTTAGAGACGATGTTTGATTTAGTGGACTTACATGGCATTTCTCCGGGCTCAAATAAAAAACTTTGCTTGTGGTAGACTGCTCACCAATTTGCCATATGTCTGTGATGAAGAATCATCCTCCTCAGTTTGCTTTGGATGTTAGACTTTTTGCTGTGTCTTTTGCAACTTTGTAGGGAAAATCATGACTCTTTCTTGTGCAAAAGTTTAGGTGCTGAAGCTCTCTGAAGCTGCTTTTCAGTCTTTAGAGACTGTGCTCAGTCAGTGGCTTAGATGAGAGGTCCGTGGTGCAGTACAGTTTTTAAATAAATAATCACATCCCAGGAAGTGCAGGTTCTGGTCAGGTGTGGGGGTGTATAGGTTTGCTTCACTCCGGAAATGATTGGAGTGCTTGGCTGATCACACATTCATGTGCAAAGGTGAGCAGATGAGTGCCTCATTCATACTTTGGAGGGTCCAGCGTATCACACTGCACTTAATCAGGCAATATAAAAGGAGCCTGCATAGAAGTGAAGGGGACAGAAATTTAAAAAAAGAAAGAGTGAAAGAAAAAGTGAGACACAAGTGTTAAAGAGGGGAGAAAGATGGCATGATTGGGAGAAGAGAGCTAGTGCGAGAGAATAGAGGCATGTACTTAGGAACAGTCTGAGGAGTGGAGTGTGAGGCCTCTGATCAAGTGCAGACTGATGGTCGCTCCTGCTGAGCAATCTGGAGAACATGAGTGACCCAGTGCTCCAGGAGGGCTCCCTTGCAAGGCCAAGGAATGTCAGCAGAAGTCGAAGGAGCAAGGCTCAGCGAAGCATCTTGGTTGTGCCTATGGGTAGGATATTTCCTCTGGCTGCAGGATCACATTTGGGTTAGCGGAGGAGACATCAGTTTTAAGACGGATGCAGCAGGGCTCATGAATTTTTAAAGAACTTCTTCCTACCTGTGATTTTTTTAACCTCATTTTTTATGGAATTATTTAATGACTTTTAACCTCCACTGGACACATTTTTATTTTATTGGATTATTTATTTATTAACTTTTGGAAAAATTTTACTGCACTCTTTGCACTTTTTGTTAGGGTTTAACAAAAGCATTGACACTTTTTGCACCAAGCGCTTGCTAAATGTATGTGCCCTCATTTGTTTGGCTCATCTCTGTACATGACTATCAACGGTTATGGGTTGAAGAGGCTCCCAGAAACAACAAAGGAACCTGGAACCAACCAAGACCATCACAGTGGCACACAGCACAAGCTTGATAAATGGGTGTTGGAGTTAGTGATGCCCTCTTAGAGTGCTATCCCATGTTCTGCTCCAGAAAGAATGAATCCAATTCCATGTAGCATCCCTCTTAGATATCAAGGTACAAAAAGACAATCCATGCTGGTAAAAAATTGAAAGACTCAGCAAAGTCAGCTCAGGACTTTACATGTGGCCTAACATCTGAGATAAGGTTGAAGGTATCATGAATTAGGAGCTCCAAAATTCTTAATCACAAAAACTTCCAAAAATGCCTACTAGAGGGGGATATCACAGTGAAACCCCAGCTAGTAATTGGGGCAAACACAGAGTCTTTACAAATAAAAACATTTACTCTTCGTAAAAAATACTTTTCCACAAGAGTGAAGCCCTGTAGGAGCCTAAAGGTCAAAAATGAGTTGCCTATAACACAATTGGCAATCCAGTCCCAATACAGATGGTCAAAAATTGGGCAATAAGGTAAAAATCTACAAAGAATCACCAAAGCACAGAACTATAGAAAGAAACACTCACCAAACACACAGGCACATTTGAAATGAAGAACCAGAAATTGTGGGAGTCCCTTTGGTTTTATAGGGCAAAGGGAAGTTCCTGGTGGTGATTGGCCTCTTGGTGGACTACCCACAACATATATACGTCACAGAGGCACTGAAACATAAACACAATCAATAATAAAAAAAATAAAATTAATATGTACAAAAGAATCAAATATGAACAATGACAACATAAAACATGAATTTGAATACCATCCAGGGGAGGAACCCTGGCTGAGATATATCAGAGGGTGTCTGATCGAGACCGCTATAAAGATTTCTCTTCCTGTGTCTTACATTGGTTTTATTTTGGGTACTATATCATTTTTCCTATTTGTTGGCATACTATCTTAATTTTATGTGGACATCACATTGGCTTTTACATGCTTCTTGTTATGGTGACTGATCATTTTTTGTATGAACTATATTAGATTCATGTGAGCCCTCTCTTAGTTCTATGTGTTATCACAGTTCATTCCTGGGTGGCATATGATACACTCTTCTCAGAGGTCTAAGTGAGCAAGACTGCAGGTCTCTGGGGCTTCATGACCTGAGGTTCTTCATTGCTCATCTGAACTGGAGGAAACAAGCTAAGCGATTTCATTCAAATATTTAAAATGGAGACCCCGATCTTATCCTCCCCATGTCACAGAAAAGCAGACAAAGCCTACTGAGAAGTGTTTTTTTGTGTCTGCCAGGCTATCCCTTTGATTATGCAATGCCCAACACATTGGCTGATTGCCCATTGGCCAGGGATTTGCCAAAATTCTGAGAGGTTTACACAATTCTAGTGGAGATTATCAGGACCCTTAGAATTGTTAAAACATATTAGCAGAGCAAAGAAACATTTCAATAAGAAAATGTGAAGTAAACCGGAAACTGGGTAGGGAGCCAATGAAAATGGAAACAGGACACATGAACACACATGTCTGAAAATTTGAGATCTAATGTCCCAGCCAGAATTAGAGAGCACTCACCTAAAATGAATAGTTACTTTCATGGATTGGACTTCCACTGTTTCATACTGGTTTAAACACTTACAACATTTCCTTCTGCATTTTAAAAACAAAGATATTTGAAATGTTGTAGAAGGCATAGTCCTGGACCAGATGGCTAGCCATGCAAGTACCTTTGATAATCTGTGAAACTTGGCATCGATTTTGCCAGAACTGAATAAATGAGATGTTAGAATGTTTAGCTGATGTACCGTGACCAGGTGTTTCTGATTGCTTTTTATTAGTAGTAGCTGTGCTATTGTGTGTTCACTACAAAAGATACAGAACAATATGAATAATATGAAGACTCTCTTCTTCAGATCAGATACAACACAGTATCACAATCCATGGTTCGATTTCCACATTAGTGAATGTCTGCATAAAGTTTGTATTTTCTGCCTGTGTTCATGCCAATTTTTCACCATGAATGCTAGTTTTCCTTTCCAGCAAAGCATGCATTGTCAACGTAGATGTGTTAGGGTTTAGTTCCCTGAGGGGATAGTTCTGCTGTGTTGGACTCAAAACACAAAAGATGTAAGCAACTTGAGATTCACTTGCTTCTGGGACAGTACATTCCCGAATACAAGAACCTTATAAATGTGGAAAGCAAGGGTGCTTTTTCAAGTATTTTAAAGAACCCGGCAAGTGAATTCAATTCCTGGGGACTTCATTTTTCAGGAAATATCTAGGTAATAAGACTTCCAAAAAGCACAGAAATGTCAAGGCATCTGAGGGTTTGTGGAAAATTTCACTGTTTTACTTTAGTGGTGAAATGCACCTTGTAGAAATAAAAAAACTGTCAAAGCTCTTTTCAAGAGATGCATTTAGTATTTTTTTTTTCCAAATTCCCGTGAGACTGACTGATTGATGAGTTCTTCATAAACCATGCCTGTACTGTACCTTTATTGTGATGCTCTTGTTTGTAAAGGAGACATAAAGAAGGAAAAATCAACGAGGAGATTAAGTAGATTCAGTAGCGGGCAGTAATGTGGTCTAAGGACAGGCTAAAGGTCACAATACAAGGAAAAGTCAGAAATACCAGTTGTCAAAGTCAGAAAAACAAGAACTAAAAAGGTATATTTTTATTATTATATATTATAATATAAACAATAGACATGTACCAAATTAATTGGGAATAAATTCATATGTATTATCACACGTGTGAGCATGGGAAACAGCTTTAAGGCATGGGTGACGGTAATTCTCCACTGATACAGGAGGTGGCCCTGTGTATTAATGACCTGTTTTCTTCCCCTTCTGCAGAAAGGATGACTCACACTGTTCCATCTGATGTCACCTCTGGGGTTCGTCCACCTGAAGCCGCCTCTTCCTCCAAGAATGTCTTAAATTCTGAGGAGCTGCCATCCTAGTCAGTCTACCTAAGACAGATGACTTGTTTTTTGCATCATAACGTGTTTTCTTTCAATGCATTGCTTAAAATTATACAGGGTTAAACTAAGCCCAAATGACATGTATGTTCACTTGAAAGGCCATGAGGTTCATGTTTCTTGGAAAGAGTGTGATGAAATAAATAAGACGAGAAGGCTTGAAAAGAGTTGGGGAATTGCCCTGTATAATGTCCAGAAGATATGCAAAAAAATCGCAGTTATATCGATCAAAAATCAGAGACATTTGATTACATGTAGAAGTAAATATGTCGTTTTATAGACAAAATGGTGGCCGGGAGGAGGGCAGAAGTGACATCATCTATCTGGGACCGAAAGTGACATCATCATGTGGGAAGCGGAAGTGGTGTCATCATACTGAGTTGGAAGTGACATCATCATTTCGGGACCAGAAAAGTGACGTCATCATGAGGAGTTGGAAGTGGAAATGATGTTTGGTGCAAGACACCATTTTGAGGATTTAAATTTGCAGATGGTAGGTGAAATGTTTCTTTATTTTTCTTCAGTATTTCTGGTGAAAGAAAAGGAGAGGCATTAATGCTCGATAATAACACTTTATCTTGCAAAAATTCACTCACCTTGTTGGCTTGTTGGCTGCCTCCTAAGCGCTTGTGTGTGACAGAGATTCACTTGTAAGTACCCACAAAAAAGAGCATAACAGCAGAAAGCAGTAGTGAACTCTTTTGCCGTGCTCTCAGGGTATTTGTCAAGGGCCACAGCTTTATTAAAAGACCAGTTATAGTCACCACATTTCTAGAAGTTGCTTGATTTCCTTTTATGAAATACTAGATTGCAAATCCACAGAAAGGCAGGTGCACCTGTCATAATTGTTTTCACGAAGGTTTAATTACATGTACTATCAAGTCCTACAGCATTTTACTTTCATTTTCATGCTCTTTTTAGGAGGTTTTGTTATTGTTATGTTGTTTTTCCTGACTGGTGTTATCCCATTGTTTTCTGGAAGCAAATATTACAGCAACAGAATGGTATTACATAGTGGGCATTGACATGAAACCCGATGTATGTGGTCATTTGTCCTGGTGATCATTTTTTATTGGAAAGATCATCAGTTCTTATTGGTCAGAATTACTAAACTCTTCCACTTAGATGTTATTTTTGCTCCATTTATTCTTTATTTTTGTACATTTGAATATTGTTATTTGAGTTGTTTTACTAGTTTAGAATTTTTATCTTTATTATCTCATTATCTATATATATAATTCACTAAGACGCCAGCGAGCAAGACACCCATGGAGCACGCAGGACGGAGCCACGCCCACCAACATGGATGCAGCAACTCACAAAACAGGGCATCATTCGTGTTCGTCTCTGCTACACTCCACATGCACCTCTGAGCCATGTTGACTTTTCATTATTCTTTTCGGTTATGACGCACGACCGCGTCCACCATCGCAAACTGTTTTACACGCCATGGTCTTAGAGTTGGTGAGCGGGTCTCTGTGAGTTGCTCTTGCGAGCGGGCACATGACCAGGCAGTGTGTATACTTCGAGTACAAGGGTGGATGTGGCAGGTAGTGATGGGCGGAGTGAGGCCTCACGAAGCATCAACACGTTTGAAGCAATTGTGCTGGAAATCGTATCGAAGCTTCGAAGCATTTGACACTCACCTCTCTAGTGACACCTCCTGGCCATTTTCATTAACGTTACACAATCTTATGATCCACTTCAATGACGTCTGTTACAACTCTTAATTGCTTTTATTTTACTAGTTTAGAATTTTTATCTTTATTATCTCATTTTTGTTGTTATTTTTATTCCCATTTGGGGATAGCTGGTATAGACAGACACTCCTGGTCATATTTATGAGTGTTAATTTGAGGTGGTCAAGTGGGTTAGTCATCCCAATAGGTAGACAGAGGTTCAATACTCATGTACGAGAGTGTAGATTAGCAGCACGTTTTTTGTTTTTGCTGTGTTTATCTTCACTTGGTTAGTTTTCCTCAGTAAACTGCATATATTTAGCCTCCACTTTATTATTTCCTGTATGAGGGGTTGCTACAAAAAAGTTCCTTCCTATTACAAAGAGTTACGACTCTTTATTTTGGATATATTTCACAATGAGGTCTCTCATAAGGTTCTTTAGTCAATGGCACAATCTTCATCTTCAAAATGAATATTTATAGTATATGGCATCTTATATAGTGAAATTTTTAGAACAATTATAAATCAGTCCTTACAGCCCTTACATACAGCCCTTTCATACTAAAGAGTTCACACTTGCATTTTATAAGGTGCCTTGCTATAGAAAATCATCCTCTCATTTTAGCACCACATCAGTGCCCACAAACACATGTACCAACAGTAAATGCAAAGAGACAGACAGTAAACAGCCATTCTGCCAACAAACAGAAGGAATCGTAAACAAATCTTAGCCCTGTAAGCAGTGTCAGTTTGTAAATATGATGCCCCAAAGCCGTGTAGCTTATGGCAAGTGTGCTCTGCAGACCTCTCTTTCACATAATCATGCTCACAGGCACAATTCTCGATTATAAATGCAAATCCTGTGACTAAGTGAGGACAGTTTTGAGGACATAGATGGGCCTAAGGCATTCCTCCTGCTTTGTCTGCCTCCACATTTGCTTCTGCCTCAGGCTCATAATACCCTGACGTGAACCACTTTGTTAGCGTCATTGTCTTGTGTATCACAGCACTGCAGCTTTGGCACATTTAGTCCATGCTGTCAGATGGATTTGCATATTATTTGCAGGGGCAGTGGCAGGTCACAAATTAGGGGATTCAGTTGGATTGGATGACAGGAAATGAAAGGGTGATGGCTTCATAAAGTACACAGAATGTGCTTTCATTGCCTAGTAGAGGCCTGCAGTTTTCACATCCAGAGTGAGAATGAAATTGTCTGGAAAGAAACAGCATGTGAAGATACCCTGACCTAAATGCACACTAATCAGAAATCCATACAGAAAGTGAGTGTACCATGGAGTTGCTTTTGTTTACTTTCCCTTGTTTTGCAGCATGTTTGTAAGTTGGGTGATAATGATAAGCACTGCTGGCCCACAGCACCAGCATCCTGGGTGTGCAGCTAGTCTGAGAAACAGTTTTTGTGGCATTTGCATATTCTCCAGGTTTTTTTATTATTATTATTATTGTCTGTGTGTTCTTCTTTCTTTCTACAACCCAAAATATGCAGGTTAGATTATTTAGATAGATAGATAGATAGATAGATAGATAGATAGATAGATAGATAGATAGATAGATAGATAGATAGATAGATAGATAGATAGATAGATAGATAGTATTTAGTGATGCTGCGTGGAGTTTGCATGTTCTCCCCGTGTCTGCGTGGGTTTCCTCCGGGCGCTCCGGTTTCCTCCCACAGTCCAAAGACATGCTGGATAGGTGCATTGGTGATTCTAAATTGTCCCGATTGTATGCTTGGTGTGTGTGTGTGTGTCCTGCCGTGGGTTGGTGCCCTGCCCGGGATTGGTTCCTGCCTTGCGCCCTGTGTTGGCCGGGATTGGCTCCAGCGGACCCTCGTGGCCCTGTGTTCGGATTCAGCGGGTTGGAAAATGGATGGATGCTGCAACTGGTCCAGCATGAGTGGACATGGGTGTTTATGCATGTGTGTATCTTGTCTGGGTCGTATCCTTCCTTGTAAATGATGGCACCAAGCTGGGCTCCATTGGGTTAAGAAATTAATTTTAAGGAATTGAAGAATTAGAACTTATTACCTGAAGAAACTGAAGAATTAGAACTTATTAGTTGAAACAGCCTGGCAAGGTATTATCCAATGGGTCACCAAGCTATTACTTTTAATTTCCAGTTTTTTATTTATTTATTTTATTTATGCATTTCCCTCAGTTTTTACTTTTGCTCCATTTTCTTTACTGCTTTGGCTGCTTGCTTGCAATCACACTTATTAAATAACCATTAGAAAATTTGGGTGGCTGCTGTGCTGTACTAAGACTTTTGCCACTTTTTAAGTCCACACTAAACATGCTGTTATCTTTGACACCTCTTGATCTTGACCCTCTGTGCCTTCAAGCAGCTGTGAAATCTATTCAAGGGACTTTTGCAGTATTGGTGTAAATTCTTGGATGTGTGATGAGTCACCTGACATTTAATTTTAGTTATGAGAAAGTCTGTCGTTCCCAAATACTGCATGCAAAAGATATCAAAATGTTATTTTATTATGTATACAACAAATATGCTATGAGGGTGTCTGCTTCGGTTTTTCCTGTGATGGAGCAGAATTACTCCTCAGTGGCCACCTCTGCTAAAACAGTTTCCAGCACAATATGACCCACTGGATTAGGGGAGTTAGGATATGGATGAATGTGATTGATTCTCTCGGTGGTGAGGTATATGGCATTTGAAGTATATTGTTGTGTTCTGGATGCTTATTTCTAATAATTAAATGTGCTACATTCTGCCATTGTTAATAGAAGACACAGTGTTTGTAAATAATAGTTTTCTGTTTATGGTTTCATGTCCTGATCCTATTCTCTTGTCTTTTGCCTTGCCAACTTTTACCTAGGGCAGCATTTCCTCCAGTTAGTGAGTCTTTGAACCAGTTTACTTACTGACTTTGAACTCAATGGCTCTCTTTATAGGTTTACTGCAACTGCACAGTCATATTAAAGATAAATGGAATAACTATTGAAGCATTAGGTTTTCTTCAACTCTGAGCCATGCCATGTATTTATAAAATGTAACAGTCACATCAAGTCTAGTGGTTTTATTGTCATGCCATCCATACACAATGTTGCAGTATACAGTGACTCTAAATAATGTTGCTCAGTGCAACATAGCCACAAATAGTCTTATACACTATACTAATACATAAGTGAATAAATAATAGGCAAATAAATAGACAGCAATACATTCAAATAGATAGTAATAAATAGTTTCTCAAAAATGTTCCTTGCTCCTAAGCAAGTAGAACCATGGTATCTCTATTTCAAATCTCTGGTGGCAACCAGTGGCTCAGGAGAATAAAGCAGGTGAAACACCAGCCCAGGACCGCCCAAACTGACCTCTTTTTGGAATTCTTTTTTATGCATTGTGGATTTCATTTATACATAGTTTTCCTTATTTGCTGTCACGTTTCCCACAGGAGATCTTGTACTTCAGCTAGGTAACTCATCATTATATATGTAAAGGCAAGAATCACCAAACACGGTATTGTAATGTCTATTAAAGAAGACAGGCTTCCAAAATTTCACACAAAAGCCTTACCCTTATACTTAGGGATGTATTTGCATATAGGTGACAGAGAATCCACTTCCTCAATTTAAATGCTTATTATAAAATGTTATTGATGAGATCCTGCCAAGTTTTGTACAGATCTATTAAGTAAGAATTAGATTTTTTCCAATTTTAGATAATATATAATATCAGTTACCCACTGACTTAAAAGTGGTGAGTTAGCATTCTTCAAGTTAAGCAAGACAAGTCTACATGCCAATAGTGAAGTAAATGCAATTACAGTTTGTTTGTCCTTCTCCACTTTAAGCCCATCTGGAAGTACAGCAAACACAGCTGTCAGTGGATTAGGAGGGATTGTGACACCAAGGCTGTCTGAAAGGCATTTAAAATTTTTTGTCCAAAATGATGTTAATTTGGTGCAGGCCCAAAACATATGGCCCAATGAGGCTGGAGCTCAATTGCAACGTTTGCAGGTTGGATCTTGCCCTGGAAACATTTTGGAAAATTTTAAAAGGGACAGATGTACTCGATATTTAATTTAAAGTTGAATAATTGTATGCTTTGCGCATATGGAACTCGAGTGAATTCTGTGCATTGCTACCATCCACTCCATATCTAAAATGTTGAGTGAGAGATTTTTTTCCCACTGTACTTTTATTTTTTATTCTAATAATTCATGTATGTAATTATACGAGAAACAATCAGTTCCTGTTTGTGGAGTGGACCATGAAAATGGACTGTGGAATGGAGCAGTAATTGGTAGGAACATTTCACACTGAAGCAGTTCTGTTGGAGTTGCATTAAGGGGGCAGACTTCTGCCCACCCCACAGAAGCAACTTGGACAACAGACTGAAAGCTATGTGTTTTCATTACTGCTCAACTTTACCTGTATTCTACAGGTTAGTATGTGATAAATTAGAAGATTTTAACTTTTAACTATTATTTGAGTTATACTCCAATGTGAATCTCGAAAAGATGCTGTAGTATGATGACACGTTTTGCTATAGAAACACAAAGTTGAAAATTTGCTAAATGCAGGCTGCAAGCTGTTCAATTTCAAAGACCGCTGTTTCTTGTCAGAGGATGACTGTTACATCAATAACACTCCCCAGGCAAGATTGTAACTTTGTAAATATTCGCTGGGCTCATAAACACTTGGCACTTTTATTAAACAGATATTTTGTAACTGTATTAAGTGTAAACAAGTTATAGAATGACTAAGATGTTTATGATGAGTGACTACTGCTGTATAATTTTATACTTAAATGAATATGAAACAGTTTATGAAAGTATATAAAACGTGATGGAGTAGCATTGAGGGTTTTTGGTTAATGATTAACACTATTGTTTCATACTTTTAGGAATGTTATTTGAAAGAAAAGAGTTCTACAATGAAAAAAGCTATTTTGGCTCTGCATATAACCTAATCCAGGGCAAATTGTCTGGCCCAGAGTTTTGTCAAGCAGCTAATCACAGCTTGTTTTAACAACAGTATTCCTGAAAACTTTTCTTATATTAACCTAGCGGGTAGGGATTACTTATGTACGTGTGTGTATGTATGTATGTGACCCTGTCTATAGTGGCTCTTGGGGTTATTGAGGACACACCTGAGAATGTGGGTATAGAATAGGAAGAGTAATTATGATGAACATTTATACTGTTAAATCAAAAGGGGGAAAAACACTGGGACTGAAATTGTGAATATATATGCAGGGTTATGATGACTTCATTGAGTGTAAATGAAGAGACATAACTTGGACGACGGACTGAAAGCTATATGATCTCATTGTTGCTCCACTTTACTTGTATTCCACAGACAACAGACCTCAGAGTCAAAAACACGGATTACAGCACCATTAACAGTTGAAGGAGTTCAGTTCCAGACTTACCTGTTTAACGTAGCTCATCCTCTGGTCGATGCAAGGCTTGCACACACTTCAGGATTTGCTGATTTATTATTTTTGCTGCTGTGGCCCACTTGTGGGGCCCATAACGTCTGTCTCAGGTGAGCTAGGATGTGTTCTGCCAGAGTGGGATGTTTGGCAGGCCACAAGGGTAGATAACAAGGACCAGCAGATGAAGACAAATGAAAGCACTAGCAGGAGTCAAGAAGGAAAAACAAATGTTGCTGTTGTCAAGGCCAGTATGTAGGCACAAAAATGAAGTAAAAATAACAAAGCCAGAAAGTACTAACCAAAAAACTCTTTTGAAAAGCACAAGAGAGAACCTTGCATTTTCAGCAACTATCATCACAAATGGCAGCTTCTGGCCAACCTTGATGTAACCACATGGATGCAAGCATCAGAGCAATCAATGTTCAAAACGGCAGTGTCCATGGAAGAACAAAACAGCAATGTGATGGAACAAATTATAAAAACTGTAAAATTTAATACTAATTACAAAAACAAAATGAAGAATCCAAATGAAAGCAAAACTGAAATCTCCATGACTCAATGTTCTAGAAAAGAAAATAACAAAGTTAAAGGAAAAATGAATTCTGTCCAAAAAAGAATTAACAAAAGAAAGCAAGAAGCATGGACAGGATGAAACCTCTTCTGTCTGGGAACAAGAGCAGCTAAAGAGTTTGAAAAGAAAAGGAAAACATTTTAACTTTGAAATGTGGGGGAGCCACCACACCAGACAGACTGGCTAGACAATTGGACACTGTGATGCCTTATGCCCTTGGCCAAGCACGATTCACCCTGGGCATCTAGTAGTTCACAGTCAAGTGTCAGTGGAAGGGCAATAAGGCACAGACATACACAAAATAAAAGTGAAAAATATGTTTGTTTACTGTGAACAAATACAAAAAGCAGTACGGTACCATTAAACCCATAAATAGAAAACTCTTAATGGCACAATAACACAAAAAAAAGAAAAGAAAAAGACTTATCTAAAGATTTTAAACACTTCAGAAACAGTAAATAACACTGAGAAAAAGGCTCACAGCCTCACTTTCTCATTCTAGGACTTCACTTCCTTTACTCATCCACATTAGCGCTCTTAGCTCGATAACGACAGAAAGACAAACTCCAGTTTCTCACCCTCTCCATTATATGTCCCGTGGATTGCTGTGGCAAATCCTCTCTCTTGCCGCTACTTATCCCTCAAATGAACACCTGGGTTGTGACACCAGCTGCATGCCACACTGCCTTCTCCAGGAACTCATGGCACATGATCATATTTGACTTTTTTTCTGTTCATCTGATATTTTGTGTTCTTTAGCTCATAACTTGATTTGGTTGGATTTGACACAAGTCCAGTTTTGCCACTTTTTAGCTCTTGCCTGACTTTTTTTTCAAGCTGGAGCAACTAGTGGCAATCCATTTCACCGATTGTCCATTTAGAGAATTTCAACATTGTCTATTCCCAGTGGTCATTATGTGGACACCATTTACACAGTAAAGCTTTGATGCATAAAAAGACCTCTCCTTAAAACCCAGTGCATAGCATTTTGTGTGCCATTTGGTTGACATGTGCTACTCAGAGTGTTGTATTTTACTCTGCACAACACTGGTCATTCTATATGGGTCTCATTCCAACAGCAAGCAATTAAAAAGAAGTGCAAAGAAGCTCAATCCCTAAAATGACATCAAGAACCAGTTGAGTTCATACAAATGCATGTGCATATTTTTATTTATTTATTTATTTACCTATTTATGTATATATTTATTTAAAGAGCTTCTGTAAAAAGTCAAATTTCCCCCTAAGGACAAATGATTCTCTGTCAGGTAGCTTTATATCAGTTGCCAGGAGTCATATCCTGGGGGCACGTGTGAAAGCAAGGTATGACATTGAGTAGTGTACAGTCATAGAAAATGAAAGCTTGCCCCATTTTGTTAAGTATCTTTTGGGCATTTATTACTTTATGTGTGTGCTCACATGTCAATGCCATATGGTATGCTTTTCCTTGCCGGTTGCTCTCTTATCTACTCTGCTATCATGCCTGAGATGACAAGTGCAGCCATTGATGTTATCATGAGGATTGTGCATGGTGCTTTGCACATCTTTAAGATGTATTCAGGTGAGGGTTTACAACAGCAGCCAAAATGTGAATCAGTTAAGAACATCAACAGCAGAGACATATAATGGCAAATACTGAAATAGAGTAAAAATAATGAAAAAAAGTGTAACAACTCAAAACAATGAAACAAAACCGACAAATGACTCATGAAGTGCAGGGTTTGCCTCCCTTAAATATACATGCCTTTGTGGTACATTCCAAGCTGGTCTAACATCATTCTTCTACCACCTACAAGCAAGGGGTATGTGTGTGTGTGTGTGTGGTGTGTGTGTGTGTTGGGGGGGGGGGGGGGTTGTTTGTTTTTATCATATTTATTTATTTATTTGGGAGCTTCTATAAAATTTAAATTTCTCCTTGGGGACAAATAAATTATAATCTATCTATCTATCTATCTATCTATCTATCTATCTATCTATCTATCTATCTATCTATCTATCTATCTATCTATCTATGAGCTCCTAGGCTTTTAAAAAGTTGTCCATCATCTTTCAGTGAATGTGTACTTACACTTTAGGGGAGGATGTGGAAGAATGGTAACACTTCCTAAACTGAGACTCAGACACTTTTAGGTTTCATTTTTCAAATTAAATAAGTGAGAAAGCACATTTTCCTCAGGGAAATTGGATTTCTCAGTAAGAGATAGTTGCTTGCTATTTTGAGAGGTACATTCCAGAGGGGGTGCTTTGCTAGGAGAACTTTTAGAAATGAGCACAGTTCTTCATATCATGGCAGAAGACTGTCATGATCTGGCATTTATTTGAAATTTCTTACAATTTCTCACTGGTACCTAAAATAAGAAAAACTTTGTCATAGGGGTTTAAGAGGTCAAGAAATATGTCTAATTGGAGTTTTGATTAATTTTTAAATGGTGTCTAAAAATATCTGTTCTCCTGTGGCACCATCTTGTTTTCATTATTGCTGCAGCTATCTTTAGCACACGTAGTTAGGAATTCATTCATGGGTTGCTAGGCGGAAGTCATCCAAGTTTGTAGACACATCCTAATATCTATTGATTTTTCTTTGAGCATTTAAAATAATCTCTGCTTTTGAACTCCTTACTACTCCACAACTAAGACTTTTGTCTAACCTTATGGCTTTGGCTCTGTTCATTATTTTTGGTTTTCTCAATATGATTGTCTACTGATGATTTTTATTTCATGTCCCAGGCTGTCATTAGTAAATATTGCCTTGCCAGTTTTTATATTCACTAATTATTTTTTGTGATGCATCTTCTGATTTCAACTCCCATGACTGCTGCTCTAGGCAGTCAGTACAAAGACAAGGCAGCAATGCTGGTTTTTCACCTCAGAACAAGGTTGCCAGGTCTACAAAAATGTATAGCCCAAGGACAGCTTAAAAATAGAAAATTTGCTCAAACAAAATAATAAACCAGTGCCTGAGTTAGACAAAATGACACAACTGTAATGCTGAGGGTGGTGTCAGAGCAAGAGGGTTAGATACAAACCATCAAAGCTCCTTGCCTTCAGATATATTCCAAAGTGATAGAATGGGTATACAATATGCCAAAAAAAACTTATGCAAGTGTTAATTTTTCTGCGAATGACCATCAAAAATATCTCAATTGTGCAAAAATATCGTGGACCTGGCAACTCTGCTCCAGAAGCAGATTCAAATAATGACTGGAAGGACAAAAATGAAAATTTGATGTTAATGAGAAAAAAGGGGGAGGGCCTTGGTGCTATTGAGTGGGAGCACAAGAGGATTGGCCTTTAAGTTAAATGAGTGAAAACAGACCCTAGTGATAATAAAAGTGGGGTAGCACAGGGATCAGTTTGGGACTGATCTAAAAAACAAATGGAAATAAGATGGCTAGGTTTGCAGATGAAATTAAGTGGAATGGCTAATATCTGAGAATTTGTTAAAATACATTTTCCTAGCACTGTCTTCTTGTTTTTCTATTAAGGAGATCAACACAGCAATCAGTACTTCATATGTGGTCTTACAAGAGTGCTATAAAGTGTGTTGAGTGGGAGCCCCTCAATCTTTAATACCAAAACCCCCAAGAGTACTTATGCTCTCAGATCAAACTGTAATTTTAGTATTCTGGAAGAAAAACTTACACAATTTCTTAAAAAATATAAACATTTAATAAAAAGAACAAAGCAATTATTTAAATTATTCCATGCAAATGATGTCAACAGTTGCATAAAATGCATCTGGAGCTTCCACCTGCAGCTAGAATCATTCGCATACTGAAGTAGCATTGCACCCATAGTTTGTCAGCATGCCCATGTTGATCAAACACAGGAAGCTATGCAGTCTACTTGTGACTTACTTTGTTATACGTGTGCCATTTGTGAAAGTGTTTATTTCATATTTGTACTTCAGTCTTCACACATTATACACTTCATGTCAAAATTTTGTTGTTAGTATTGTAACATGAAAAAAGTTTATTTTAAGTATATATTCAACATTTCTTGCATTTCTCGCATTTCCTGTCATCCTAAATTTACATAGATCGTTGTAGACACGGAACACACATGAAATGCATATGTTCCAAATAAAGATATATTGTTTACCCTATACAACTCCAGGCACCTTACATGCAGATAAACAAGACTTGAGCTGGGAGAACTTTTTGCCCGAGTTCACTGCGGCACTGGGGAGGATGGGATAGAAGGCTGTTTGCTGTTTGTGCTAATCGACACATTTACTAAACAAAAGATGCTAATGGAGAAGTTCGAAGAAACTGAAGGTGGCCCAGGATTACAAGATTTTTCATAGGCTTCAGAGATTCTAGTGCTAGGGCATATTTTCAACTGTCCAGGTTTTCCTCAACCTGCTCCCTACTTTCATTACAGATCATAATGTCATCCACAAACATCGTAGTCCATGGGGACTCCTGTCTAATCACATCTGTCAATCTGTTCATCACCAGGGCAAATAAGAAAGGGCTCCGAGCCTGTCCCTGATGTATATATGTATGCTTGGGTACTGCCTTTGTCTTCTTTTGGTTAAACCACAAGAGGTTTGACCACCATAATGTCATTGTTGAAGGACCATCCCCAGACTGTTTATTTTACCCAAAGGCTGAAGCCATTAGCTGTAATGGAGTAAGGATTTTTATTGAGAGTATTATTCAGACTTCTGGTTTCTAATTATTTTTGCTCTGTTTTTGGATTGTGCCTTTGGATTTTGGATGGTATTTGTTTGCTTTGGGTAGTTTTTTTAGATAATCCCTTTTTGATCAATCTGTGCTTTCTTGTTCCCTGCCTTGTAAGTTTTTGTTCTTCCTTTTCTTTATTTAATAAATTATTAAAATTAAAGTCCATTTTATTTTTGTCTAAAATTCTGTATGTTTATTGTTATCCTCTCCCTGAAGAATATTTTTGTGTTTTTTGAGTGTTTTTTGGTCCCTTAAGTTTCTTAGTCTTATATTGGGCCTGTAGATGACAGAAAACCTGTCATTTCAGTTTGGGGCCAAGCTGTCTTGTGTGAGACCTATGAGTGGAGCCTGCCAAGGACTTGCACCCTATTTAGAGCTGTTTATGGCCTTGCATCTAATGCTGTCAGCCTCCTGATAGACTTCAGCCTCCCCCATGACCCTAAGTTAGATTAGGTGAGTTAAATATTATATATGTCTTTAAAATCTGGAGAACTGTGTTACTAAAGTCGTTTTGGGCAAATCATTAAATACTATCAACTAGCTGAGTGAGCGTCATCATTTGTAAACTTAAAAAACATATGACAAACAATTATATATATTGCTTCATAGTTAAGGTCACGGAAATGTATTTCACCTTAACTCTGGATGGTACTTGAGTTCAATTAAGAAATCATGGCCCAAGATAAAATGCTGCCTATGTCAGTAACTAGAACAAACAACCATGAAAATCAGACTTAGCTTCCTGAGTTGTGTCTACAAAGGAAAGACATATTAGAAACCACTGATCATCAAATTGGCACAACAAGGATTCTACCTTAATGCTCTTGCACAAGTGTTCAAAGAAAGTAACAAAAGTAAACTTGCCCAAAAACTAAGGCTATCTTAGTTCAGATCATTATGAACCCCAAATAGGTAGGCAGAGTTTCCTAGTTAAACTTACTTTCATAACACTTCAGTTTAGGTACTGCAAAAATGCATCTATTACTCTTATTTACTCTTACGTAACTTTTAACAAAGGCTTAATTTAGTCTTATACACTTCCTGTATAAAACATGAGTAGATAGGTTATTCATCGCTGTGCAGTGTGGCATATTGGCATGACGGTAAAATCACTTGTTAATATGAAGGATTCATGAGTTTAATACTAACTATGTAATATCAAGACAAATGTGTCTAAGTTAAGCCACCTCAAACTACTCCATAAAGTGAAATTTTGTTAGTAGGTCACATTGCAGAGATGAATAAGCACTTTACTGATGTTTTGTAAATGTTATGAAGACCCAAAAAAGTACAAGTCAAGGTCTTCTTACATGAGAGTAAATGAGTAATAAATGCATCTTTATAGTAGCTAAACTAAAGTGTTACCCTTGTGTTTGATGACACTTTAATTACCAAGAACTCCCAATTTCCTACATCATAGTTTTCTTTATTAGGAGAAAGCTTCTAATAAACAAGGAAAAAAAGGAAGGTATGATATAGATGTGTGAAATGGATGCTGTAAAACTTCTTCCTGTTAGGAGAGGACATCCACCTTAGCTATACATGGAAGAACTGGACTGGAATGAATAAGTAATGTGATACATTAGCGAATTCATTAGTTAATGCTGCATGCAACTAAGAAACATTTTGTTCTTCCTTCCTTTGGCATTTATCTGTGCAATTATAATGCTACATGTTTAATGATTTGCCTGTAATTAATAATGAGTGAAAAGATTTATAAATTACAGTGAAGCTAAGCATTTAGCTTCTCAAGAAATTAGCGAAATAAATTGCATTTCATTTCCCACAAAATTCATGCCATTCACACAAGAAGAAAAACATTTACATTCCTCTTTGGAAAGGTTTTCATGCATATATTCTGCTTGCATCTGCATGCCATTCAATATTTATAGAAAGACCTCTGTTGAGAAAAAGTGTGAATATCCTCAACTAGGATAAGGTAGTTGCTAGGTAATGGTGGTTGGAGGTGGCACTGGTGACTTTTTATGAAGGGAGTTTTCATGTGGAGAAACCACAATAATGCACACAATGGTATGTTTACTGTGTCTTTGTGAAGAAAATATGCAGCATGTCATATTTTTAAATAAAGTATCAACCCCCTGTGCAGTAAACATAATTCAATTTGCTGATATGGTCTACAGTAATCCCTCGCTATATCGCGCTTCACCTTTCGCAGCTTCACTCCATCGCGGATTTTATATGTAAGCATATTTAAATATATATCGCGGATTTTTTGCTGGTTCGCGGATTTCTGCGGACAATGGATCTTTTAATTTCTGGTACATGCTTCCTCAGTTGGTTTGCCCAGTTGATTTCATACAAGGGACGCTATTGGCAGATGGCTGAGAAGCTATCGAACTTACTTTTCTCCGTCTCTGTCTTGCGCTGACTTTCTCTGATCCTGACGTAGGGGGATTGAGCAGGGGGGCTGTTCGCAAACCTAGACGATACGGACGCTCGTCTAAAAATGCTGAAAGATTATCTTCACGTTGCTACCTTCTGTGCAAGCTGCTTCCTGAAGCGACATGCTGCATAGTGCTTCGCATACTTAAAAGCTCAAAGGGCACGTATCGATTTGTGCTTGTTTGTTTTTCTCTGGCTCTCTATCTCTCTCTCTCTCTCTCTCTCTCTCTCTCTCTCTCTCTCTCTCTGCTCCTGACGGAGGGGGTGTGAGCTGCCGCCTTCAACAGCTTTGTGCTGCGGTGCTTCGCATACTTAAAAGCTAAACAGCCCTATTGAGTTGTTTGCTTTTTTTCTCTATCTCTCTGACATCTGCTCCTGACTTGAAGAGGAAGATATGTTTGCATTCTTTTAATTGTGAGACGGAACTGTCATCTCTGTCTTGTCATGGAGCACAGTTTAAACTTTTGAAAAAGAGACAAATGTTTGTTTGCAGTGTTTGAATAACGTTCCTGTCTCTCTACAACCTCCTGTGTTTCTGCGCAAATCTGTGACCCAAGCATGACAATATAAAAATAACCATATAAACATATGGTTTCTACTTCGCGGATTTTCTTATTTCGCGGGTGGCTCTGGAATGCAAACCCCGCGATGGAGGAGGGATTACTGTATAGTACATGCTTTATGTAGCTGCAGAAAGAACCCAGGCAAGCAGAGAAGTGTAAATGATACTTTAGGGAGCAGTATTCCTTGCATTCTGCTAAAAAGAAAAAATTATTTGAAACCCCAAAAAACTCTTCAGTGAGTTTTGCATTTTACACTATCAAAACAACTATTAGAGTCAGTATCATGAAATTATAAATGAATTGAAAGCTGCCTATTTTGCTTATCACTACTTGTAATACTCAGTAAAACCCATAAATCATTGAATTTGTTTTTATGATGTTAGTACTCATTTTAACTGGCTCTATTTTGCATTGGTCCATAAGATAATAAAATAATCCTGAAATACTTGCTGGTTAAATTTGAAAGCCATACTTTAAAAAGATCTGCAGTATTATCTTTTGTCACACACATGTTGTTGGGAGACAACTTGAAGGCTCATTTAAATATAATTACACTCCTAACCATGGCTGGCACTGTTGCCTAATGCCTTTTCTATTTCTCCCTTTGCAGAAGCAGTGATTGTTCGTTGACGTCACTTAAGGTTCTCAACCAACTGAACCTGCCTTCTTCCTATCCTCCAAAGTGAAAAACAGCTCCAACACCATCTTGGGTGAATGAAGAACATCTCACATTTTAACAAAACTTATATTTTGGTCTGTCTTTACTTTTTGTATTGTCAGTTATACTGGAATCAGCACAGTGCCCCAACACTTTATCTGTGCTTTTTTCTTGTTATTGCGCTGTGTTCACTTATAAAAGATCTGAATATTTTTAATGTGCATTATGACAAAACTCAGAACAAGTCAAAATATATATTGTAAAAAACACTGAAATGCAGAAAGTGTTTGCATATGCATAGCAGATTCCTACATATTCATACTATTTTATCCCATGCATTTACTGTATATCAGATTACAAAACTGAACAAATCATGTCAAGGCTGATGATTCCAAAGGCTCTTCCAATTAGAAAGTTATTTCGTACTCACCTCGCAGATGGCGTCTTAACCCTCTTTTATTGGCAGACGAGAACTGCACAGAATTTATATCCAAACAAATCAGCTTCTTCCTAGAGACAAACACGTCTACAGAGGTTTCTGCAGGAACACTCTGGGAAACTCTAAAGGCCTTCCTAAGAGGCCAGATTATTTCATATCTTTCCCATAGAAATAAATTAGAAACCAAGAAAGTGTCAGAGCTAAGAAATGAAATTACTAGAATAGATGAAGAACAAGCCAGGCGTCCAAGTGAAGCTCTTCACAGGAAAAGGCAGGCCCTGCATACAGAACTTAACATCTTAACAACTAAAGAAACTGAACAACTTATTTATAAGTCTAGACAGCATTACTATGAACACGGAGAAAAAGCTAATAAGCTTTTAGCTCAACAAATTCATAAACAAGAAGTTCACAATGCAATACCAGTAATCACCAACAAGAATGGAGAAGAAATCATCGACCATAATAAAATAATGCACACATTTAGAGATTACTATAAGTCTTTATATTCCACTGAGCCCAAAGAAGACAACACGCAATCTAATGCATTTCTGGATAATTCACAAATACCACAAATAGATGCTTTAAGTGCTGAGGAACTAGATAAACCTCTAACGCTAACAGAATTACTAGACGCTATAAAGTCACTACAAAGCGGGAAATCATCAGGCCCTGATGGTTACCCCGTAGAGTTTTATAAGAAATTCTCCACTCAGCTAGCTCCACTCTTATTGGTAACATTTACAGAAGCTAAAGACCACCAAATACTACCTCAAACATTTCGACAAGCATTAATCACCGTCTTTCCTAAACAAAATAAGGACTTGTTACAATGTGCATCATATAGACCAATTTCACTCCTGAATAATGATGTTAAGATACTCTCAAAAATCCTAGCTAGAAGGATGGAGAAAGTGCTGCCCTCGGTAATATCACAAGATCAAACTGGATTTATTAAAGGCCGACATCTATCTTCAAATCTCCGACGCTTGTTTAATGTTATATATTCACCAGCAAAATCAAACACCCCAGAGATATTACTATCATTAGACGCAGAAAAGGCATTTGACATGATCGAATGGAATTACCTTTTCACTGCATTGGAGAAATTTGGGTTTGGCCCGAATATTTGTGCTTGGATTAAACTACTGTATACCAGTCCAGAAGCTTCAGTTTGTATTAATAAAATTTGCTCAGACTACTTTAAACTAGAACGTGGTACCAGACAAGGATGTCCCTTGTCGCCACTGTTGTTTGCAATCGCTATTGAACCACTGGCGGTTCACTGCCGAAATTCTCATCAGATAAAGGGGATTGTCAGAGAAGGACTGGAACAGAAAATTTCTCTATATGCAGATGATATGGTCTTATATATATCGGACCCAGAAAACACTGTCCCTGCTGTTTTAACAGCACTAACAGAATTTCAAAAGATATCTGGTCTTAGAATTAATCTGAATAAAAGTATACTCTTTCCACTGAACTCACAAGCATATAATATTAAATTAGACACCCTACCTTTTACCATAGCAGATCAGTTTAAATACCTAGGGGTAAATATCACAAGTAAACATAAAGCTCTTTATCAACAAAATTTTGGCGTCTGTATGGAAAAAATTAAGCAAGACTTGCATAGATGGTCAACCCTTCATCTCACTCTAGCCGGAAGAATTAACAGTGTTAAGATGAATATCCTTCCTAAACTTCTCTTTTTATTTCAAAACATTTCAATATATATCAATAAATCGTTTTTTAAACAGTTAGATTCAATAATAACCTCATTCATTTGGAACTCAAAACACCCACGTATCCGAAGAGCGACCCTACAAAGACCTCAGGCAGAAGGTGGCATGGCTTTACCTAATTTTCAGTTTTATTACTGGGCAGCAAACATACAAGCCATAAAAACCTGGACACAAATAAATGCACATACACAGGCTTGGTCTGCAATAGAAGTAAAATCCTGTAGTACTTCTTTATATTCCCTGCTTTGCTCTCCAATAAATGAAAGTTATCGCAAATATACTAATAACCCAATTGTGCTTTACTCACTCAGAATATGGAACCAAATTAGGAAGCATTTTAAGATGGAAAATCTTTTATCAGTGGCACCTTTGCAAGGGAACCACCTCTTTCAACCTTCGCAAGTATATCCAGTTTTTAATACCTGGAAAAGTTTTGGGATTAAAATGCTCAGAGATCTTTATATAGACAACATATTTACATCTTTTGAACAATTACGTTCAAAATTTAACCTCCCAGCTACACATTTCTTTTACTATCTTCAAATTAGAAATTTTGTTAAACAGAAATTGCCCGATTTCCCCCACCTTGCACCCTCCACAATGCTGGAAAAAATACTGCTCAATTCCGAGGAAACAAACACTATTTCCGCAATATATAAAATCTTATTAGAGTCCCTACCTTTCAAAGATCCAAGAGGACATTGGGAAGAAGATCTCTTAATCAATATATCAGAAAAGGAGTGTTAGGTAGCAAAGCAGAGAATTCACTCGAGTTCTATATGCGCAAAGCATAGAATTATTCAACTAAAAATTATATATCGAGCTCATCTGTCTCGCTTAAAACTGTCCAAAATGTTTCCAGGCCAGGATCCAACCTGCGAGCGCTGCAACCAAGCTCCTGCCTCACTGGGTCACATGTTCTGGGCCTGCACCAAACTAACATCATTTTGGACAAAAATTTTTAAGTGCCTCTCAGACAGCCTTAGTATCACAATCCCTCCTAACCCACTAACAGCTGTGTTTGGTGTCCTTCCAGATGGACTTGAATTGGAGAAGGACAAACAAACGGTGATTGCATTCACTACACTCTTGGCACGCAGACTTATTTTGTTAAATTGGAAGAATCCTAATTCTCCTCTTATAAGTCAGTGGGAAACTGATGTTTTATATTATTTGAAATTGGAAAAAATCAAATTTTCAGTTAGAGGATCTGTACAAAATTTTTTCAAAACTTGGCAGGATTTAATCAATATTATTTTAGAATAAGAGAATTAACTATTATTGTATTTAACTCCCTTCTCCATCTCTTATTTATATAGATATTTACTTCTCCCCTTCTTTTGTCTAATGTTGCCTTATTAAAAAGCTTAAAGAAATTTTCCTTTAGCTAAGCTCTCCTTCTCAGGGATGGGGTTTGATTTGTTTTCAAATTTGTTGGGTTATAAATGGATCTGTTTGTATGGAATGATTACAATGAAAATTAATAAAATAAAAATATAAAAAAAAAAAAAAAAAAAAAGAAAGTTATTAACAGAAAGAGAAACTATCTTTCACAAAGATTTTATTAAATGCCCTTCCATCTATGCAATATTGGAGATAAGTAGCTTTAATTTTAACAAAGAAGACCTCTGCACCAACAAGTGACATTTACGGGTAAATAAAACCACTAATATATTTCCCAAGAGCTAATAAATTGCATAAATATATACATTGTAGTGATATCCCTGAAAAAAAACATCATCCTTATATATATATATATATATATATATATATATATAGCTGAACACAGGACATGCTTGGATCATCTGCTGGCTTGCTGCAGCTGCTGCTGGCGAGCTGCGTGTTCTGCTTGTCATTGTTTTAAGAGCTGGGAGCACATGAAGTGTGTCTGCCAAAAGTATTCCAACAACTGCTAGGTTAGATGTCCGTAAACTTGTTTAAAATTGTTTTTAAGTAGGGCATGATGTGCAAAAGTCACCGTCTCACAGATTTTGCTTCCTAAGGTTGTAATGTCTAGTCTCACGTGTCATCAAAGAGTCTGTCTAAGATGATCAGGTCTCGATCGCTTTGCTCAACCATCCAACTCCCTGGGGGGCGCGCTATGCTCCTGCCACTTCGCATCTCTCCTGCTCGCATTGTGAAGGGGTGGGAGCTGAACGCATGCTAAGGAGATGCAGATGGATCAGCTGCTAGCTTTGTGCTTCTGCTGCCGGGGTTCGTGTTCTGCTTATCATACTGCGCGTTGATCATTTAAAAGCCTGTACAGCAGCTGTCCTTCTGTCTCACTGCCTTTTCTCACATGATGTTAAAGTGTCTATCGCGGGACCTAAAAGTGTCTCTCACAGGGCGTCAAATTGTCTTCTGAGAAAATCACGTCTCGTCCTCCTGGTCTCCGTGCCAAGATTATTTTTATAATATATATATATATTGTCAGAAAAACGACCAAAAGACATCGAGAAGGTTTGGGGCAGCCATCCATTTAATCGATTACGGCTGCAAAAAGTATCGATAAACAGAGACATGTTTATTCAACCGAGTCCAAAACAGAACTGATCTCCAGGTAGCAAGATGGCAGCTTTAAAAGCCAGTAGCGGAAGTGATGTCATCACGACTGGAACCAGAAGTGACGTCAGTGGCTGCCCCAGAGCCGGGTGGAATTTCCCTAGAATGGTCTGCAAAAGATCGAGAGGGAAAATTAGTGCACTCCGCCCCCCCTGGTCTGGCATGGAACTACCTGTATTTAAGCCCTTTAGCTGTCTCCTAAACACATGTGTGTGACAGGGCCCCCCCCTTAGCCCAGACCCGTCGGGTCGGCGTCCTGCACCGAGAGGTCGTGAACGCGGGAGAGAGCATTGGCATTGGTGTGTAGAGAACCCTTCCGATGAATGAGCGAAAACTTATAATGTTGCAGATCGAGGAACCACCTCGTGACTCGTGGGTTAGACTCCTTGTGCAGGGCCATCCACTGTAAAGGGGCATGGTCCGTGACTAGAGTAAACTCCCGACCCAAGAGGTAGTATCTCAACTGTGTGATCGCCCACTTAATCGCAAGAGCCTCCCTCTCCACTGCCGCATATCTGGTCTCCCGATCCAACAGTTTCCGGCTCAGAAACATGATGGGGTGTTCAGCACCATTGACACTTTGGCTCAGCACTGCTCCTTGGCCTGTTTCCGAAGCGTCCGTCTGGAGGATAAAAGGCCGTGAAAAATCAGGCGCCTTTAAAACGGGTGCCGACGTCAGGGCCCTTTTTAAGCCACTGAAGGCTGCCTCAGTCATATCAGTCCATACCACAGTGTTAGGAGCCCTCTTCTTTGTTAAATTAGTCAAGGGCACGGCTCTCTCTGAAAAACGTGGTACAAACCGGCGGTAATACCCCGCTAATCCGAGAAATGCCTGGACTTGCCGCTTGGTTCGCGGACGGGGCCATGTCAAAATGGCTTCTATTTTTGAGCACTGCGGCAGCACCATACCACGACCCACCAGGTAGCCCAAATACTTGGCTTCCTCCAATCCAAAGAAACATTTCTTTGGGTTGATGCGAAGACTGGCTTCCCCCAGCGTCTGTAACACAGCTCCAACGTGCTGTAGGTGTTCCTTCCAGGTGCTGGAATAGATGACAACGTCATCCAGGTAGGCAGCACTATACGTGTTATGGGGGCGGAGCACTTTGTCCACCAGACGCTGGAAAGTTGCAGGAGCCCAATGTAACCCGAATGGAAGGACACGATACTGCCAGTGCCCACTAGGGGTGCTAAACGCGGTTTTACCCTTTGCGGAGTCCGTTAAAGGAACCTGCCAGTACCCTTTGGTCATGTCAAGTGTGGTCAAGTATTCTGCCTGTCCAAGCCTCTCAAGGAGGTCGTCCACTCAAGGCATGGGATAAGCATCAAATAGTGAGACCTGATTAAGTCCACGGAAGTCATTGCAAAACCTCCAACTTCAGTCGGGCTTAGGAACCAAGACAATTGGGCTGGACCATGGACTATGACTCTCCTCTATGACTCCTAGGTCCAGCATGCGCTTGATTTCCAGTTCCACTTCCGCTTTCTTTGCCTTGGGAAGACGGTACGGGCGTTCTCGGACTCTGACCCCGGGTTCAGTCACAATGTAATGGGCAACCAGAGAAGTCCTTCCGGGGATTTCGTCAACCACCTCCGGGACGGATGAGATAACTGTCTCTAGCTCCCGCCTCTGTCGGTTATTTAAATTAGACCCGAAGTTAAGGGTGTTACTTTGAGCAAAGAGGGAGCGGGGCTGGCCGGAGGTGGGATCAGGGTCCCTTTCCTTCCACGGTTTCAGCAGGTTTACGTGATATATCCGCTCTCTCGGTCGACGATTGGGTTGTTTCACCAAATAGTCGACGAGCCCCTTTCGCTCTTTAACTTCGTATGGCCCTTGCCAGTGGGCAAGTAGTTTAGAGTGGGAGGTGGGAACCAATACCATGACTCGATGCCCCAGCTGGAACTCCCAGAGTTTTGTGCCACGGTCATAATAGTGGGCCTGTGCTGATTGCGCCTCTTGCATGTGACTTTTTAATATGGGTCGAATTTTCTCAAATCTGTCGCGTAACTGCGCGATATATTCCAAAATATTAGTTGTGGGAAGGGCCTCTCCTTCCCAACCTTCCTTTAGAATGTCCAATATGCCCCGGGGTTGTCGCCCATATAATAATTCAAAGGGTGAGAACCCCGTTGAGGCTTGCGGGACTTCCCAGTAGGCAAAGAGTACGAGGGGGAGGAGTTGATCCCAATTCCTCCCATCCCCGCTGACCACCTTGCGAAGCATCTCTTTGAGAGTCTGATTAAATCTCTCTATTAAACCATCGGTTTGAGGATGATACACCACGGTTCTCAAGTGCTTTATTTTGAGTAACTTGGCTGTTTCCTTGAACGTCTCCGAGGTAAACGGCGTCCCTTGGTCCGTAAGGACTTCTTTAGGGATTCCAACTCGCGCAAAGACCTCCATTAGTGCCCATGCGATTGCTTTAGAATTAGCTGAGCACAATGGAACAGCTTCTGGATATCGGGTCGCATAATCCACGAGGACTAATATATATTTATGTCCTCGGGCCGAGGGTTCCAGGGGTCCCACTATGTCGACCCCTATCCTTTCAAAGGCAACATCAATTAAGGGGAGGGGAGCAAGAGGAGCACGGTCCATCCGAGGAATTTGCCACAGCTGACATTCCGGGCACGAAACATAGAAGCGGCGAACCTCCTCGTTAATTCCCGGCCAATAAAAACGGAGCTTAATGCGCTCTAAAGTTTTTTCGGTGCCCAAGTGGCCTCCTAGGAGATGGGCATGCACTAACTCACAAACTTGCCGCCGGAAAGTTTGCGGAATTAGCAGCAACTTCCGCACTACCCCCTTGTGTTCACTGACCCGATATAATAAGTCATTCTCTAACACAAAGTGAGGTCCTTGTGGTATGGGCTGATTGGTGCGTTGGCTGTTGGCGAGGACTACTACATTCTTCGCAAACTTAAGGGAATCATTATTCCACTTCTCCCTTCTAAATGATGCCGGTGTTTGTCGGAATTGAAAGCTCAGATATGAGAGAGGGTCCGGGCTGACCTCAAGGGGCAGAGAGTCGTCCCGCTCTGGTGAGGTGCGGACTGATGACGTATTAGTCCGCGACAGGCCGGGAAGCTCTCCATCCTCCTCGGGGTTTCCCATATCTCTCTCCACCGGCTGCGTACACGGTGTGGAGACAACCTGAGACGGTGTATTCCCATCAGTTACTAGGCCTAATTTCGAATAAGGCGAGATCAGTACTGCACCGCTTTTAATGTCAGACCAGTCCCGCCTGAGAATCACCGCACATGGTGGATTTGGAAGTACAGCTACCACGAGTTTTTGGAGTATTACTCCGTGGCAGATGAAACACCGAGCGGAGTCATAGGCGCGGACATCTCCGTGTACACAGGTAATTCTGGTCTTTGTTTTTAACCACTGTCGCGGTAGTACATATCGGCAATCAACAATAGAAATGTTGCTGCCGGAGTCAAATAAGGCTTCTACCTTGTAGCCATTTACTATGACCTCACCTTTATGAGCCAAAGCCAGGGGGTTTGAAAGTGCACACAACCCATCCCTCTCTCTCCACTTACATTCCGCCTCGCCTCCAAGCGAGGACCGCGACCGCGGAATCGGGGACTCCGATGCAAACTCCGGTTTATGTCAAGAGGGCAGTGTAAGAGGGACATAATCTCTACGGCTTCTACTTAAGGACTGTTCAGCCCTCTCAAATTGTGAGGCTGCCCTTGATGTTTCTATGAGCTCAATGAGCTCGTTTACGGCTGGGTGAAATGCTCTGGCAGGCTATTTATGAATAAAAAACAGGACACTTTTTTCACTACCTGAAAGGTGGTACATTCAGTGGGCCTTAACCAGCCTGCCACCTCTTCCCAGAGAACGTCGAGCTGTTCTTGGGTAGGCCGTTCAGGGTTAAACCTCCAGTTTTTTATTTTCTTCACCTGCTGGTCTGGGGAACGTCCACCTTTCTCTGGGACCTTAGCCCCGGTGGGACAGACAGCTCTCTCCTCCGAGAGAGGATAATAAGTCCCCATCGTATCCCCCATAGAGACCAGCCCACGTCTGTGTGTCCCAATGATACTTTCCCTATTCAATTTAGGTGACCCAGAGCTAGACAAAGGGAGCGGAGTCTGCACCGGTTCTTTCCGAAACCCGAGACGCACTCCCCACCCGAAAGCTCGGCCCAGGTACTCTCCCACCTGGACATGAGTCAGGTCCGGTCCCATTCTCTTCAGGGATTCCTCCATCCTGCCGACTACGCCACTGTCAGAAAAACGACCAAAAGACATCGAGAAGGTTTGGGGCAGCCACCCATTTAATCAATTACGACTGCAAAAAGTATCGATAAACAGAGACATGTTCATTCAACCGAGTCCAAAACAGAACTGATCTCCAGGTAGCAAGATGGCAGCTTTAAAGGCCAGTAGCGGAAGTGATGTCATCCCGACTGGAACCAGAAGTGACGTCAGTGGCTGCCCCAGAGCCGGGTGGGATTTCCCTAGAATGGTCTGCAAAAGATCGAGAGGGAAAATTAGTGCACTCCGCCCCCCTCCCGGTCTGGCATGGAACTACCTGTATTTAAGCCCTTTAGCTGTCTCCTAAACACACGTGTGTGACAATATATATATATATATATATATATTGTCACACACGTGCGAGTAGGATACAGCTAAAGGGCCTGAGTAAATGTAATACTACACCAGACCAGGGGTGTGCTGGCTGTCTCTCTGAGTTTCTTGCAGACAATTTCCAAGAAATCTCGCCAGGCTCTGGCACCTCTGATGATGTCACTTCCGGTTCTGGCATAGATGACATAATTTCCTTCCCCAGCCCTTAAAACTTACATTTTACCTCCAAGTATTCAGTTCTGTTTTGGACTCAGTCTTGTGAATATCTCTGTTCAATAATTTCAAACTTTTTCAGCCGGGATATAATACACGGGTGGCTGCCACAAACCTTTATAATGTCTGGAGATTCATTCTTCTCACAGGGGCGTAGCTGGCAGGATTTTGGTTCCCTGAAGAAACTGGGACAGGACCAAAGAAATAACCAGGTGAGAAAGTACTGGGACCGAGTTTCCGGGTGGGGAGCTTGTCTGGGGGTCAGGAGTAACTTGGTGCAGGCTCCGCTTCCTAAATATGAAACCGGGCTAATATTTTCTAAAAGGAAGAATATGAACGAGACTTACAGACGTGCACTGGTTCCTATGGAGGAAATGAAAAGGGCTGATGACATCATTTCCGGCACCTCTGATGACGTCTCTTCCGGTTCCGGCATAGATAACATCATTTCCTTCCCCAGCCCTTAAAACCGCCATCTTACCTCCAAGTATTCAGTTCTGTTTTGGACTCAGTCTTGTGAACATCTCTGTTCTATAATTTCAAACTTTTGCAACTGGGATATTATATATGGGTGGCTGCCCCAAAGCTTTATAATGTCTAGAGATTCGTTCTTCTCACAATATATATAAAGTAATCCAAACAATATTTATTTGAAATTCTCCTTCATTGTATGGTATGAGTTTTATTAACATAATAGAATAACTTTGACTAGGCAATTCACTTAAAAATAGTAAGATTGTGTCCTCTTAACTTTATTACTGCTCCTTTCTATTTAAATAGTAATGTTTTCATTGGTCTCTTAACTAAGGCCTCTATATAAATTTATCACATTAAAGAAATGTTAATGTAAATTGTATTACCAGAGTGATATCTAGAAATGTACCAGCAGCTTCTGAGTTTATAAAGGACAGCCTTTGGAAACCCTCCACCATATATAATCATAATTCTCAGAATTAATGATTGATGCAAGAAGTTTTAAAAAGGATTTGGACATTATAGAAATGGTCTTTTTTTCATTTTGTATTTCAGGGCTCTGACTATGCAGGTGTCTTCCATCAGCACTGTAAATGCCGAGCCTGATTTGTTACCCAACAATATCTTATTTGCATACAGTCCACTGACTGGAGACTAAAGCACATTAACAGGTGTCTCAATATTTGAATGTAATGAAAGAAACCTCTGTATGCTTTTCTTTTCACCTTTGTATACAAGCCCAAAGTTGCATAGAAGTTTAATTAAAATTTCTTTTGTTTTCACAATAAATTCATTTCTAATGATAGAATCTACATGTCCAAGCTGTTGTCACTTTTGATAATCTATGAATTGGATAATCAAATAAATTGGCTTTTTAATTCCACGAATGAGACCTTGGGTGTTTTGACAGCAAATAATTTCAGATAATCACCTTTCTTTCTCAGGTTACCAAAAACTGTACAGAAGGAATTAAACAGATTCAGGCATCCTGTGGGGTTATTGTTCTAAGCACAAATGCCCAGGAAAACTCTTCAGCTGTTGATAATGAAATTAAATAAGCCACCTTAAAGCTTTTATTAACACAAACTAAGGGCATGAGTCCAGAATCAGAAATGTGAAATGTTAATTTCGTACATTCATTGAAGTGACTGGACTGTTAACTGGTTTAATCCTCACATCTAGCTAAACCTGTCTAAAGGTATTTACTGTGCATGTAAAAAGTAAGAACAATGTAATCAAATACGACCTGAGCTTATAAAGTGCCTTACGCTAGTGAAAGCAGTAGGAAAGTTGTTTGTAATGTATGTTATTTTGTCTGAGTAGGTGTTCTGTAGTGGCTGAAATGCTGGATTTTATTATGCAAATTCATCAGTTCACTTGCCATCTTTTGCTTGCCATGTGACAGTCACGTTACATGTCTAGTCCAGAAGAGTAAAAATTCTATACAGATATAGATGTTGACAAATTTGTGGGTACCCCTCTACATAAAAAGAAGAGCCCACAATTGTCTCTGAAATAACTTGTAACTGAGAGAAGTAATTGGCACCCATCATTGTTTTTTCCGTATTTAACGAAAATCAGACTTTGCTTTAGTGTTTTGTTTCCATTTGATACTTCAAATAATACAAATAAACATGACATAGACAAAAATGAGGGGACTATAAAACCTCATATTTCGTTGCACAACTTTTAGAGGCAATCACTGCAAACAATCAATTCCTGTATCTCTCAGTAAGACTTCTGCACTTGTCAACAGGTAGTTTGGCCCATTCTTCCTGAGCAAACTGCTCCAGCTGCATGAGGTTAGAAAGGGCCTTCTCCACTCTGCATGTTTAAGTTCTTTCCATAAATGTTTGATAGGATTCAAATCAGGACACATAGAAGGCCACTTCAATAAAATCCAATATTTTGTTTTTGGGTGGTTTTAGCTATGTGTTTTGGGCTGTTACCTTGTTTTTAGGATCCACCACCTGCGACTGAGACCGATCTTTCTGACTCTGGGCAGTATGATTCGCTCCAGAATGTCTCGATAGTCTTGAGATGTCATTGCTCCCTGCACAGACTCAAGGCATCCTGTGCCAAATGCAGCAAAGCTGTCCCTAAAGCATAACCAAGCCTCCTCCATATTTCATAATATGTATGGTGTTCTTTTCTTTGAAAGCTTCATTTTCTTTGCCTGTGGACATATAGCAGCTGGGACTTGTCAAAAAACATCAGTTTTTTGTCTCATCTGTCCAAAGGACATTCTCCCAGAAGCATTGTGGCTTATCAATATGTATTTTAACAAACTCAAGCCTGGCTTTTTTATATTTTTCTTTCAACAGTGTAGTCTTCCTGGGTCTTCTTCCATTGAGCCGACTGTCAATCAAAAAGTGACGGATGGTGTGATCAAACACTGATGGACTCTGACTTTGGACTTCATCTTGTATCTCTTTGGAAGTTGTCTTTGGCCTTTTGTCTACCATTCTCACTATCCTTTTGCCCATCCTGGGATCACTTTTCCTTTTTAGGGAGGATGTCTACAGTCCCATTGGCCTAACACTTTTTAATAATGTTTGCAGCTGTTCTCACAGGAACATCAAGCTGCTTAGAGAAAGGCTTATAGCCTTTGCCTTTAACATGCTTGTCTATGATTTTGTTTCTGATCTCCACAGATAACTCTCTCCTTTGCTTTTTCTGGTTCATGATCAATGTGGGACACATAATAATACTAAACAGTAGAGTGACTGCTTTTCTAATTTTAAATAGGCTGAATGGCTAATTGCACAATTGGAGACATGTGTGATACTAATTAAAGAAAACGGCTAGTTTGAAAAAAACTCTCTGATCCAATTATGTATTATGTCTGCAATTTTCTATGGGAAGCAACATATGTATCCAGGCCATGTTAGAATATCTTTGTCGAATAAGTAATACAGTAAAACCTTGGATTGCAAGTAACTTGGTCTGCAAGCGTTTTGCAAGATGAGGAAAAATTTGTAATAAATTTTAACTTGATAAACGAACGAGATCTTGCAATACGAGTAGTACGTATACGCTTTGTCTGCTGAGTGTCACGTGATCACAACTGAGCCGACGGTTCTTCTCCCTCTCTCACTGTGGGATTGTGGGTAATCGTCTCCCATGCTCAGCCTCAGTCAGCTTGCCTCACTTGTATAGTCAACATTTGTACTAGCGTATACTGTTTACTATAGCATTTTGACCACGTGTGTATACGTAAAGCATTTTTTTATTTTGTGTCCAAATGTAGTGACTGTTTTTTAGTAACTGTACTGCAACAAAAAAAAATTTGTAGAAAAGCACCACCCGACTTAGTCTATAGCGGTGCGAGTGGTGAAGCTGTTTAAGAACAATGCAATGTCACATTTCCATGAAATCTTCAAAAGAAGGCAAAAGCAACAGTCATTGCATAGGTTCCATGTTAAAGTCACAAAAAAGAAAAAGATTCCAGTGAGCCAACAGATAGCAGTGATTCTGTTAGTGATAGTGAATGTTGTCCTACACAATAACCCTCCTCCTCCTCTCCTCTCTTTCATCTCCTTCACACCAGCCACAATTCTTTTCAAAGGTAAAGTGCAAGTTAATTTTTTTTAATGTATTTTTACTTTATATTTTGTATTAATCATTTTTATATGAATATTTTTGGGTTCTGGAACGAATCATCTTAGTTTCCATTATTTCTTATAGGGAAATTCGCTTTGATATACGAGTGCTTTGGATTACAAGCACATTTCTAGAACAAATTATGCTCACAAACCAAGGCACCACTGTACTTTATCTCTTTTTACAATTGCTTAGCTTTACTCAAAGACATATCAAAGGCATGCAGGTACACATGTCACAACTGCTTTTCATTTAATCACTTTTCAGGAGGCATACTGGACTTTTTGAATGAGCTATAAGGGTACTCACAAATTTGTCCACATCTGCATATTAAAAATACATTAGGTGATAATTTCTAAGGTACCCTAGAAAGTTAAGTATAGACAAGCAACTCATAAAATAATTATTTGCTTGTAATCATGTGATTACTAAAAATGACATTCACTTTTAAAGCAATCAACATGTTGGATATTCTTTATTTATAATTTTAGCTCAACAAATTGCATTTTCAGAACTTCAATTCAGCAGTGGCATTTGCTTTACTGAGTTGCCTTTCATGCTTCTTCAGGTTGTTTTCTGTTAAAATCAATAATGAGAGAACAGCAAAACTTGATTGTAACCAATTAGAACTCCATATCCAGCAAACATAGGCAGTGGTTAATACAGAAGTTTAAATTAATGGGAATCAACCATCTTAGATAGATAGATAGATAGATAGATAGATAGATAGATAGATAGATAGATAGATAGATAGATAGATAGATAGATAGATAGATAGATAGATAGATAGATAGATAGATAGATAGATAGATAGACTGAATTCCATTGTGAGAGCGGGTACAGGCACGATTTGGTTTTAATTTATTCCATGCCTCTAATACATGAGTAATGACACCAAGTGTGTGAGAAAAGTTGCATGCTTGCACATACTCTCATTCATTCTGCACAGACCCTCTTTAAACAACCAAAGCTGTCTCTTGTGTGAAAAGAGCAACTTCCTTAGACACAGCACCGCACTACTTTTTTCTCAAAGGCCGGATCCACTAATGAAATTGCCTGAGGGGCCGGGGGCCTCCAACACATCCCTTAATCCTCCTAATGAATGAATACCTTGGAGCTGCGCCCCTATTGCTTTGTATCGATGTCCAGGCTTCCTTTATTCTGTTTTCAATCTGGATTCCGTCTCCATTAGCCATTTTGTTGTTTTTTTTTTCTTGGTGGGGACCATAAAATTAATCTTGCGGCCCCCATTTCTGCCCCTTTCTGCTTTTATTTCAGTAAATTCCAAACAGGATCTTATCTCTGGTGAGGGCAAGGGGTCTCCCTACTATTGTGCCTTAGCCAGGTTCTGGTGAGATTTGTTTATGTAAAATAAGCAGATTTGCATAAATCCATCCAAACCAGAGGACCTTGGCATAAGCTCTTTCTTTTAAAGGTCCTGCCCTAGATCAGGTACCGGAAGCAAGAGTCCAAATACAAATGAGATTAAGAAAAATGGTGCCGTTTAAAACTGCTGAGTTTACAAAGAAATCAGCTTAATGTAATTATCTCTGCATGTGAGCTTCAATGGTTAAACTGAAGTAACAGTGTCTAATAAACAGGGCAGTGAAGGAGTTACAAGACAATGCCAGGCTGACACGAGCTTGAGTTTACCTCACTGTGTGTGAATATTCCTTTACATACTGGCATCACCCAGGTTTTAGTGTGAAAGGTTCTTTTAATATTTCACCTTGCCTTATTCCAACACTGTCAATTTATGCAATGAGAATCAATCAAGTCACTTAAACTTATTGTGCTCCAATTTTAAGAAATAAATTTAAACTATTGCATTGAGTGCTTTGAGTATGAGAAAAACATTGTGTAAAGAAAAATGTATTATTAGTATGGTGTCACAAATGAGGTCTAGAAGTCCTTTTAAACTTTTCATTTTTTGTGTTCACAAAGGCATTACTATAAAACTTGATAGTCATGATCATCAGTGTCGTCAAATCATCAGTAGTTTATCTGTCCTTTTCTGGGTTTACTCAGATTAGCCAGTTGTCCCTATTCTCTGTAGCCCTGGGTATCCTTTTGTGGTAAGGCCCATACTTTCATATGATCCCTCTTCACCTCTTTTGGCTTCCTTTAATACTAATCGTAATACATTTTATTTATATAACGCCTTTGGGTATCATCTTCTCCAATTCAGTCTGAGTGTACCTGTTCATCGGATCATCCTCTGCCCTTTACTCCACTTTAGTCTGTTTCTCTTAAGCACAGCAACTATTGGGCCAATACCAAATCTCAACTCTCAACTCAACATTCACTTTCCTCTCATTCCATGACACTTCATCTGATCATTCTCATATTTGTTCTTTTCCAGCTTTGTTTCATGTACTGCTTTCAACAGCTATGTCTTAGTCGCATAGTGTATACTACTCCACACATTGCTCCCATAAACCTTTCCATTCCATGGTAGAGAGACTCCTTTAGAAGCCAGAATGTGTCTGAATCTTTCCATCTCTGAGCACACTGAATCTCTATCAAATTCTGTGTCTTTTTTTTATCTCCTGCAGCAGACTCTATGCAGACCCCAAGTTCATCCATACTGTTATACTGTGCTGCCTTCTTTGGTTACCATCAATCACTTCTTCTCCTGACCTGTTTTCATTCAAAGGGGTTGGTCAGATCCTGGTCCTCCAATAATTTGTTCTTGCACCTCCAGTTTACTCTACTATGGTAATGATTAGAACTATATGATGGCTTCTTAGTGTGAAGTCTAACGTCATGCATTCAAACACAGATGATCCCTCCTGGGCTACAGGAATATTTTGTGTTTTTTTGCATTTTTCTTTTATGCAGGAGGATCAAAAAAGTGCAGATTGCTGGTGAAATGATTGATGAATTTTTGACAAATGGAAAAAAAATGATTGTTTAAATATTGCTATAACCTCTTTGATGTCTACGTCATGGAGCATCCATCATGTGAACAACACAAAGGCTTCCCTGTCTTTACTAGTTTTAGAACTAGTTTTCAGGAGGAGGTCACTGCCCCTAAACCCTTGAAACCATTAATAGTGGCCTAATATGAAAAGTCGCCCACTGTCTCCATGTGCTTTTTTGTTAATGTGGAATTTTTCATGCCTCTTAATGCCAAAATGTATCACAGATGAATGCCACAGCTATGCTGGTGTTCATTAGTGACTGCACTCAGGACTGCAAACCTATCTAATTTTGTTCTGCTGGGATGCTTCATGCTGCAACACACATCTAACTAAAGTACAACTTCCATCTCTCAAAATGACTGGCAATACAGAAGATGCTGCAAACACTGCATTTAGCATGTTACTAAAACAGTGATGGCTGCTCATTATCATTATCAATACATTATCATGTATTGCCATTACAGTGGCAATACATAAAGGAGGATGAGGCATTTCGGGTCATGATGGTAGGCTTAATTGAAAAAAGTTGTTGTCCTAGATTGGAATGAGATGCTCTCTTGGTTACTTACAGGGGTACTCATCCCCTAAACTTTAATTGAAGTTTAACTATTACAGGTTTACAGGAGGTATTATGAAACTTTTGCTCTCATGAAATCATTTCCATATTAATTTATAGAATGCTAGTTTAATGTCAGGTACTAATCATTTTTGTTGTTCTCTTCAAAATACTTGGCTGTCTACTCTTGGCCTATGCACAATCACAGTGGACTGAGAGGAAAGTAAATATGAATGTTATGAACTGCCTTCTGCTTTGGGCATATTATGCCGCCCTAGTCTGAAGTTTTACTATCCTCTCATATGTGAGATGAAATTGAAAGCTGATAAGGAGGAGTGCAGCTAAAAGCATTTAAAGCTTGAAGGATTAAAAAGTAAAATGCTTGAGTTGTGCTGGAAAATGCCTGTCAAGGCTGTTTTTAGGTTCCATGGCTCCCTACTCTGCATTCATCTTTATAACAGCAGGGTGTTCCTGAAGTGGCTAAGGGATTAGACTGTAAGAGCTGGGATAAACTTAATACTACAAGACGCATCCGCTTGTGGACGCTGTTGCTATGCAATCAGTGTATTGTCTATGCTTGTGTGCATTCTTTATGCAAATCTGGAGGATTCCACCAAGTGGCAGTGTGAGATATCATCATGGTGAGAAAGCAACATCCTGTTTTGTTGTGTTGAGGGAAGAAAGATGTTGAAAATCAACATTCTTTGCATTCTGATGCTGTTGCAAAGGTGCAAAAAAAGACAGCAACAGCAAAACAGAACATGGTATGAGAGACCTTTAAATGTATCATGTCATTATGATAGGGAAAGTGTGACACTTGTATTGCCTATGAGAGAAATGGATGAAGAAAAGCACCACAAATACTTTCATATGTCAGCATTTGACTTTGATGATTTGCTTCACCACATCGAACCATTCATCAAACATTGAGGCACTCGGATTGATCCTATCAGAGCTGCACTGTGACTTGCCATCACACTGCATTATCTTGCAATAGCCGAAAACCCACTTCTTTTCCCTGACATTTTCCACTTTGCATGGATGTATCTGGCTTGAATTTGCTTCCGTTTTATCTTGCACATTTCCACATCTACTTTTAAAGAGCTGGCAATTTGACGCCAGCTGTTCTGACAGGCAAGTTTGTCACATGATCTGGAAAGCCCTGAAAGCACAGGTACCAAAAACACTTTCCAAAGTTGCCCACTAGATGGGGAAAACACCATCAGATACCCCGACTAGATACCCAGAGGGTCGAGACAAATCTGTATAAAAATAGTTTATTTTAGCAAAAGGCTGTGCAAGCCCCAAAGCTCCAAAAAGCACAAATGAATTGCCTGAAAGGAAAGGTAATACACAGCCAACAAAGTCCCAGTACTGGATCCAGAAGCGTGGTTAAAAGCAGAGCAGAAGTTAAAAAAAATTAATAATCACAGTTCCCAAATGAAATGCAAAGACGAAGTTCAAAAACAAAGCACAGGGTTCAAAATCCAGAAAACAATAGCAATATCACTGAAACCCAAAGAAACTCTCCACTCCCTAGAGCATTCAATGAACCACCGGGAACTATGGGAGGCCCTCCCTTAAATAGGGTGGAGGGCTATAGCTGGCAGTGATTGACCACCCACAAAACACAAGGGGCATTACCTAGGCCACACCCCTTTGCCAACAAACACAAACACACAGAGAAAATGGTACATTATAAACAAAAGAAACATTAATACATATAAATAATACAAAGTTAAACAACACAAACATGAAACACAACTGGGAACTCAGGCCAGGGGGGAAATGCAGGCTGAAACATGATAATATGGACATGTTGATAGTAAACAACAAAACATGATCACACATGCCACCCAAATTTTTGCTGGTACTGCAACTCACGCACGTGTCGCGTTAAATGTTTGATGACATGCTCAGAGTACACTTCAAAAGAGTGCTGGCACCCATGATGCGTGCACGTGAGTGTTCTAAGCATCAAGCACCCTGCCTAAAGGTTGCAAATTCAATTTCTATTTGTAACCTCTTGTGTGACCCTAGTTGAGTCCCGTGCATTAGTGTCTTATTCGTGCAAAACAAGCATTATACACATGTACTTTCTAAGTTACTTTGGATAAAATTGTCAATTAAATAAATATTGCATGCAACATATTTCTGGACATTGACTCATCCATATAACTGACTCACCCATGAGATACAGAATTTCAGATATGCCTCTGTTAACTTTTTAATTCTTTCTGCCATCAGGTTTTCATCAGTCAAGCTCACTTACAACACGACTCCCTCACTTCTCTTTATTACTTTGCATTTATTCAGAGAGGAATTTCTGTACTGCTATTTAAACTACATTCCAACTGCAATTATCATAGTCATTGCTAGGTTATTTTAAATTAAACGAAATCCCTCTGGAAGTAAAACAAGGTTCCTTGTCATTTACTTTGAATTAGTATGAAATTAACACAATGTAAAAAAGGACTACTTCTCTTCATTATTACAATTTTTATTATCTACAAAGACACCCAGAGCCAGCATCCTTACATACTGAACTCCAGTGTCAAGGTCATCTTTGATGAGTATGAGCTGTATCATTTATGAAATGGGAGCATCTGCTATTCAAGTCAGCTCTTCTGCTTTAATTCAGCTCATTTGAAATGTACTTTAATGAATTTAGATCAATAATATTGGCAAGACAATAAAATTCAACTAAGAAAAGGATTTGGGGTATGATAAAAACATCCAATAGTATATAGCCACAGAAACACAGAATCTCTCCCTGCATACTACTGAATCCAGAGCTAATTGTGCCATGGAACTAGAAGTAAAGAAAGAAAACAAAATATACTTTATAAATACATTGCACTCTTTCACAGTGAACTCTGTACCAAGATGCATTACAGTTTATCATTTAATTGTTTTCATATCTCAGTTTTTTTGAGTGCTGGTGAGGGAAATGATTCATTCATTGTTACACTAATTCAGCGCTGGGGCTCAGCCATCAACCTTGTGCTTTACAGGCTAGTGCCTTAGAAAAAGACTACACTGCTTACATGCACAAAGAAAAGATGAAAAATGAATCATTGCACAAGCACATACCTAAAATACACGAGTATGCCTTCACCAGACAGGTCCTCAGACCCATTCTGTTGTGTGGGGAGCTCCTCTTCCATGGGAGCCACTGTCTGCCATTCATTTTGGGTTTGCCCACAAGTGGTTTTGTCTCTGAAAGATCCCCAGCTTAAACTACACTACTGCTCTCTGCCAGTAATATATTAAAATGATTTGGCAATTGTAATGAAGTACACAGAAAGCAGAAAACAGTTTGGGGTAACTTCAAATATCTGCTTATATCCGATTTGCATATTGCCAAAAATAAAGGTAAATTGGTTGCAAAAATAGAAAAGAGAGTCTACATGATGAAGACTTTCCAGATGCAAGTCTATCACTCCATGGAGTGGTGGAGTTTATTAGGCTTCATCTGCAAAAGAGGTGGGCCTTAGATACGGCCCCAGAAGTGACATCATTACTCCTCGACATTGGAAGCATCTGGGGCCTCATGTACTGTATAAATGGTGCATATGCACAAAAATGTTGTGCATGCCCATTTTCATGCTCACGTCAAGATGTATAAAAACTAAATTGGCATAACACTACACACATTTTCACAATTAGCCCAGACCATGCGTACGCATGTTTCTGCTTGTTTTTGTAAAAGGGTGGCATCCAGCATCAAAGTAGTGCTACTGCTTCTGTGTGGTTTCCCATCTTTAGATTCACATCCATGATGCAGGTTTTTATCAAATAATTCAATATCATTCACAAATTTAAGGCACTTGCTTGTAATCAATCTGTTACAATATAATGGTGCAAGGAATGGCCAAATTATTCCAACTACCATGGCTGCTTTAGCATTGTTAGAAGACATCTCAAATGGAAGAATTAGAAGAGAATGCATATTTAGAGGTCATACTGATTTCTTGTTCCATGATGATGACTGGCTTCTAAGTTGATTTTGATTTCCAAGAGCTATCCTCTTGGAGCTGTGTACTGAAATGGAGCCAGCTTTACAAAGACAAACTGTAAGGAATTGTGCTCTGCCTGTTTCTTTGCAAGTTGTGTCAACTGTCTGGATTTTAGCCACAGGAACTTTTCAATGTGAACTGGCTGACTTTATGGGGTATTTGTCAGTCATCACTGAGCCATGCCAGCTGCATAGAATGGTATTAGCTGCTTGTCCTCCAGATATATAAGATTTCCTTACACTTTGGTTGAACAAGCAAACATCAAAATGCAATTCTCAGCAACATCCGGTTTTCCAAACATAATTGGAGAGGTCGACTGCATGCACATTGCTATAAAGGTACCATCTGAGAATGAATTTGTTTATGTAAATAGAAAGCATTTCCACACCATTAATATGCAATTTATATGTGATGTGAAAATGAGTCTTATTAATGTTGTGGCAACATGGCTTGTCTCAACTCACGATTCACGCATTATGAGAAATAGTAGTGTTGGGAACAAACTTGAAAATGGTTTTGTGTGTGATGGCCGGCTTCTCGGTAAAATAGGACATTTAATGATGTAGTGGTTAAGGCTTTGAACTTTAAAACCTAAAGTTGTGGGTTCAAATCACACTGACACTGTGTGATCCTGAGCAAGTCACTTGACCTGCCTGCACTCCAAGTGGAAAACCAAAAGAAACGTAACCAATTGTATTATAAATGTTGTAAGTCGCCTTGGATAAAGGAATCAGCAAAATAAGTAAATGTAAGAATGAATGTAAGAATATCACCTCTTTGGTCAAAATTGTAAGTTATCTGAATGATGTAACCATATAGCATAATTACTTAGGTGACAGTGGGTACCCGCTAAAGACGTGGCTTCTTGCCAACCCACTGACTAAACAAGAATGATGTTATAATGACCTCCACTCTCAAGCTCAGGTGGTGGTAGAGTATACTATAGGGCAGCTTAAGGGTTGTTGGAGCTGCCTGGATAAGGCTGGTGGAGTGCTGCTGTATAGTTCATAGAAAAGTGTGTTGCATTGTGCAAGCAAGTAGTGTGCTGCATGATGTGGCACATAATCATGGCTTGCCTGCACCTGAAGAGATGAGGTATGATGAACCTGACCCTGACTCACCAAATGATCAGCCAAATAGGACAGCTTTACAACTTTGTTTGAATGTAATTAGCAGAATGTAAAAACAGGTAATCATATGCAGCATTTATTTTAAATCAATTCATGTAATTTGTGGCCAGTATCACATAGTACAGCATTTATATCATTTAGTTCATAGGCCACATCTCTTATAGATGATCACCTGGTGGTTTCCTAGTCAAGGGTTTGTACACAACCGCCCCATCACCACCTGGAGTTGCATCCCCGGCACAGGTGTCACCTTTTGTAATACTGTCTGAAATAGAATAAACAGTATTTAATACCACATCTGATGCCTGCTTGTTTTTCTGCATGCAAATTATTTCCACGAGTATGCATAATGGTAAGGGGAAAAAAAAAATTAAATTCACCTTCACCCATGGTGATTTTGTTGGTGTCACAGTCCCCATCACCTGCTGGTAAAATGCTGGTTATTAGTGTCTCGCCAATTGCAGCAACATGCTGCTCAAAGAAAGTGAGCCCTAGAGTTCTGCTACCTCTTCCGGTGATGTTGACGCTCAGACAGTGGACTGCAACTCCCTTTTTCGTGTCGACTTTGATATCTGACCAGTTCTTTTTTTATTTTAGACACTGTATGACTTTCTGAACTTGAACTTTTCAGTGCCTCCTCTACACTGTGCCACTCCATCAATTTCCTTTTGTTGCTTATACCACTGCCTAAGCCAACAAATAGTATGTTTTTCCTTGCCCCCCACTTCATTGAGTAGGACCTCCATTTTGCATTTGTTGAAATTCTTCTTTGCCATTATCTTTTAACAAACTGAATGGAAGGGGCTATTTATAATGATTTGTATATTGTCACACACGTGCTCTTGGGAGGCAGCTAAAGGGCTTGAGTAAGGGCAATTCCGAATCGGACTGGGATGTGGCAGAGTGCACTGATTCTTTTTCTCACTTTCCTGCAGACCATTCATGGGAGATTCCACCTGACCCTGTTGAGGTCACTTCCAGGTCCGAGCCTATACAGAAAGACCTTGTCGGCTCTGGCCTGTGGCTGAAGGCCGTTACGATCCTGACCCCTTTGACATCACTTCCTGTCTTCCCCTTTAAAAGCCTCCACCTTTCCCCTATTCCCTCAGTTCTGTTTTGGACTCCTGTTTGTGCACGTCAGCTATCATTTATTCGCGATTTGCAGCCAGGAAACCAATTATACGGATGGCTGCCCCAAACCTTGCATAATTCTGGGAGGAATTGGGGTGAGGTTGTAGGCTCGCACATGTGCGTTAAATTTCACAGTGATTGTGAGTTATACAGGGAAAGTGTATAGAACTTTGCTTACACAGTTTTATGCATCTGAACATTTTTTGTGCATTCGCACATTTCTAGTTTTGTCTGTGCGCCATGTTTTAGTGTTAATTCCATACAAGGTGTTATAGAAGAACACATCATCTGTTCCCTTGACACTGCTAGTCTGTCCCAGATGAGAAGAAGTCTTAGCCTCTGACAGATAAAAGTGCATTCTAGACATAAATTAGAGAGCAACTTCTACCCCTAAGAACTGTATTTCTTATGATTTTGTGCTCTTTTCAATTTTTTTTTTCAATTCTACTACAGCAGTAGTCTAAGTGATGGCTAGCACAACCACTGGTGTAAATAATTGTAGTCTGATTTTTGATCACACCATCAGATACCTTAGTCTCTAGATTAACTTATTAAACTCAGGCATTAACAATGTATTCAGAGGGATGTCAGGATGCAGCAGAAAGAAAAAGGAACAACTGTACAATTCATACAGTTTCACAGAAGAAGAAAAGATAAGGATCTTCTTTTTGTGTTTGAGTTTAATTTTGAAATAGCTGTGCTTCAAAAATTACAGTTGATAGCAATTAACCAGTAATTATTTATTGTGTTCTACTCTGTTTTTATGAGAAATTAACTTTTATTTCCATTTCTTATTGTTTTGTTCTGATGTCATTGCATCATTATTTTGTGTATTTATTTTCCTGTGACTGCTGTCCATTTTAGAGTTTTCTCTGCACATTAAGTGTATGTCATGTGCCCTCACATTTCACACTATCTGAAATTTACTTTCTAAAGGGAAGATATTGTGATAGACTAGCACTCAGGAAACTTACTGTTGTGCTACAGAAATCCATCCATCCATCCATTATCCTACCCGCTATATCCTAACTATAGGGTCACGGGGGTCTGCTGAAGCCAATCCCAGCCAACAGAGTGCAAGGCAGGAAACAAACCCCAGGCAAAGCGCCAGGCCACCACAGGGCGCGCACACACACACACACATCAAGCACACACTAGGGACAATTTAGAATCACCAGTGCACTTAACCTGCATGTCTTTGGACTGTGGAAGAAAACTGGAGCTCCCAGAGGAAACCCACACAGACACGGGGAGAACATGCAAACCCCACACAGGGAGGACCCAGAAAGCGATCCTGGGTCTCCTAACTGCGAGGCAGCAGCGCTACCACTGCGCCACCATGCCGCCCTGCTACAAAAATACACAGCAAAAATTAAAAAAACAAGCCAAAGTAGCAATGTAATTGCAAAACCAAGAATTAAGTAGGCTGTTGTCAAAACCAAAACGTAAATCAGAAAGTCCATGAATCAAAGTTGAAAGTTCATCAGCCAGGAAAGCCGTTATGAGAATATGACTATATAGAAATGAGCGTCTTTCCACATTATCAAATGTAGGAGAGACACCGGCTCTGACCTTTGAAATCATCACATCCATGATGTCATTCACCACATTTGTCCAGTGTGTTTGTGTAATGTTGAAACAACCAAGTCAAAACAGTGACGCTCATGTGAAACAAAATTAGCATTGAAAAGCTTGCAAAATTAAGTGTATTTTGACATCCTTATCAAAAAACTGTTACAAAATTTGGCGCTCTGTGATTCACAACTCCAAATAAGTATAACAATCCTAAGATAAACATTACAAAAACCTTACAATTAATAAGAAACCAAACCATTTGAAGACATCTTTAAAAACAAATTTAGATTTTCATTTTGTCCTAAAATATTTTGGCAAATAATTTAATGACATTAGGAGAAAAAAACATATATAGTAAAAATGACTTTTCTCTCTTTTGACTCTAAAGAGACAATTCTTATGTTCTCTGCTAATTACTAATAAAATTTGTCCAATAAGGCACTCACTGACAATATAACAGGGGGTCTTCTCTGGACCCACATGACCCATGAAAATTTGCAAATGCACGGTTACTCCTACTACTAACATGACATGTGTAAAATAAATAAAATAAAAATAAAATAAATAAAAGAGGTCCATTTATAAACACCTTCACAAAGTGGTGGTTTGGTAGTGGCATCGGCACCTTGTGATGAGACTAAAGGACTAAACGAAATCTCAGCTTGACAACATCGTCACCATTTCATGCCAATGCAAACAAAAGCTAATACCCAGAATCAGGTATTCATTCCTTCATCTTTAGTTGAAATTAGCCATTACAAAGCACTGCTACTAATAGGAAGAGACAAGAGTAGCTAGTGGTGTTAATGAAAAAATTACATGGTCATTTAGAAGATGAGGGCACATCATAAAACAGGAGTAGGGTTGAAAAGAAAGACATCAGGAAAGACACTGTAAGGTAAAGTCAAACTTGTCAAAAACACAAACTGATAAAGAAGCATAAACAAAGAAACTCACAGCAAAAAAAAAACAATCAAAGGTTTAAAACTCCTGATAACTACCAAAAGAGCAGCAGAAACTAAAAAGACAGTTGCCATTTATTTTCACGCAGTTGCGACAAAATTAAGGACAAATATGCTAAGTAGTTTCTGATCAGTGAAATTTGCCAAAGTGTTTTTCACAACAAATATGTATTTGCCACAGATCTTGTTTGCCAAATATTCTCCTGGAAATTCCCCATACAGCCATCTTAGGCAAATTTTTTATCCAAGCAAATATATAATACTGATCATTGTGCAAGCAAATTAGCACATGCCCTGCAACAATCTTAAAACAAGCCTTAAAGGAGCCTTTTCTCTCCCCATCCCCTCTTAAGAAAATGTTGGACACACTGTGAAATAATAAATGCAAAATGTTTATTACTATTTACAAAGCATTTCTTTGTTCTTGATAGAAGAAGAAAGTACAAAGCATCTGCACAGATACATGGGAAACAAAAATGATGTTCCTGTTGTGCCCGGACCTGTGATTTCAAACAATGGATCCAGCCAGTCCAATTGAATGTCTCAAGACTGGAACTCTGCCAGCGCAATTACCTATATTTTATTTAATTTTTGGCAGTTTGTGGCTGTTTGATGCATTTAGTTTGTGGTATTCATTCTGTCTGTATGTTTTGTTGTTTGAGTCAAGTTGGTGCAGTGATTAAAACTGCTGCCTCACAGCTCAGATCACTTACTTAGCCACAATAATTGATCCAGTATAGTTGGCAGACGTTTCCCTAGCCCCCAGAAACATTTAAAAGACAATTGCCCCATTACAATCCACTCAGAACTAGTTCAGTTCCTCATTCATCATTGACTTCAACAAATTCTGCAGAATTCGGTGAGATTTCAGTGAACTTGAAGTGAAACGAATTCAGCGGGGTTCACTCATTACTAGTGCTAAGTGCTATAAAAGTGGCAATGATAAGCAGGTGATGTAACTGACAATGAGAGATTGCCATAAGATTTGACAGAAAATTCTCTTTAAAATACACCTGACCCACCCATTAGGGACTTGACAAGAGACCACAATTTCGCTCCACAAACAATTAATAAAGCTTCCCATATAAAACCATGTCTACACTTCAAAAAACGATTCCCTGTGAAGTCTGTGCTATTTATCTAGCTTAACCCTTTTACAATGCCACTAAAGATTAAACAATTATATTTTATGAGGCAAGCGTTTGTTTTAAGTACACCTTTAGCAAATAATGACCTCTAAATGTACAAACTACTTCTTTTACATAGTAATTGTAAGAACCATTAGTCAGTTACTTAGGCTATGTTAAATTAATAGAAGTATTTTCTTAGTTATGTTAGAGTGTATGCCAATTTATTAGAGTATAGTCAATGGGAGGTTCTATCATTCTCCCTGTACTATATCTTCATAGACTTTTTCTCCTCCTATTTTTCATTTCCTCCTGCACCTCACTATTAGGTTAATTGTTGAAGCTAAATTGCCCCTGGTTGAGTGTATAAAGTGTGTGTGTCCTGTGGTGATGTGCCCCATATCCAAGACTGGCACCACCGGACCTCTACCAATGACAAGCAACTTAGGGGTCTCTAATGATGTTGTGATGGAATATTTTTAATTAGGTTTAGGTTTATTTGTCATATATAGGTTAACACAGGGTCAACATACAATGAAATGTGTATGACAAGAAAAACAAGTCACTCAACCTAGATCCAATAAAGCTAAAAAATAATTTAAAAAAAATTACAAGTTAAAAATAGACAAGCCATATAAAATAAAATGTGTACGTTTTAAACGAAGTTATAGAGCAATATGAGTTGAATGAGCAGCAAGTACAAATGACAGTTATTGCACAGATAATGTTTTATAAGTACAGATGCATATTCCATAAAGTGCAGATGCATGTTCCAGTCAGTATTCACAGTGTGTGCAGGTACAGTTTGTGTGTGAGTAGTGCAATGTAGATGTAATGCAATGTAGGTGTAATGTAAGTGTATGTAAGTGTTCAGGTGTTGCTGTTGAGGAGTCGAATGGCCTGGTGGTAAAAACTGTTCTTAAGTCTTGTAGTCCGAGCAGCTTCCTGTATCGTCTACCAGACGGTAACAAGGAGAACAGCTGGTGTGATGGATGGCTGTGGTCCTTTATGATGCTGCTTGTCTTACGCAGGCACCGATGGAGGTAAATGTCTTCAATGGCAGGGAGACTCTTGCCCGTGATGTGCTCTGCTGCCTTCACCACTCTCTGTAGTAATTTCCGGCTGCTGGCAGAGCAGCTCCCATACCAGACAGTAATGCAGCCCGTCAGCAGACTCTCGACCACACTCCTGTAAAAGTTTGAGGTGATGTTGGCATTCATGCCAAACTTCCTCAGCCTCCTCAGGAAGTAGAGCCGCTGGCGAGCTTTCTTAATCACAGTGTCTATGTGAAGGGTCCACTAGAGATCCTCGGTGATGTTTACTCCGAGCAACTTGAAGCTGTTAACCCTTTCAACTTCTACGCCGCTGATGTAGATGGCCTGATGTTCTCTGCCTTATTGTTTCCGATAGTCCACGATCATCTCCTTGGTTTTGCTGACGTTAAGAGACAAGTTGTTATCCATGCACCAATTACTCAATGCCAGCACCTCCTCTCTGTAGGCCGCTCAGAGAGCTCTCATCGTTGTCAGTGATAAGGCCTATGATGGTTGTGTCGTCTGCAAACTTGATGATGGTGTTTGTGCCGTGTTTTGCAACACAGTCGTGGGTGAACAAGGAATACAAGAGGGGGCTAAGCACACAGCCCTGCAGCGCTCCTGTGTTTAAAATGAGTGAAGAGAACGTGTGTTTGCCGACTCTCACTACCTGGGGCCTGTTTGTGAGGAAAGAGAAAATCCATCTGCAGATGGTCATCCCCAACCCAAGGTCGTCAAGCTTCAAGACGAGTTTTGAGGGGATGATGGTGTTGAATGCCGAGCTGTAATCTATGAACAGCATTCTTACATATGTATTTCCTCTTTCCAGGTGGGTGAGGGCAGTGTTTATTGTTAGAGCAATGGCATCCTCTGTAGATCTGTTTGCTCTTTAAGCAAATTGGAGAGGATCCAGTGTGTCGGGGAGGGAGGAGCAGAGGAGCAATTATTTCAGCATCACAGTTCTTTTGGAGAAAAGCCAAGCAAAATGACACCTTTTATTGGCTAACTAGAAAGATTACAATATGCAAGCTTTCGAGGCAACTCAGGCCCCTTCTTCAGGCAAGATGTAATCTTACATCTTGCCTGAAGAAGGGGCCTGAGTTGCCTCGAAAGCTTGCATATTGTAATCTTTCTAGTTAGCCAATAAAAGGTGTCATTTTGCTTGGCTTTTCTCTACATTCATAATGGCTAACACGGTACAACACCCTAGTACTACAGTTCTTTTGGATAAATGATTATTATTTCTGTCACCATGTAGGAACAGCAAGGTTTCTGTGACATTGTTTATAGTTTTCACAAGTGGTAGAAGGTCTGTTCTGATACAGTGTGAAGTCTGGCAGGCCCCTAGGGCAATAGTTAGGAGCAGTAGCTGAAACCAAAGGGACGATCACATCAAGGGGTGCTGTTCGACTAAAAAATGTAATCATGATTATTCGCAAGATTAAGCTTTTTAATCAAAAGTAACTGCACATAATTCTCAATGTATCATATTTCCTTCAAGCATATTAATATGTTTCTATGAAGCTGAAAAAATTCAGAGATTATTTTTAATACAAAGCAGTTTTAATAATCATTTGCCTAGGCATATTAAATTATTTCAGTTTATTGAACCATTTTGTGCAACTGAAACAACTGAATAAACAATGAACACTAATCAGTCAAGCTCAAAGTTAAGTTTTTTTTTTTTGTTTGAACCAAATCACAATGCAAGTTAGCCTAGCACTTTGATTGGTTCTGTCAATTATTCCACCAAGAAAATGACATGAAAACAAAAAATATGACATTACTGATTTCTTGACTATTCAGACAGTTGCATAAGCATACCAGTTTATTTGCTCTGGTTGTTAAAGGGATGATATCTAGATACAGAAAACAAATGATCACAAGGGACCAGTGTTGGGAAATATTATTTTTAAAATTAACTTAGTTACATTACTCATTATAGACAAAAAGTAAATATGCTATATACTGTAGTTACTTATTACAAAATATAATGTGTTACAAACAGTTTTTCCTTTGTGTTATTTTTCTTCTAGTAGAGCAATGAAACCAAAACTTGTAATGAAAATGAATCTACTGTATTTCCTTGAACAAAGAGAAAAAAGAATATTGCAACTTTCATTACAACTCCATTTCAGAACAAGAAAGATAAGGATATAAAGCTAGACAGACTGAAAAAAAACTTTTAAATATGTCCCACGGTTATTGATCACACAGGATAGCCTAATAGGGTTTTAAATTTCATCATAGAATGTATCATTTATGAATTAGAAAATAAATCATGTAGCACACAGTAGGTAATATACAACTAATTGAACAACAGCAACATACCATGTCTGCTTTGGAGGAAGTATGAGTGAGGTATAAGGAATTGAGTGATTCCACTCTGTGTCATCTGCTTTATAGCTGCTTGGACATATGAAGCACCTGCACCGTGCTGTTTCAGGTCACATAACAATAAAGGACAGGGCTGAAGTACTGTCATTCTGTCTCTCACTTAATTATACCTCAATAGCCACTTTTACGGAGAGACTATAGTAATGTTTACACTTTTTTTTTTTTTACTGTCAATGTGCAAAGGCAGTACTGCTGACACGCAATCTCAGAGAGCACACCAAGCTACTCTGTAACCTTAGCATGCCACAGAAATGAAACACATTCACTCCACTTGTATAACTGGCTTAATTTGAACTATTCTGGTGTTAATCTCTGCAAGTGTATTTATGAAACTATATGTAGGAAAACAGGGACAGATCGTGTCCCTTATTTATTCAATATGGTATGCAGTATTTTATGTTCTTTTAAGGGATGATCTTGTATTATAAGTAATGGGTGGTAACTCTACTAGTGTGTGTGGATAAACATTATCAAGAAACAACACAGGAAGCGATCAAGCAGCAGTGACCCACTACCACTATATATAGACTTGGATTCATTTGGTGTTGCTTCATTAACAACATGTGAAGCACAGTCAAATTAACTGGATTTAATTAACAAATTTTTAACATGTCAATCGTACACATTAATGACAGCTAATCAGCATCTCTAGTCAAAACCAGTTAAGCATATGACTGTGAGAGTGCGGGTCAAACTGAAGTTAAAAAGTGTTTACCAAACAGCAAAAACTTAAATTCATATTTTAACGAAAACACTTGCAAGATTTTTGGAATTATATGCACAAACTTACTAGACTTGCAAAGGAGGCTTAAATAGCTTTATGCCAAATACATCAAGTGACATGACTTCCAAGCTCATGCCCCAAGTCACTTTAGACTTCCTGGTATCCAACACAGCAAACAAGCTTTAGAAAGAGTGAGTGGGCTATTAGTTTTATTAGGGATTTTCTGGAAAAATTAACTTAGTTCTTCATTTACTCACTTTGATTTAGGATTTTTTTTGGGCTTGTCAATAAATCAGTTTGTTTTTTTGGCTCTCAGGCCCAGCTATAGTAATAACAATCAACACTAGAATGATTTATATATTATGTAATGTTATTATTCTGATTTATGCTTAAGTTTACTAGACTTTGTAAGTTAGTTTTGTTAGACTGAACTTTTATTCTCCCTGTAATTGTAAGTTATTATGTCCAATGTTCGTCTTGCAGTCCTCTCAAATACTTCTGCTAATTTTTTATTGCAGATAAATAACAAGTTCAAAACCAAATTGTAATTAAATTCAAAACCACAGCAAATCATCAGCAAGTCAAAAAGAAAAAAATATTAAACCCAAGAAAAATTCACAAAGAAATTCCTTTTGCAACATGGGCATGTGCTTTGCATTACCCAATATCTAACATCAAAGCACCCCCAGCATAAAACATGGCAGTCCAGAAATGTTAGTGTCCGTAATTTTTCAATTCCAACATAATTAACAACTTTTACTTTCTTTGCTTTCTAAATCTCCTTCTTGACTATAATTTTGATTTTTGGCAATGCTATTTTTGACTTTGATTTTCAGTTCATGTTCTCTTTTGCCTTTTCCTTTTGGTCTCTGTCATTTCCCAGTCCATCTGCCATTTAGTTTGTTATAGATTCACCCAAAACAGTGATTTACAACTTGTGGTACATGAGACAACTTTTGGGGTGGGTTGGGGATAAACATAATAAATAAATAATCTCAGTGCTGAGTTTACAAAGAGGGATGTCAAATAAACATTCAAAATTCAACATCCAAGATATTTTTTATTTTGGTAAACTTGTTTGGTCACTAATTGTTACTCCATATCAGACCACACTACTGTGTTCATAGTTTTGGGTGCTAAATGTCCCACAACAATCTTATCTCATTGCTCCCTATGGTTATAGTGAAAAGTTAAGCAAAATGACACCTTTTATTGGCTAACTAGAAAGATTACGATATGTAAGCTTTCGAGGCAACTCAGGCCCCTTTGTCAGGCCTGAGCTGCCTGGAAAGCTTGCATATTGTAATCTTTCTAGTTAGCCAATAAAAGGTGTCATTTTGCTTAACTTCTCACTACATCCATAATGGCTAACACGGTACAACACCCTAGTACTCCCTACGGTTAATTAAACAACTTTAAAGCAAATTAAAACGTCTTTATCTGTCATTTCATTACTACTTCATTACTGATACAATTGTATTCTTTCACACAGTTACAGTTAAAGTAGAACTAGAGTTGATGAAGAATGAAGATAGTCTCAAGAGAGATGGTAGACAGACTACACTTATGTGATAAGTGGAGAGATAACAGTGTGTCTTGTATGTAAATAAAAAGTGGAGGTGCTAATGAAGTATAATATATAGGACCATCATGAAACAAAGTGTTAAGTTTGAAGTTCAGTGATTTGAGTTATTTAGTTAAAACTGCCAAAGTGAAAGACCTCAAGATGTTCTTCATGCCCACCAGTTTACAGTACATTGAATGAATCTCACATGAATGAAGCAGTAATGGCCAGTTTCATAGTTACAGTACAGATCATTAAAATACCTTATTACACACCTCAAGCTAAAAGAGACAAATATTGATGATCATTGGCTTGACCAGAAACACCTAGATGGAGAGGGTCTTGGAGCCATCAAAAATATTAGAACACAGCTCTCTGCTCCAGCCAAAAAATTAATTTCCTTTCACTAAGCCCAGTTATCAGTCTTTGTTTGGTGAGTAAGTTCAGATCTTTTATTCACTGTAAAACTTCTAGATATGTTAGCAATATGTGACACCAAAAAGGGTTGCAACATTAGCTTATACTTTGAATTTTGTGTATTAATTACCTTGAAACAAATCAGCAGATGGGACATCTGAAGTGTATGATGACAGAACTGGGCTGCTTAGGCTGGTGAGACAGAACTTAGTGAAAGGCAAATCCATTGGGTTGGATTATTCTCCAAGACAAGACATTGCCAATGAAGACATATAGTACCTTACCACAGAGATGTGCACTGTGGGTGAGGTTACACTTTTTAAGACCAACAAAGGAAAACATGACCTATCAGATTAAAAGTGGTGTTCTGATTTTGCTTTTTTGCATAACATAGTCATGGCTGTCTGTTGATCTGACAATGATGCTAACCAAAGGAGTTGTTGGTATAAGTGATAGTAAGCATGTGCAAACCTCATTCACACTGCTTCATTTCATGTCGGGACTTCATGACACAAGTTGTGTGTAGGATGACAATGAACGGGAAGAAGTTGCACCACTTTAGATGGACCCTTGGTGGGATGGCTGGGTAGCTGAATCAGTCTTATTCAGGACCTCGCCTCTGACCATGCCACCATGGATGTCCCTGACAGAAATACATGACTTCCAATGGCATCATTGAAAAGATCATTGATCATGCAAACCATTCCGTTAATGTCTCAGTGGAGGGATGTAACATAGCTGACCATTTCCTCACCCTAAATTTGAGTCTATAAAGATGCACAAAGATCTACAAAGTGGTATTAGTCTTTCATTTTGAATTGAGAGTGTAGAAAACACAACTAAAGCAATGGTTCTTCTATATTCAATAATAATAATAATTCTTTAAATTTATATACTGCTTTTCTCACTACTCAAAGCGCTCTCATCACAGGGAGGACTCGGGAAGCGAACCCACAATCTCCTTACTGCAAAGCAGCAGCACTACCACTGTGCCACCTGTGAGGATTTAGTAGAATATCCCAGCATTCCACAGGAGACACAGTGCTGATGACTTCTAAGATGGTAATGGGTTTGAAGATCGTCCAAAATTATGCTGTGGCTTTGAAATTTAGGACCCAAAACTCTGTCTCTGTGCTTTTTTCACTGCAAGTTATTTATTTTTGATCTTCCTGGTATTTGACTTCATGCTTTGTTTTTGTTGTTTCTGTGTCCTAATTTGTGCTCTGTATTTTGACAATTTGGTGGCATAGTCTCCTGGTTTTTGACCTCTGCTTGTTTCTGACTACTGTATGTGTTTCTCCCAGTCACTTTTCTTCTCAGTGCTCTCACTGACAGGCTAGTTCACATATAAACTGAAAAGCACCTGCTGAGTTTGCCATGGCTGTCTGCCTGTCTGTATGAAACAGCTCATCTTCCATTGGGCTAATTTGTTTGAAATTTGGCACACTTGTTGTTCAAGGAAATGTATTTGGAAAGTTCGGTTTTCATTGATATGTCTTAATTGTAGCACGGTGTACAACATTTTGATATTTCTAAATCGTCTTTTGACGATTATTTATTTATGCACTTACATGTTTATAAAAAATACATTCTGAACGACTTCAGTTTCTGAATAGTTTACTATTTGAAATTTATCTTGAGAAAGGTCATTTCAACATGCCTGTCTTGTATGTTGTCCACTCTTACTTATGCAACTGCCACTACAGATGGTAATACTGATCCCAATACAAATTATTTGCATGTTATTTAAATTACCCCTGGCATATCAGCTCACTTCTCCTTGTGTTTGAGGTAAGTCGATCATTAAAGTAAAAAAAATGAAAAAACATTCTCTTATATAGAAATAAATATAAGAGGACAGGCATTACATAGATGTCACTATGTAAGCATGGAGTAAACAAATATATACTCAGCATTTATGTTAGACTAAAAACAACCTCACTATGGTATTATATGTGCATTTTAATAATTCATAATTTCTGTACAATTTACCAGGAAAGCTCCGGACAAAGTTTCCATCAGGGTCCAAAGCAGCCAACAAATTTGCCTTGAGCTTTCAATAGAGATTTTAATTCTCCATTTAGCATGTCTTTCAAAAATGTTTTGTGTAAGAAATTTGAGCTGCAATTAGTCACAGTACTTCCACAACCAACAACAACTAACAATAGCACATCAATTGATACCATTTTTATATCCCTTGAATTGGATACTGCTGTCTATTAAACCGATTTAGCCACCGCAAGGCTCTTTGGGCTACATTTTTAACTACATGGTATTGTAAAGTACTGTTAAAAAGTGTGTATTTAATGTATTCTACAAACACATTTATTATGACTGCTAGTTTTGAATATGATTCTCAGTAATAAAAATATTTAATGAAAATATGTGGTAACTAGACTCTTTGATGAAGTGACTAAAATTTTTTAAGTATTCCAACTTTCACATCAGATAACACAACCAATGTGTACATTTTCTAGTGAGCTTTTTAAGCGAACACACTGTAGACATATGGGCCTTATGAACATGCACTGGAAAAATTGGGTCAGGAAACAAATTATATTATTATTATTATGTCTTTATGCACATGCGGATATTTTTTTCATTTTCTTCTCTCTTATTGTGTGAATTCATCATACTGATATTTAAGTATTCACCAGCAAGTCTTGGAAGAAGCTTTTTCCATTCAGACATGACAGGGCTTGTCTTTTTCTTTTTTGGAATCAGTCATTGAAGAAATTAATAAGAAGGAAAAGGATGCAGGAGGAAGAGCAGCAAGGACACAAAGTATCTCAAGGGAGACATTCTTTGGTATCCTGGCTGATTGCTGTGCTCACAAGGATAAAGCAAAGGGTAGAAAAGCTTCTGTGCAGAAGAATTTATTTAATAATCCTTTATTTGCTTCCCAAGCTAATTGCATTATATTTGTTTTTAGATTAAAAAAATGAAAAAACTAAGAGGGGTGAGCTGGATCTATTGATAGAAACACCAGTAAAGCTTGTTAAATTTTTTTCATAATATTTTTTGTTATAAATAAGTAAAGTTTTTAGTGCCCCTCAAAACATTTCCTCTTGCTAGGGCAAACACTCTTGTGTAGATAACTTGATGTCTTTGTCATTGGCATTGTGAACCCATGGATGTAGATCTTCTTATTGGGGAAGCAGCTTGGGCAGTGAGAGGGTTGATTACTGTTGAAAGCAAGAAGTTGGGCGGGGGTGGTAGACAGCTTTCCTCATTGTTTTCTCTGATTGATTGTCACTTTTGCCAAAGCAAATTTGCCAAATTTTGACTAGTGATGAGATCTTTCCGACACTTATAATCAATGTGTACTACACCTCAACTTCTCCAAAAAAAACCTGAAGCATAATTCTTCTTATACTGGCTTTGGATTTTTTTTTTTGATGTTGGAGAATCTCCATACTTCTGTTGTTTCAGTTGTTGTTAACACTCTGACCAAAATGCTGTACACAAGATTTATGCCCAGTTGTGCGCAGACCTTCCTCATATTTAATTGTTAATAAGGAATGGATTTTACTGACCCCAAACCAAGCTTTATAGGGTCTACGCTCTGACACTTGAGTACATTTTGTTCCATGATGGCAACATTTTCTTCTAATGGCAATATTGAAAGTTGACTCGAATTTGAGTCATCTTCGAGAGATGTCCAGCTATGATGGAATTCTGTTGCCCATCTTTTGTCTATAGCATATGTAGGGGAACAGGCTTGGTTCACACTGACTAAACAAGAATAAATCTCTAAATCTGTATTGTTCTTTAGCATTACAAATTCATTGTACAGTATTTAATTTTATGTTCCTTGGCGTTAATGTTGATTGATGCTGAAGCAAGAAACATATACTATGAGTCACAAAGGCTATAAACTTGCACAGGAGATAGCCTAAAATACCCTTTTCAGATTCATGCTAAAACATTTTGATCATCATCCCTCTTAAGATTATAGCAAATAAAAGGATGGACTCTTGGAAACTTTGTGTGAATTTTTGAATATTTAATAATGCCTAATATTGACAAACCTTGCTAAAAGTAAAGTAAGTAGCCGGATGAAAAAAATATAATTTGAACAATTTTGAGTGTTATTACAAGGAGAAATAGAACAGTACAATGACTGAGTAATGAGTACTAATTTTACGTATGAAGGAGATGAGGAGCATCAAATCGGGGGAAATAGCAGATGTTCTTGCATCCCAAAAATACAAAACTTAACTTTCTACCTGGAAAGCAATGCCAACCAATTTCTCTGAAACCGAATTTGTTAGACTGGTTCATTTTACAAGAAAGATAGGGTTCAGATAGTACTGACAAGTTTTTTTGGGATGAATGACCTGTTCTTGTCGCAATATTCCTACAGGTACTAATGAAAAGCTGACTGTGTGAGAGAGAAGCATCTCTGAGACTATGTCAAAGATGTCACCTGTATCCACAGCAGAGGTGATGTCTCATCTATAGTGTGCCATATCTTTTGTAGGTGTGTTTTGTTTTACTCCTCTACATAGGGTTGCCAAGGTGGTATTTTTTTCATAAACACTTATCTTGATGACCATCTTTTTACTGTAAACCTTGAGGAGCTGACCAACTCTAAGACTGATGCTTTATAGATTTTTTTACTGAGTATTTCCTATTTTTCAGATGACGAAGTATTTATTAACTATGCCAAGTTTGATGAAAATATATTTTCTCACAATTATAGGCATGTTTAACAGTGTCAGATATTGAGTTGTAAGTCACATGGGTCATTAGTTATAATGGATAACTCAGTATATGTTTCAAAGTTTCAACAACTTTATTTATTTATACTTTATATACTGTATATTTCTACTAATTCAGATATGTTAATAGTCTGTAATTGTGTCCAGAAAGTCCAGAACAGATCACAGGACAGAGCTGTCATCAATCATCTCTGTCCAACTTCCTCTCCCATTTTCCTTCTCCTGGACTTTTCCACAATCTCTCTTTATTCAGCAGAGGTTGCTTTTCCTTGATACCATCACCCTTCATTTTTATTTTCTCTTCTGATTCTTCAAAAGTGTCTTTCTATAATCTGATTCTCCTTGAGCTCTCAGCATTGAACATCAATGGATCGTCCAGAACCAACATCAGAAAGTGGTCTTTGATCACCAGTCTTACGGAAGCCTGGATGTGTGGTGAGTTCTGATGATGAGAGCTCATCTTTATTTTTTGAGTCTGGCCGTGGACAGTTGATCTGTTTTGTTTGGAATTTATTGCATCTTTGTATAGTATTTTTCCTCATTGGGAAGGGGAGAAAATCATTGGGCAGGGGTTATCTTTCAATTGCATACCTTCAGTTCCTTTATGTTTTTCATTTAATCTATTAAATAAAAATTTGATTGCAAAAAAAGATTTTTATTGGCAACTATATGCTCCCAACCTCTATCTCTCTCTCTCTCTGGGGGAGATTTTGTTTGCGTGTAAAGTTGAATTTTCACTTTAAACAAATCAGGCTACTGTATCGTTTGATATTAAGACTGTGACACACTATGTGTTTTATAATACAGTACAGCAAGGTTGTGAGATGCTGCCTAAATATACTAGAACGTGGTTGGCATGATGGCAAAATGTTTAGCGCTGCCTAACATATCAAGAATCCCAGGTTCAAGTGCTGTTCACAGTTATGGTCTGTGGAGTGGTGGGGTAAAAATCTCTGTCCATCTCTACAGTGTGTGAGTTTCCTTACACACCTCTGCAGTATATAGATGTATCTGTTATGCGATTTGGTGATTCTAGTTTGGCCCAGTGTGGGTGTGTGGGAATGTGCCAGTGGGTCTGTCTAATTTTGTTTCCTGTCTTACAACCCTGAATTGAGTTAAATTAATTTGAGGATATGATCTCATTTACTGCAACATGCTGCCAAACTTTCCTGAATGTTCATGTCAACAGATGTTATAGTTGTGAAGCTGTATTAAGTATGGTGAACTTCAGATTCCCTAAAATTCCAGGTGATATGCCATCTAAACATGGAGTCATACATAGTTAATTTTGCTGTACTCATCACACATTATTGGTGTGATAGTTAGTGAGTGTTTTCCTAGTGGCCCCATGCCCAGAATAACAAGGCCAGAGTATTAAACATAAGAGCTGTTATTAAACATCATAATAAAGGGCAGTCATATATAAATGTCAAACACAAAAAACAACAAAAGACAACACAAAAAAAACAAGTTCTGCACTTGGACTTCTGTGGCTTCATGACCCTAAATACTAAGTGGTGTGGCTTAACTACTTACCCACATACTGTCGACATATTGTGTTCGAAAGGCCCCCTTTTCCTTTGGTTTTTCTCCCTCTTGTTTGACTAGGGATAATGTTTTTCCCACTGATCAAGTGTTTGCCTTCAACTCACAACTCTACCCTTAATGATTCTCTGTCAGGTAGCTTTATATCAGTTGCCAGGAGTCATATCCTGGGGGCACATGTGAAAACAAGGTATGACATTGAGTAGTGTACAGTCATAGAAAATGAAAGCTTGCCCCATTTTGTTAAGTATCTTTTGGGCATTTATTACTTTATGTGTGTGCTCACATGTCAATGCCATATGGTATGCTTTTCCTTGCCGGTTGCTCTCTTATCTACTCTGCTATCATGCCTGAGATGACAAGTGCAGCTATTGATGTTATCATGAGGATTGTGCATGGTGCTTTGCACATCTTTAAGATGTATTCAGGAGAGGGTTTACAACAGCAGCCAAAATGTGAGCAATGCCCTAGAAGAAACATTGTCAGGAAGTAAAGAATCAGTTAAGAACATCAACAGCAGAGACATATAATGGCAAATAATGAAATAGAGTAAAAATAATGAAAAAAAGTATAGCAACTCAAAACAATGAAACAAAACCGACAAATGACTCATGAAGTGCAGGGTTTGCCTCCCTTAAATATACATGCCTTTGTGGTACATTCCAAGCTGATCTAACATCATTCTTCCACCACCTACAAGCCTGTATTAACTGTAGCTGCTCTTTGTTATCCAAGCCCAAGGATCCCCAAGGATTTTATGTGTGTTTGCCAAGGGATTGGAGAAGGGGGATGTGTGTGTGTGGATGTTGTTTGTTTTTATCATATTTATTTATTTATTTGGGAGCTTCTATAAAATTTAAATTTCTCCTTGGGGACAAATAAATTATAATCTATCTATCTATCTATCTATCTATCTATCTATCTATCTATCTATCTATCTATCTATCTATCTATCTATCTATCTATCTATCTATCTATCTATCTATCTATCTATCTATCTATCTATCTATCTATCTATGTATGACTGGACGATTATTCAAGGTGCTAGGTGACCAAACAATACAGAAAAGGTATGGGGCGGAGTCATGGGATTAACGTGATGGCCTTACACTTGCATAAGATAAATCTTTTATTAAAACATGTTGGAACATTAGAACAATTTTGATGAGAACAGGTCATTCAGCCCAACAAAGCACGTTAATTCATTTCTACCCCAATCTTTCTGGTAAAAAGAACTGGAGTAATAAACCCTGTTTTCCGGAAAATGGTTGCCTTCACTTTCCAGGCCAAAGGCTGAGTTTTGAATTTTTTCAAGGCTGGTGTTTCCCCTGATTTGATGTCTTATTATCTCCTTCATAAGTAAGATTGGTACTCTTTTTCATTATTGTTTGCTACTATGAAATCTGATAAAGCACCATCAATTGAAGCACTGAATCCATCCATCCATTTTCCAACCCGCTGAATCTGAACACAGGGTCACGGGGGTCTGCTGGAGCCAATCCCAGCCAACACAGGGCACAAGGCAGGAGCACTGAATCCAGTCATCCACATATTAGATTGTCTTATGCTACTAGGGTGCTAGAACCTATTCGAGTAGCATTATGAGCAAATCAGGAGAAAACCAAGGGCAGGGCGAAGGTCCATCACATGGCACACTCAAACAAACCAATGAGTATAACCTTCTATGGATGTGATAAAGAGGTGCACCCAGATAAAAAGACACTTTGCAGACACAGGGAGAATATGAAGACTCCAAACAGCCAGTGAGAGAGTGTGACAGTCTAGGTTGGGTGCATGTCCTTTGGGAGCCATTAATAGTCATACGAATAATATGATGAGGAAAATGAGGACATACACAGTCAAGAGGTAAATAAAGATAAATAAACAATCCTAGATAAAATCAGGTGAAAGTGAAGGTTAAAAGTCTCCAATTAGTTATCAATAAAAATTCAAAGAAATGAGGTTAAAAGCTAAGGAAGTTCCTTCCATTGAAACAGTCACCAGCCTCAATACATCTCTCTAAAATCCAGTGTCTCCTGTGGTTGTCCCATCAGGTCCTTACAGCGAGAGGAGATATTTGTCAACAAGTGCAGTCAACCTTTTAAACCTGGGTTCGGACCCCATCACTGTTGTAAGGGAGATGCCACACAATAGGGTCGCTCTTACTCCAGGGTGCAGCTCTATAGGAGTTCCCCATATTCAATCCTCATCTCAAGCACAGGCCTCCTGCTCATTTCCCTCGGAGCACACTTCTCACTACTTGCCTCCTCGCAATCCTGCCTTTCCTTTCACTAGTCTTTAATCTCTATCTTTGTCACCTTTCAATTTCAGTCTGTCCTTCTGGTTCTCTACTCAGGCTCTCTTTTCTGCCTGTGGATAAAGGTGGTCCACCTAATGATGACCTAGATGCTGAGTGTTGACGAGGAACAGCTAAGTTAACTGCACAAGCATGCAATAGGCAATCAATTCGCTGCCTCATCCACAAGCCCGAGCCTAGCTGCACCACTGTTAATTGCTTATTATTTAGAATGGCACATTCACCACGGACCCCACTATACTACTTTCCTTCCCCCAAAAACTCACCAGTTGTACGGGAAGGCTTCACACTCTCCAACAAATTCAGTGAAACTGGCTGCCAAAGTCTGTGTCCTGCACCTCTCGCACCTACATTACATAAAAACTTTTACAAAGCACTTATAAAACCCCACAATATAACCAAACAAAAAAAACCCTTTTAGAGTATTAAAAGAATAAGAACTTTAAAAATAACAGTAAATAAATAGTCTGTTAAAAGTTCAAGTAAGTCCATTCCAGCTTGGGTTGCACAGGTTCGCAGTAACAATTAAACCCAATCCCCTTTGCTATTCTTCTTCACTCTTTGTTAGTCGCTTCCTCTGGCTCATCCCACCGCCACCACCAAAATGTGATGGCTCTGGGTTCAAGCTGCCAAAGTTTGTGGAGCCAACCAGGACCATCACAGTGGAATGGAATTCAAACACAGTCTCCTCAAACTATGAGGCAGCAAAGTCAACAATGTCTCCCCTTACTGTACATATCATACACACACTTGTGTCCTGCAGACTTGCATATCACAACACCTCTTAAAAATAGGCCAAAATTTAAGATAATACTCCACTGCCTTTGCTAGTCTGCACATATTTTTTTTTTGGAATTTTGATGTTATGTGCACAGTTGATTCAATTACTAAACATTCAAACTGTGAAGAATAGCGCCTCAGTGCTCTATTACAGTTGCAGACAGTGATGAGAGCATCAGATATCTGAGTGTTCATATAAGAACGTCACACTTTCAGTTTCTCGCCTGAAGGAGAAATCAGACACAGTCAAAGTACTCCAGAAAGAGAGGTCACCCCAAGGTGAGTGGTCGCTGCCAAAGCCACGTCTGTGTTTTCATTGCTAAAAGAGCGGAGAGCCTTGATCTCAGTGGCCAGTGGGACACAGATGTCACTAATAAACACTGGGTTGCATTGTTATGCCAGGAATGGCTAGGGAGAGAAGAATGGAAACAATTCCCAGCTCTGGCATATGCTAATGAAAGGCAGCGTGTTCAAACTTGTACCATTTCCTGTGGCTTCTGGACTCTCCAGTTTGAGAGGCTGGGTGGAGAAAAACACTGGAATTTTAATGACTAACCGCTGGTTGGCAGATGAAGATAATCTGGGTTTACTGCAACATTTAGCTTGTGGAAAACAAAGCAGAAAAAAGCAAGCATACCGCAGTAGTGGCTGACAATGACCATCTGGTTGCTAACTTGGTTTGCTTGCATAAATGGTCACGTAGGATCTCGTCAGAAGGCAAGCCTATGTTGTGAACTTTTGCACTTTATCTTGTATTTGTCTTTCACCAATATCGGCAACCCTTGCCAGATGCAGATAATACAGGAGCAGATGGATAACCACCTACAAAACTGGTCACCTGTTATTGGAGAAATGTGACACAGTGCATGAAATTATTTACCTAGATGGTGTGGCGGACCGGCCAGGAGGCACCTTCAACATATGTTCTAGGGGAGCAACCATGGGCTGCTCAATACCTACCCGGGACGCTTGGTGCCAGCCTCCCTGGCTGACGGTGGTGCCTCAGCTTCCCGCAGGGCTCCATAGGAGATGGAGTTCTCCACAGACCTGTTAGGATCTGGGATGGCCGCCAGGGGGCGCTGCATGTGTCCCTGAGCCCGGCTGAACAAGTCTTCAGCCCCACCAGGAAGTGCAACCGGAAACAGGTGATCAAGCACCTGGAGGACGTCCGGGTGGGCTATAAAAGGGGCCAGCAACTACCACTCAGTGGCCAGAGTCAGGAGGAGGAGGACGAAGCTTGGAGGAGTGGTGGTGCCAGAAGCGAGTGTTGTGTTTTTGCTTGTGCTATTTTGGACTGAGTTGTGCCTGTGGGGTTCACAGGGAAGACGTGCCCCACAGGTGAAAAAAATAAAAGTTCTGTTTGTGTTTCTACACATGCCTCCATGTGAGTCTGTGCCAGGTCAGGTGCAATATATTGCCTTATTACACTGGCATAGCCCACAGGATTCTGGTCCATCTTTTAGTGCCGGGACCTGCATTTTCAATCGTGTAACCACCCGGCACTGCAGCGTGAGAGTATGCACAGCACAGCGCAGAGAGCGCACACCTGACACAGCAGCATGAGAGCACACGCATCACAGCACAGAGAGCGTGCACCCAAGGTAGCAGTGCGAGGCACAAGCCTGCACAAGCGGCAGGGAGCCACAGAAAGACCACCAGGAAGCCCCAAAGGACGCTGCGCTGATGGGGAAGAGAAGGTCCGGGTTGCAGCAGGGGGTACGTGACGGGCCCGGGGGTGATGGGCTCAGAGAATCTTGCTCTGTGTTTTCGTCTGCCTGCCTCCTAGACACCGAGGGGCAGGATACCCGTTGGTGGGCCTACGACATGTGTCCATGGCGTGTCAGTGGAGTAAGCTCTGGGGAGAGCGAGGCTGACCTGGGTCTTTTATTCGGCCTCGGACATCCCTCGGAGGACGAAAGCCCGGACGATCTCCACGGCGAGGTGTTCCTTGCGGAGAAGCAGGGAAACCTCCCAGATGCAGGTAAGGGGGTGGGGGATGTGTGTCGGCACCTCCACTCCACTCCTGGAGATCTCCTGAAGGGGCCTGCGGGGAGCACGTAGGACCTCGATGGCTTGCAGTCGGCGGGGGAGGACGAGGTGAGTCCGAGTCCACCGCCGGCTGACAAAACTAACCTGCTTCGGGCTGCATGGGAAGTGGAGGGCATCCTCTTACTCCTGCAATCCTTCTTTCAGGTTTTTCAAGCCTTGCAAGAGGCAAAGGAAGGGCAGGAGAAGAAGCTTGGTGCGCCGTTAGGGGTCGTCCACGAGTGGCTGAAGCGGCACGGGGCTGGTTTCTCTAGCCTAAAGGTTGCAGCAGTATAGGTAAGTGACACCTGCGCCGTATATGAAAGGGGAGGGCGGAGCACAACGGCAGCGGTATTGGTCAGTTCTGCTTGTCAAGCCGCCCCACCTCCTACACGAGACGCAGCTGCGATGACTGACAGCGCGGTAGAGGAGTGTGCAGGGAGGCAGCCACTAGACATCGGCTGCCAAACAGCCTTGCCTCAACTGCAAGCACTGGTCTCGCGGGCGTCCAAAGAGGTGCAGACGGCACGGGGTCCCTCTTCTTCCCATAAGGGGACCCAGACCATCAGTGTGCCTCAGAGAAGGAGGAGGGAAAAGAAGATGGGAACTCCAGACAGATCACAGCGTAAGCCCGTCTGCTTCAGGGCACTGGAGGGCTGCACTGCAGAGAGGCGGAGAGCCCTCAGCTGAGCGGACGAAGGGGCAGGGGTTTCTTTCCTGCTTCCCGTCCCGGCGGGGTCGAACTGGACGGTGTTGGTCATATTATAACTACGGCTGCTGTGGTCACGTCTGGCGGTGTTGTCCAGAGAGGACATCCGATTGGCAGGGACGTCGAGGCAACACCCCCAGACCTCTTGCTTATGTTTCTGCAGGGCGGAGCCGTGGTACTGAGGATGCCGTCTCCCCGTCCTGGAAAAGGCCAGCTCTCGCGGGATGTGCTGCTGAGCCCCACGAGGCACATCTGAGAGAGAGGCAATGTGGCAGACGGCCAGAGGTCATGCCCGGCCAGGACGCCCCTTTGACATATGTTCTAGGGGAGCAACCATGGGCTGCTCAATACCTTCCCCGGGACGCTTGGTATCAGCCTCCCTTGCTGATGGTGGTGCCTCAGCTTCCCGCAGGGCTCCGTGGGAGATGGAGTTCTCCACAGCCCTGTTGGGACCTGGGGTGGCCGCCAGGGGGCGCTGCATGGGTCCCTGAGCCTGGCTGGATGAGTCTTCAGCCCTGCCCGGAAGTGCAACCGGAAACAGGTGATCAAGCACATGGAGCACTTCTGGGTGGGCTATAAAAGGGGCCAGCAACCACCACTCAGTGGCCAGAGTCGGGAGGAGTGGTAGTGCCAGAAGGGAGTGTTGTGTTTTTGCTTGTGCTATCTTGCCTTGTCAGGATGTTCAGGCTAGTGCCACACCACTGTATCTGTGAGGCAGTTCTTAGGAGAAGGCTGCATGCTTTACACTTCCCACCACAATATATACATAGAATATTCCCTCCTCGAACCGCCACCTTACCGTGGTGGAGGGGTTTGCGTGTCCCAGTGATCCTAGGAGCTCTGTTGTCCGGGGCTTTATGCCCCTGGTAGGGCCACTCAAGGCAAACTGGTCCTAGGTGAGGGATGAGACAAAGAGCAGTTATACAAACCTCCTATGACGAATAAAAAAATTTGGACGGCGTTTTCCCTCGCCCGGACGCGGGTCACCGGGGCCCCCCTCTGGAGCCAGGCCTGGAGGTGGGGCTCGATGGCGAGGGCCTGGTGGCCGGGCTTGCACCCATGGGGCTTGGCCGGGCACAGCCCGAAGAGGCAACGTGGGTCCCCCTTCCCATGGGCTCACCACCTATGAGAGGGGCCAAGGAGGTCGGGTGCAGTGTGAGTTGGGTGGTGGCCGAAGGCGGGGACCTTGGCGGTCCGATCCTCGGCTACAGAAGCTGGCTCTTGGGACGTGGAATGTCACCTCTCTGAAGGGGAAAGAGCCTGAGCTTGTGCGTGAGATTGAGAGGTTCCGGCTAGATATAGTCGGGCTCACCTCGACGCACGGCTTGGACTCTGGAATCAATGTCCTTGAGAGGGGCTGGACTCTGTACCACTCTGGAGTTTCCCCCGGTGAGAGATGCCGAGCGGGTGTGGGTATACTTATTGCCCCCCGACTTGGAGCCTGTTCATTGGGGTTTACCCCGGAAGGCGAGAGGGTAGCCTCCCTCCGCCTTCGGGTGGGGGGACAGGTCCTAACTGTTGTTTGTGCGTATGCGCCAAACAGCAGTTTGGAGTACCCACCCTTTTTGGAGTCCCTGGAGGGTGTGCTAGAGGGCATACCATCTGGGGACCCCCTCGTACTGCTGGGAGACTTCAATGCTCACGTGGGCAATGACAGTGAGACCTGGAAGGGCGTGATTGGGAGGAATTGCCCCCCCGATCTGAACCCGAGTGGTGTTTTGTTATTGGACTTCTGTGCTCGCCACGGATTGTCCATAACGAACACCATGTTCAAGCATAGGGGTGTTCATATGTGCACTTGGCACCAGGACACCCTAGGCCTCAGTTCGATGATCGAATTTGTGGTCGTGTCGTCGGACTTGCGGCCACATGTCTTGGACACTCGGGTGAAGAGAGGGGCGGAGCTGTCAACTGATCACCACCTGGTGGTGAGTTGGCGTCGATGGTGGGGGAGGATGCCGGTCAGGCATGGTAGGCCCAAACGTGTTGTGAGGGTCTGCTGGGAACATCTGGCAGAGCCCCCTGTCAGAAGTAGCTTCAACTCCCACCTCCGGCAAAACTTTGACCATGTTCCGAGGGAGGTGGGGGACATTGAGTCCGAATGGGCCATGTTCCGTGCCTCTATTGTTGAGGCAGCTGACCGGAGCTGTGGCTGTAAGGTGGTCGGTGCCTGTCGTGGCGGCAATCCCCGAACCTGTTGGTGGACACCGGCGGTGAGGGATGCCGTCAAGCTGAAGAAGGAGTCCTACTGGTCCCTTTTGTCCTGTGGGACTCTGGAGGCAGCTGATAGGTACCGGCAGGCCAAGCGGAATGCGGCTTCGGTGGTTGCTGAGGCAAAAACTCGGGCATGGGAGGAGTTTGGGGAGGCCATGGAGAACGACTTTTGGACGGCTTCGAGGAGATTCTGGTCCACCATCCGACGTCTCAGGAGGGGGAAGCAGTGCAGTGTCAACACTGTATATGGTGGAGATGGTGCGCTGCTGACCTCGACTCGGGACGTTGTGGGTCGGTGGGGGGAGTACTTCGAAGACCTCCTCAATCCTAATAACATGCCTTCCAATGAGGAAGCAGAGCCTGGGGTCTCAGAGGTGGGCTCCCCCATCTCTGGGACTGAGGTCACCGAGGTGGTCAAAAAACTCCTTGGTGGCAGAGCCCCGGGGGTGGATGTGATACGCCCGGAGTTCCTCAAGGCTCTGGATGTTGTAGGGCTGTCTTGGTTGACACGTCTCTACAACATCGCATGGACATCAGGGACAGTGCCTCTGGATTGGCAGACCGGGGTGGTGGTCCCCCTCTTTAAGAAGGGGGACCGGAGGGTGTGTTCCAACTACAGAGGGATCACACTCCTCAGCCTCCCTGGAAAAGTCTATTTGAGGGTTCTGGAGAGGAGGGTCCGTCGGATAGTTGAACCTCGGATTCAGGAGGAACAGTAGCAGAGTCCTGGAGGGTGCATGGGACTTTGCCCAACCAGTCTACATGTGTTTTGTGGACTTGGAAAAGGCGTTCGACCATGTTCCTTGGGGAATCCTGTGGGGGGTGCTCCAGGAGTATGGAGTACCGGACCCCCTGACAAGGGCGGTTCGGTCCCTGTACAACCGGTGTCAGAGCTTGGTCCGCATTGCCTGCAGTAAGTCGAACCCGTTTCCAGTGAGAGTTGGACTCCGCCAGGGCTGCCCTTTGTCACCGATTCTGTTCATAACTTTTATGGACAGAATTTCTAGGCGCAGCCAGGGTGTTGAGGGGGTCCGGTTTGGTGGACTCAGGATTGGGTCACTGCTTTTTGCAGATGATGTTGTCCTGTTTACTTGATCAGGCCGTGATCTTCAGCTCTCTCTGGATCGGTTCGCAGCTGAGTGTGAAGCGGCTGGGATGGGAATCAGCACCTCCAAATCCGAGACCATGGTCCTCAGCCGGAAAAGGGTGGAGTGCCCTCTCAGGGTTGGGAGTGAGATCCTGCCTCAAGTGGAGGAGTTCAAGTATCTTGGGGTCTTGTTCACGAGTGAGGGAAGAATGGAGCGTGAGATCGACAGGCGGATCGGTGCGGCGTCCGCAGTGATGCGGGCTCTGCATCGGTCTGTCGTGGTGAAAAAGGAGCTGAGCCATAAGGCAAAGCTCTCAATTTACCGGTCGATCTATGTTCCTACCCTCACCTATGGTCATGAGCTATGGGTTGTGACCGAAAGAACGAGATCGCGAATACAAGCGGCTGAAATGAGTTTCCTCCGCAGGGTGTCTGGGCTCTCCCTTAAAGATAGGGTGAGAAGCTCAGTCATCTGGGAGGGGCTCAGAGTAGAGCCGCTGCTCCTCCGCATCGAGAGGAGTCAGATGAGGTGGCTCGGGCATCTGATTAGGATGCCTCATGGACGCCTCCCTGGTGAGGTGTTCCGGGCACGTCCAACCGGGAGGAGGCCCTGGGGAAGACCCAGGACACGCTGGAGGGACTACGTCTCCCGGCTGGCCTGGGAACGCCTCGGGATTCTCCCGGAAGAGCTAGAAGATGTGGCCAGGGAGAGGGAAGTCTGGGCATCTCCTCAAGCTGCTACCCCCGCGACCCTACCTCGGATAAGAGGAAGAGAATGGATGGATGGATGGATGGATATTCTTTCTGCCATTCTAGAATGTTCTCTGCCTAAAGAATATCTGGCAAAACAAATAAAGAGTGTTTAAGAAGTAATTGAGCTGCTCAGTCAATTTACTTTAATGCCCTATTATTGACCAATTATACAGCTAGTACAGACTGAAGGTAGAACTCATGCCCACTACAACAGTGTAAAAGCTTCACACAAAATGGCTCACTCAGGATATAGCATAGTTGCCTTGACATGACAGCAAAGAGTTTTAGTTGTTTGGAACAGCATTGGTTTCCATCCCTCAGATGACAAACTGTGATACTTCCTAATGCTACAAACAGTAAGCACTAAAGCCCCTAAGCATCTGTGCCACTAATGATCCTGTTGTCACAAGCACCATAGAGCCTTGAACTTTATGCCATCTATATTACTAAACGACAGTTTAATTTATGCACGGACAGCGGACGCACCGCATGCGCACTGCGCCTCAGAGTCAAACCCAGCAGCTTCCCAGAGTCAGTAGGTGGCGCCCAAACAACACAACCTGTGAACTAAACCTGCTCTAATCCACTGTGCCAGCAGTCGGTGTCAGCAGAGGCAAAAGAGTCACGGCTCCAAATGGAAAGAGCTCAACGATTTGTAATACAAAACCGAGCCCGTAGTTCCCAGAGTCAGCGCGTGGTGCCCAAACACCACAACCTGTAAACTACACCTGTGCCAGCAGTCAGTGTGTGTAAGTTGGAGTATGCTTCCTAACAGTAAACGACTTCTACCTAACGACACAGCCACAGAACAACAAAGACGAGACCACATGGATAAAAACAATACACGGAGGCTCCTACAACGTGCTTCAGACACACCAGAAGCAAAGATGTCACGGCTCCACAATGAAAGAGCTCAACTAACGGAAATACAAAACGAGCCCGTATGAATAAACACAATGAACGAACGCACCCACAACTCGTTTCTGACACAGCACAGGCAAAGGAGTCACGGCTCCAAATGGAAGGAGCTCAACGATTAGTAATACAAACACGAACCCGTATGGCTAAAAACAATGAATGAAGGCGCCCACACAAAGAAACCGCTTTAGTACAAATATATTTATTTAATTAAATGAAAACTTTACCATGGCTACGACCTGTGAACTAAACCTCGGGTAAAGCGTGCACGCCAGGTTGTACAGCCGCCTGAACGCGAACGCCCACACCACCGCATATACCACATTTGTTTAGTAATGTAGCACTCCATACCCGAATCCACCGCCATGGTCACTTCAGCATGCAAATCTGCAGCTGTCAGCAAACGACTTCTCACTGACGACACAGCCATAGAAAAACAAAAAAGAGACTGCATGAATAAAAACAATAAATTAAGGCGCCTACAACGCGCTTCTGAAACACCAGAACCAGATGAGTCAAAGCTCCAAAAAGAAACCGCTTTAGTACAATTATGTTTATTTAATTAAATGAACTTTCCCAGGACGCACCCACCCTCCATGATATTTCATCCCTCCAAGTATCAGAGGGAACAGAAAGTGACTGCCATTCTTGGATTTGCGATTCTTTCGAGAATCGCAGGCTTGCTGGTTAGCACTGTGGCACAGTCATTGTCAGTATAGCCTCTTGCACAGTGAACATTATTTTATAGAGTCCCTTTTTATAATCAGTGTAATAAAAGCATTAACTGGCTGTGTGTTTTTGGAGCTAAAAAAGAGGATTTAGTTGTATGTCTGACGAGAAATAGGGTACACTTTTAAATAATGAAAGTGACAGAGAGAAGAAATGTCTAAAATAGAAACCAAAAAGGTAGTTACTACAAATCAGTTTTATGTTTTGTCGATCTTAACTGCTAAACCAAAAAATAAGGGCTGAAGGCAGGGAAAAAGTCTTTAAGCCTAATAAGAAACACCAACATCGAAAAGTTCTGTAAGATATCCACAGACTTGAGAACAAGGAAGTGCATGGTGCCAATCTTATCTCTCATTGTGGTGATGATGTCCACACTGCTCATCTCTAGGAGTCACTGCAGAGCAAATTTGTAGCAACTGAAGCTAATTCTCAAAATATATACAGTAACTATCCATCCATCCATCCATTTTCCAACCCGCTGAATCCGAACACAGGGTCACGGGGGTCTGCTGGAGCCAATCCCAGCCAACACAGGGCACAAAGCAGGGAACCAATCCTGGGCAGGGTGCCAACCCACCGCAGGACACACACAAACATCAAGCACACACTAGGGCCAATTTAGAATCACCAATCCACCTAACCTGCATGTCTTTGGACTGTGGGAGGAAACCGGAGCGCCCGGAGGAAACCCACGCAGACACGGGGAGAACATGCAAACTCCACGCAGGGAGGACCCGGGAAGCGAACCCAGGACCCCAGATCTCCCAACTGCGAGGCAGCAGCGCTACCCACTGCGCCACCGTGCCGCCCTATACAGTAACTATTAAAAAATTACTTAAAAACTAAGAAATATTGTCAAAAATAGATTATACAACCTCAAAAACATATATCCAGACATTGTTGTTAAATAACAGACCTCAAAAAACAAGATATAAAAATATTTTAAATGAATCAGAGAATTAGCATTAAGTTTAGGATTACTGGTTTGCTTTTGAAAGATGTTTTTTGTTTTGCATTCTGTCAGGGTCACATATACTTTGATTTGTATAGTTTAATTTTTTATATATATTTACTACTGCTATAGTTGTGTTTTTGTTTTTTTTATTGACGAATAGATTTGTTGTAGTGCTGTGCCTTGAACTCCTACTTGTTGTGAAGTGATTTTGTTACTAATTTTTTACAAAAACTGAAGACAATGCAAACCTCCCAGACAGAACTTGAGCACCCCTAATTTGCAGAAACTACTTAAAACATAAGCTTTCCAGGAAGAATAAACCTGCTCGAGTACTGAAGCACAACACTTCAATGGAAAGGTGGCACCAATAGGCTCTTTGGTGATGACTTAACCTAAGCATCTTTAATACCAGCATGATTATAAGACAAGAACTGAAGTAATACAAAGTCAATACAACCGTGAGCAGAGCTAATGTACAACGTGCAGTCATTCCTGGAAACTCTGGCTCCCAGACGTGTACTCAAGCACCATTCATTAGCACATCCTCTAGAAGGAATTATTTGCTGTGTAAAGCGGTCCTTCCCCAAGCAATACAAATGCATTGATTGAAACTGATTTAGTTCACATTCATAAACAGACACCCTGTTCTGCCCCACATGTTGTTAGCTGTTAGCTACTGTTTGTCGAACTGTGCTCCCTCTTCATCTTGTCATTTATTAACACACCAGTCAGTCACGTCCCACACTCACAGTGGTGCTATAAAAGTCTATGAAACTCACGTGAAGCATGTAGGTCCCATAATAAACATTTGAATACAATACACCCCAAGTGTCTCATGTAGGCACCTCTTTATTTCTTGTTTCGGTCACGTCCGAAGCGTATCTTTAGGGTATATAAACCCCTGGGTCTGCTTAGTTGTGGTACGCAGCAATTTGAACCTCTGTCTATGCGCTTCTCTTTGTCTTGATCCAACCATGGAAATCACTCGCCTTGTAAGTGTCTTTTAAAGCTTTATTGTTTAATGTATACTGTCTGCTATGTATTGCTTTGTAAATCATTCTTTATTGTCTTTGGTTGTACACCTGTTTATACCTAAAGGTTTCTTTTGTTTATATTTACAATGAGGTACATCCAGTAAAAGCCTTCAAGAAAGCTCACCCCTTGTCATTTTTATGTGGGATATACCGAGTTGTTTAAGCTCTCTGCAGCCGCGTTGCACGGACAGCGCAGAGTGAGGCAGAAAACACCCCAATAACATTCTTGTTTAAATAAAGCGCATTATTAAGCACATTATTATATTTTAGACTAATCAAATTTGCAATGTACATATCTTAAAAAATACATATTCATGTCCTATTAACCAGATTTTTTTTGCAAATGAAAGATCACATTACATTTGTGATGTGATGGATGAATCTACCAAGGGAGGAAGGAGATTTTGAGAGTAGTAATCATGTAACAAAAGCAATTGACACAGGGTACACTTAACGGCATACCCACAAAGCTCAAACATTTTTCAAGAATATGGTGGTCCATTTCAGGACTTGCAACCCTATCTGGAAAAACTCCATGACAGTGAAAAGTGCGAGTGAGAAGTTTATCAGACCAGAAGGCTGTCCTAAAATTAACACTGTACAAAAGTTATATGTGTGTTAGAAACAGTTTCAAAAATAAATGTGTGCAACTGGATTGAACATTATAAAAATATTCTTACAACTTTGCACTGAAGTGTAAGTTGTCTTAATTATATGAAACCTAGAAGAAATGTGATCATCAACCAAAGCAGTAGTTTACCATAATACAGGGAAGAGAATACAGGGAAGGGAAGAGTTTTTGCAATTGTATTCTTTAAATTGTGCAAAAAGTCATATATATTGAAGTTGCAAGTAATAAAACAGTTATGCCATAATGCTCTAAAAATAAGTTTGATCTCTCATGCTGGCTAATATGACAGTTGCTGATAATAATCTTACAATGGCTGGGTTTCTTGGGTGGTGATTTGATTTGATATCACATTAGGTCAATTATATTTATAAGGCAGTGTAATGTCCGTGGAGTGGATATTTGGCACAATGGACCAGTTACTTTAGAATGTAGGCCTAAAAACTCCAGGAAAAGTCAAAAATCACAAATGTCACTAAAAGGTTAAAATTAAAAATATAGCCTTATTAACTGACCAACTGGAGAGCTTTGTTTATGTCTTACACACATTTTCTTTACAAAGAGCTCAAGACATAATAAAAAAAATGTATGCTTGAAAAAGTGGAAGAAAGTAATGGCTTAATATGCAGCATAACAGTGTTTACCATGTATTTTCTGTAAGAGGATTTGATTACAGATTTAAACATTATTTGGATAAAAATTATCTTCTGTCCATTGTATTCCAGTAAATCTCACTATATAAAAAATGCAACTGGAAATTTTCCGAGCATGTGCTTTCTCATCCTCTTGATAATGATAGATAGTATTACAAATGTTGGCAGCCTCCTTATGATAACTTATTAGGGGAATTCACTCATTTAAAGTTATTGAAAGGCTCCAGACTGCTTTAAATGTCTGCTTCTTAAAAAAATTAATTTGGTTATTATAGATGATTTGATTCAGTGTTCCATAGTCTAGAAGAATACTCGTCATAGAGTCTCCTATATAATCTCTTTAGTTTAAAATGTGTTCTTTAAGCAGAATAATTGAGAATCTAAATTTAGACACTAATCATATCATTGTTGTTAAAAAATCTGAGGGGCAGCTGAAAAATTCACCTCAACATCGCCACTTGAAATGACAAAGGAGAACTTTTGTTTAATGGAAACTGTTCTGCAGTAACTAGAAGAGCAAACTGTATACAAAACTGATTGCTTATTGTAAACTAATTAAACACTGAAGCCTGTGGGGGCTGCAAAAGCTCTGGTATCTCTGATACTTTTCTACTATACTGAGTGGTGAAACAGGAGACCTGTTCAAAAGACAGAAATCTTGTAGTGTGGATACCACACTAGATAGATAGATAGATAGATAGATAGATAGATAGATAGATAGATAGATAGATAGATAGATAGATAGATAGATGGATGGATGGATGGATGGATGGATGGATGGATGGATGGATGGATGGATGGATGGATGGATGGATGGATGGATGGATGGATGGATGGATGGATGGATAGATAGATAGATAGATAGATAGATAGATAGATAGATAGATAGATAGATAGATAGATAGATAGATAGATAGATAGATAGATACTTTATTAATCCCAAGGGGAAATTCACATTCACATTCATCATATCATATTGTGATATGTGTTGTGGCATACAACCGAGGACCTTGCCCCACCGGGACGCCTGGAGAAGGGAAGGACCGGAAGAGGGCCAATATCTTACCCAATACGCAAGAGGGCAGTCCCCCTGGATTGCATCAGGGCCATGGGCATGAAGTATGTGAGTCTGTGTCTGTCTATATCAAGGCTGATTCTTCACAATGGCATCCCAGATGGGAGTGCCTGCCCGTTAACTGGCAGGGGACCCCATTTAAAAATAATTTTGTGGACAGCCCGGCATAGCAGACAAAGGCGCACACACAATGCAGCACATATGCACACACACACCACTTCAAGTGGCTCACTCTGCAAGCCGCCGAAGGACCTCTTTTCCCCGATCGGAAGATAAACGGCCAGACGCAGCCAGAAGACAGCAGGCTTCAGCAGCTGTCAACAGCAAAGGGACCAGCATGCCTGTAGGAGAGGCCAGGCAAAAGAAGCTGCCTCCTGGAGACAGAATCCAAGAGGTAGGTAATGAACCCAGGGAGAGTTTGCCCTGGGAGTGGAGTTGCGCTGTTCCAGAAGCCTACATCATAGGGGGAGACCATCCAGAGGTGTATTGCTGGCCGGAAGGTGCCGATTCCAGAGATGATGACGGGATGAGGTCCGAGGAGGATGAGGGCCCACTGTTTGGAGAAGAACAACAGTCGGCAGAAGCCTTGAACCGTATCCCGAATGAAAGGACCCGATGGAGGAGGGGGTGGTGGAGGGCCATGAACCGCTCCTTGAAGCAGATAATGGGGTGGAGGGTGTGTGCCAGAATCCTGCAACTAAAATAGGATGGGCAGGGAGGGTGAATCTCCACCCCACTCTAGAGAAACACCCGACGATGTGTGTGTAAGAGAGGCGCACGCGTGCTGACTCCTGACCAGAGGATGGGGCTCGCGGAAGCCTGTCCCCATCGCCGGCCGAAATAGAAACATTTGTTTTGCAGGAGCTTGAGGGAGTTCTAAGACTCGTCATAGCTTTAGTGAAGATCGCAAAGAAAATTAAGATGGCGGTCGATGAACTGGAGGAGACAGCCAGGGCGCCACTGGAGAAGGTGGACCAGTATCTGCAGCAGCCCGGAGTCGGTCTTCTCATAGCAGATGGGGCAGTTCAGGTAAGTGGTGCTGGTACCGTAAATCAAGGAGGAAACTCTAGCGAATTGAGGACTGTGAATGGACTCAAGTAGCAGGGTGTCTAACAGTAGATTGGGCAATGAGGACTGATCACGCCATAGGGGCAGGAACAGCTGAGGTGCAGGGGAGGGGCCAGCTTGTGTGTGTCTGCACCTAGACCACCCTGCCCCAAGAAGTGGTAGTGGTCTTGTCCTGGTTGATAGGAGTGCAACAGCACAGGTTCCCTCCTTTTCCCATAAGGGGATCTAAGCTGTTGTAGCACCCCAAAATAAAGGGAGACCCCGGTGAAAGAAGGGAGGGTCTCCCAACAGGATGAAGCATAAGCTGGAGTGCTCATGTGCCTTAAAGAGCAGCTATCCACAGGGCCAGAGAGAAGCCCCAAACCTGACATATCAATTTTGTTTTCACATCCCAAAGGCATGGACACAAGCAGGGAGGCAGCGGTGTTACAAGTGCCATGGTACTGATCATATGTGGAGACGCTGTCTGTATGATATTGGCGAAGGATGCCTGGAGGTGGCGTTGGCACAGCGTCTCGACACCCTCACAGGACAGGCCGCTTTGCCCCATGAGCTTCCGCTGGGGTTGGGGCATTGTGGCAGATGACCAGGGACCTTGCCCCACCAGGACGCCTGGAGAAGGGAAGGACTGGGAGAGGGGCAATATCTTCCCCAGGACACAAGAGGGCAGTCCCCATGGATTACAACGGGGCCACGGATTCAGAGCTTGGAAGCTGAACCCTGTTGGGGACGGTGGCCACCACCAGGGGTGCCTGGACGATCCCAGAGCCCTGGACTGCAGCACTTCCACCACACCAGGAAGTGCTGCCAGTAGAGAATCCAGGCAAACCTGGAGTGCTTCCGGGTGCCCATGCAGCACTTCTGCTACACCAGGAAGTGCTGCAGGAAAATCATCAGGGTGCACCTGGAGCACATATGGGTGCAACACAACAGGGTTCTGTTTCACTTCATTAGGGGAGCTGGAGTTGGGAGGCAGAGGACGGAGCTTGCAAGAAGAGCAGAGAAAAAGAGACAGAGAACAAAGGCAAAAGAAAGGACTGAGTAATTGTGGCTGTTTGGGGGCACTGTGTTGTGTGCTAAAAAGGAGAAAAATAAATGTGTGTCTTTTGGGACACTGTGAGTCTGTGTCTGCCTGTGTCAAGGCTGATTCTCCACAGTGTCAATTTCAAACTATTTTCTGTTTGTCTATTATAGACACAGTGCTATTAAACATATAAAAGATAAATCTGAAAACTATATCAGTATTTAGAAAATAGCTTTCTTATAGTACCACTGGAGGAAAAATCTTTGATTTACATTCAGAGATGTAGAAATCCACTGTCCAAAGAATCCATTTATCATGATTTGTGCTACATACAAACTAGTACAATTTATATTATTTGTCTCTCCAAATTCACACTAAACAGGGATGTGGTCTTTTATAATATTTTTTTTTCTTGAGCTTCTGTAATTTCCGCTTGGGGACCAATGCAATATCTATCTATCTATCTATCTATCTATCTATCTATCTATCTATCTATCTATCTATCTATCTATCTATCTATCTATCTATCTATCTATCTATCTATCTATCTATCTATCTATCTATCTATCTATCTATCTATCTATCTATCTATCTATAATGAGAGCCATCTGTGAGAGATACAAGAAAGTGTCATCCTTCCTCAGAGATGTTTCCTCCAGGTCACATAGACTTTTATTTTCACTTTGCTCTTGCTCTTTCAGCAGATCCTGGCCTGCTGATAGTTTTTTTTTTTTTTTTGAAGAGATAACTCTGTGTGAAATCCAGTTTACACCATGCCCAGTATAACAAAGTACCCTTTGTTGAAATGTTATTGTGCTTTCTCGTTTTTCACAACCAGTGGGATCCCATGTCCTTTTCAATTTCACATTAGAAATTGGAAAAAAAAATCAGCTATTCAGAATCTATTTTATTGAGTTCTGTCATTGTTTTGGATACTTTCTGAGGAGTTTTTTCATAACTTTTCTCTTTCTTTTTTACTTTTAGGATGATAAACATGGGAATAATCACTGAGGGAGAATATTAACAATAATATAGATATTCATCCAGTCATTGTCAAACCTGCTTAATTCAGTTCAGGGTCACAAGGAAGATATTACATAATCAATATAACTATAAATGCTGTATTTTTAACAGCTTTCCAAAAAAATCAATAAGGAGAAAAATAGCACAGGCTGGTTCTATTGTTTGACCATCTGTTAAAATAATGAAGAGTAAATGAGCTTCTCATACATGGATACAAATGAAAACAGCCACTCTTGGGGTGAGAATAACAGAAAATGTAATCAAATAATTTCTGGCTACATCATCAAAATGCAGTTATATGCCAGATACACTGTTATAGGAATGTCCTTGGCCTGTCTGATACAGGAAGATGACGTGTTGCCCGCAAGCAGTAGAGAGATACAATGTCTTTGAAGGTGCCTGGTCATGAAAGTAGCTTATTTAAAAATTGGTATTGCAGATGAAGTCTAGTCGGTTACCAAAAGATCTGAAAAATATTCCAGTCTACCTTGTGTGAGATGCAGGGCCAACTATTGTTCTTCTAGGTGATTTTAATGGAAGGGATTAATAATCTTTATACAAGAAAGGGTAGTAGTAGTAGTAGTGGTAGAGGTAGTATTGTCATTTGTAAAGAGTAAAGAAAAATTTGTACTTGCATGTTTAACCAACATGGAGCATGTTGCACTCAAAATGCATTGAAATAAATAACTTAGTTTTCTTTAACAGAAAGCACAAATCCACTTACCTTTTTGACCTGAACTTTACCTCATTTCTTTATCAAAGACTGGTGCAAAAATGGTTGCCATCACATCATCCAGGTGGAAGCTACACATTAGTGGTGGTCGAAGTGGCTCCCCACTCACTGAAGTGCATTGAGAAGTGAGAAAAGCCCTGTAAAATTTAATGAATTATTATTATTATCATCATTATTATTATTATAGGGCGCTAGGCAGGAACCATCCAGTATAGAAGACTCTAGTCCATCGCAAGGTAAACACACACATACACACCACAGCCAATTTTTTTGATGTTGCCAATCCACTTAACATGCATGTTTTTGGATTGTGGGAGGAAACTGGAGCACCCAGCTATCACTGCACCAAAATGCCGCCTGCTTTATAAGTAAAGTATTACACGGTAGTCTCCACAACAGCACATATTGTGCACAGAAGGGACACATGAAGACAGATAAGAACATTGTGGGCTTTAGATGCTATAAACTGATTTCAAAGTAGGAAAGCAGCTGGCATTTATGGTTACATAGTGGACTTTTATAAAAAAAAAATTTAAATAAATTAGCTCCACTATTATTAGCAACATTTATAGAAGCTAAAGAAAACAAAATTCTACCTCAAACTTTTCACCAAGCATTAATTACCATCTTTCCTAAGAAAAAAAGAACTTACCACAAATCATACAGACCAATGTCACTTCTGAATAATGATGTTAAGATACTCTCCAGAAGGACTGAAAAAGTGCTTCCTTCTATAATATTACAAAGCCAAACCAGATTTATTAAAGGCAGAAATTTAACTTCTAACCTTTCACATTTGTTTAATATAATATGTTCACCAATTAAATCTAACACCCCAGAGATCTTATTATCTTTAGATGCAAAAAAAGCATTTGATATGGTTGAATGAGACTACCTATTGACCACGTTACTCAAATTTGGGTTCGGACCAAATAAATGTGCATAGATCCAATTATATTATACAGTCCAGAAGCCTCAGTTTGTATTAACAACATTATTTCTGACTACTTCAAACTAGAACATGGTACTCAACAAGGATGCCCCCATCACCATTGCTCTTTGCATTTGCCATGAAGCCATTGACTGTATACTTTCGAAATGTATCAGTGATAAAGGGGATTTTCAGAGAAAATATTACTGTATGCAGATGATATGGTACTGTATATATCTGACCCCCAAAATTCTATGCCAGCAGCCCTAAAAGCATTAGCAGATGTTCAAAGGATTCCTGGATTCAAAATCAATTTGAATAAAAGTGTGATTTTTCCAGTGAACTCTCTAGCACACTGGACTGGATACCTTCCCATTTATCTTAGCAGATCAGTTTAAATATCTAGGGGTAAATATCAAAAGTAAATATAAAGCTTTTTTTCAACAAAATTTTATTGTCTGCATGGAAAAAATTAAACAAAACGTGAATAGATAGTCTACCCGCCATCTTACATTAGTAGGGAGAATCAACCCTATTAAGATGACCATCCTTCCCAAGCTTCTTTTCCTATTTTAAAGCATCCCAATCATTTTTTAAGAAATTAGATTCAATTATAATCTAATTTATTTGGAATTCAAAACATCCATGCATCCAAAGGGTGACCCTACAATGACCTAAAACAAAAGGGGGCATGGCATTTCCATAACTTTCAATTTTATTACTGGGCTGCAAATTTACAAGCTATGGAGACCTGGGGCCTCATGTATAACGCCGTGCGTAGAATTCACACTATAACATGGTATATGGACAAAAGCGGAAATGTGCTTACACACAAAAAAATCCAGATGCATAAATCTATGCGTACACCAACTTCCACGTTCTTCCGCTACATAAATCCCGGTCAGCGTGAAAAGTAACGCATGTGCACACGCCTGCTGTCCCTCCCCAACTCCTCCCAGAATTACACCTCTTTGAATATGCAAATCAATATAAATAGCCCTTAAGCGCAGCCTTCTGTGAAAAGACAATGGCAAAAGCACGGGGGAAAATAGAAGAATTTCAGCGAATACCAAGTGGAGGCAAAGAAAAATGTACTATTTGTTGGTTTTAACAGTGGTATAAACAATAAAAGGAAGTTGATCGAGTGACATAGCGTGTCGGAGAAACTCGAAAGCTCAACTTCACAAAGTCACACAGTGCCCGAAATAAAAAAGAAGTTGTCAGATATCAAAGTTGCCATGAAAAGGCAAGTTGTACCCCACTGTCTGAGTGTCATATGAAAGCTTATTAGGGTACAGAGAAAAAAAGATAGGCACACAGTGGGAAAAAAGCATGAAATATCAACTTTAATCTCGAAATTTCCACTTTAATCACATAGTTTATTTTGTCATTAACGTAGAACATCATAAACTTCATCTTAAAATCGTTTAATTTACTGGTTTCTCAAATCCCATTGTAACTAAAGTAGCACATTAAATACTTTGTTTTGTATTTGATCTTCTATGTGCTCTATGTATGAGAATCACTACGTGCTTCCGAGCTTTCTCTTCCTCCAACAGGACACAAAATCCATTAAATTCGTAATATTACAGCTCTCTGAATAATTAAAATACTGAGATGTATACGTGATATCATTTTCATGATAGGAGTTAAAGCATGTTATTATAAATGGGAACACGGTGGCACAGTGATTGTTCCTGCCTCACGCAAGATGCTTGCTGCGCTGTGCATGACCGTCTATGAAATAATTTATTACAGCAGTACTGTCTCTTTCAAACGTACTAACTCCCAATTTCTGTCCTTACTTTTCTTCCTCCAAATACCCAATCTCCACACAATCAGCTCTCTAATAGACGTTAAGCCATCTGTAAGCTTAGAACGCTGATTCTTCAAAACTTTTAAGGAACATTGAAATATCTTCATAGTACATGTTTAATTATTCTATCCATCTATCCTTCCAGTGTCACGCCAGTCCCAGCAAGAATTCAGCGTGAGGCAGGAACAATCCGTGAATGGAGCGCCAGATCCTTGCTAACGCAGCAACACTGTGTCCTCACATATTTAATTATTAACAATATAGATTATTTAAATGAAGTTAAGTTTTATCTGTATAATATAATAAATATATTTTGCTGCATTTCATTTTAAAAATGATATCGTCATCATATGTAGTAAATATGCGCTTTATAAAGTGGTTCAGGTTGTGCAATATTATAACTGCATCGCAAGTTTACAGTGAGATAATTGTACTTATAAGTACAAACAGTTTTACAAAGAGCACTTGATGGACTGATTGAGTGTGTTTATAGTTTTTGGGATGAAACTGTTTCTGAACCGCAAGGTCCGTACAGGAAAGGTTTTGAAGTGTTTACCGTGTGAGAGCAGTTCAATAGACAGCATGGCTAAGTCAGCGTGTGCTTGATGCTGTTTACCGATAATTTTCTTTCCGATCAGCTGCTGTAGATCTGTGATTCCCCACTCAGATACTGTGATATAAATACTCCGAGTGGTGCAGTGAGAGTAATATGGAACAAGATGATCCGCTGTGGCAACCCCTAATGGGAGCAGCTGAAAGAAGAAGAAGAAGGTGCAATGAAAGTAACAACTCTAAAGCAACCATGGTATTTGGAATAGTTTGGCCATTCCGTGGACCATAATATTGTTACAGGTTAATTACAATCAGATGCCTTAAACTAATAAACAATATGCAGTTAGTTTCAGTGTATATGATAAAGCTGCGTCAGGGATGTGGATCTAAGAAAGAAAGGGTAACCACACAGGAACAGTAGCACTGCTTTGACGATGGGTGCCTCCAGTTTGCAATACCGAGCGAAGAACTTGCGTATGCCAGGGTTGGAGCTACCATGAAAATGTGTGTGGCTTTATGCCAAGTTTAGGTTTTATACATCGCGATTTGAGCGTGGAAATGTTCGTACGCACCATTTATAAATGAGGCCCCTGGACATCAACACAGATCGATGAATATACACAAGCTTGGTCTGCAATAGAAATAAAATTTTCCAGTACTGTGCCCGACTAAATACAAATTATTATCAATACCCTAATAATCCAATTGCCCTTCATTTTTTTAGAATAAGGAACCAATGTAGAAAACACTTTAAGACAGAGAAACTTTTATCTGTTGAACCTGTAGATGACAACCCCCTATTTCCACCTACTCAAACACATACAGTATTTAATATTTGGAAAATGTCTGAGATTAAAACACTCAGAGACTTGTACATAGATAATGTTTTCTCATCCTATGAACAATTATGCATTAAATTTAACTTCTTATTAACTAAATTCTTGCCATACTTTTAAGTTAGAAACTTTGCTAAACAGAACCTGCCCAATTTTCTTCACCTACCACCTAGTTCTTTTCCTAGTTCTTCGCTAGCCAACCCCCGTAGTGGGGGCACTGCGTGCTAGTCATTTCCTGGATCTGCTGTTTGTGACAAATCGTGTTTTGCTTTTGGATAAACACAAATATCAATTCTGTCTTTGATATCTCCATCTTTTGAAACTATTATCGCTGACAATTTGTCACATGTTGGTTTATTATATATGCGAGCGTGATCTTTCTGATTCATATAGAAATCCAGGAAAACTTCTTTGTCCGTGTTTTTCAGATAAATTTCGTGTAAAGTACAATATTTTTGGATGTATGGATTTGTATCCATTATTGGCTGTAGAATTTCTAATACGTCCAGTTATTTAACTCTTTCGAATCTATGTTGCATCGCTTCTCCGTGATCATAAATAGAAACCTGACCGAATTGTTGTTTCTTTGAAATTAAACTTGTAGTAGTTTAATTGTAGATTTAGTTGTTGTGGGACCACAGATTCTTATTCTCTTGGTCCCGAATCGTGTAAATCTACGTTTAAACATTAACATTATTCAAAGTTATTGTCTGTCTGTATACCTGCATAGTTATCACTCTTTAATTTAATATTTTCTTTATCAGTATGCTGCTGCTGGAGTATGTGAATTTCCCCTTGGGATTAATAAAGTATCTATCTATCTATCTATCTATCTATCTATCTATCTATCTATCTATCTATCTATCTATCTATCTATCTATCTATCTATCTATCTATCTATCTATCTATCTATCTATCTATCTATCTATCTATCTATCTATCTATCTATCTATCTATCTATCTATCTATCTATCTATCTATCTATCTATCTATCTATCTATCTATCTATCTATCTATCTATCTATCTATTGAATCTCTTTTCACTGTTCTGTTATTTCACCAAGTAATAATTTCTGTTTGTTAGCACTAATGCAATCTTTACTATCAGTTTTTTGAGACTTTCAAATTTTACTACTTTCATAATCTTTAACCTGCTTAGCATATGTATCGCACCAACATTTTTGAACCTCTTTATGATGTTCTACTTTGTCTTTTACTCTTTGTCTTTGATTTCCACCCCCACTTGGACCGGTTAGGTTTTCAGTTCCACTTGCTCCTGGCTGTTTCCTTATTTCCTGAATTTGTACTTAGATTATTATTGTTTTTTTTTTTATTCTTCTCTCTTCAACACTTTTGGACCTTTTTTCGACCCGCTGCCCTTTCTTCTTCGCTTAGTTGTTGACGTTTCATCTAGAACTTATAAAATTATTGTCCAGAAAAGGACTAAAGTGAAGGAAACTAATAAATTGTATGTCTTGTATTAAAATTAGGAAAACATAACAATTTATAAGAGCTAAGATCAGAGGAACTATGTCTGACAATAGCATTCACACGAATGAGAGGTGAGTGGACCGTGGGCATGGTTAAATCTCATGGCACAAAGTCTCATCTCGAGGGACTTGAAATTATCTCTCTGAAAAAGTCTTGTCTAATCCCAGGATTTTTTTTATATAATAGATAACTAATAGATATAATAGATATATAGATAACTAGGGCGCTTCTCCCCCTGCTCACTTTGCTCGCCAACCCCCGTGTTTGATTTTCCGGATACACACTTTTAAGATTTTTTTTTCTTTGAATTGTTGCTATTTCATTAGTTTCACTTTTATTTCAGAACTTCTGTAAAAACAATATTTGTAATCTTCGTCCATCCATCCATCCATCCTCTTCCGCTTATCCGAGGTCGGGTCGCGGGGGCAGCAGCTTGAGCAGAGATGCGCAGACTTCCCTCTCCCCGGCCACTTCTTCTAGCTCTTCCGGGAGAATCCCAAGGCGTTCCCAGGCCAGCAGAGAGACATAGTCCCTCCAGCGTGTCCTGGGTTAGACGTGCCCGGAACATCTCACCAGGGAGGCATCCTGATCAGATGCCTGAGCCACCTCATCTGACTCTTCTTGATGCGGAGGAGAAACGGCTCTACTCTGAGCCCCTCCCGGATGACTGAGCTTCTCACCCTATCTTTAAGGGAGAGCCCAGACACCCTGTGGAAGAAACTCATTTCAGCCACTTGTATTCGCGATCTCGTTCTTTCGGTCACTACCCATAGCTCATGACCATAGGTGAGGGTAGGAACATAGATCGACTGGTAAATTGAGAGCTTCGCCTTGTGGCTCAGCTCCTTTTTCACCACGACAGACCGATGCAGAGCCCGCATTACTGCGGATGCCGCACCGATCCACCTGTCGATCTCACGCTCCATTCTTCCCTCACTCGTGAACAAGACCCCGAGATACTTGAACTCCTCCACTTGGGGCAGGATCTCGCTACCAACCCTGAGTGGGCACTCCATCCTTTTCTGGCTGAGGACCATGGTCTCGGATTTGGAGGTGCTGATTCCCATCCCAGCCGCTTCACACTCGGCTGCGAACCGATCCAGAGAGAGCTGAAGATCACGGCCTGATGAAGCAAACAGGACAACATCATCTGCAAAAAGCAGTGACCCAATTCTGAGTCCACCAAACCGGACCCCCTCAACGCCCTGGCTGCGCCTAGAAATTCTGTCCATAAAAGTTATGAACAGAATCGGTGACAAAGGGCAACCCTGGCGGAGTCCAACTCTCACTGGAAACGGGTTCGACTTACTGCCGGCAATGCGGACCAAGCTCTGGCACCGATCGCACAGGGACCGAACAGCTCTTATCAGGGGGTCCGGTACCCCGTACTCTCGGAGTACCCCCCACAGGATTCCCCAAGAGACACGGTCGAATGCCTTTTCCAAGTCCACAAAACACATGTAGACTGGTTGGGCAAACTCCCATGCACCCTCCAGGACCCTGCTAAGGGTGTAGAGCTGGTCCACTGTTCCGCGACCAGGACGAAAACCACACTGTTCCTCCTGAATCCGAGGCTCGACTATCCGACGGACCCTCCTCTCCAGGATCCCCAAATAGACTTTTCCAGGGAGGCTGAGGAGTGTGATCCCTCTATAATTGGAACACACCCTCCGGTCCCCTTTCTTAAAGAGGGGGACCACCACCCCGGTCTGCCATTCCAGAGGCACTGTCCCTGATGTCCATGCGATGTTGCAGAGGCGTGTCAACCAAGACAGTCCTACAACATCCAGAGCCTTGAGGAACTCCGGGCATATCTCATCCACCCTCGGGTCCCTGCCACCAAGGAGTTTTTTGACCACCTCGGTGACCTCAGTCCCAGAGATGGGGGAGCCCACCTCTGAGTCCCCAGGCTCTGCTTCCACATTGGAAGGCATGTTAGTGGGATTGAGGAGGTCTTCAAAGTACTCCCCCCACTGACCCACAACTTCCCGAGTCGAGGTCAGCAGCGCACCATCACCACCATATACAGTGTTGACACTGCACTGCTTCCCCCTTCTGAGACGCCGGACGGTGGACCAGAATCTCCTCGAAGCCATCCGAAAGTCGTACTCCATGGCCTCCCCAAACTCCTCCCACGCCCGAGTTTTTGCCTCAGCAACCACCAAAGCTGCATTCCGCTTGGCCTGCCGGTACCTATCAGCTGCCTCCAGAGTCCCACAGGACAAAAGGGTCCTGTAGGACTCCTTCTTCAGCTTGAAGGCATCCCTCACCGCCGGTGTCCACCAACGGGTTCGGGGATTGCCGCCACGACAGGCACCGACCACCTTACGGCCACAGCTCCGGTCAGCTGCCTCAACAATACAGGCACGGAACATGGCCCATTCGGACTCAATGTCCCCCACCTCCCTCGGGATGTGGTCGAAGTTCTGCCGGAGGTGGGAGTTGAAGCTACTTCTGACAGGGGGCTCTGCCAGACGTTCCCAGCAGACCCTCACAACACGTTTGGGCCTACCAGGCCTGACCGGCATCCTCCCCCACCATCGAAGCCAACTCACCACCAGGTGGTGATCAGTTGACAGCTCCGCCCCTCTTTTCACCCGAGTGTCCAAAACATGTGGCCGCAAGTCCGATGACACGACCACAAAGTCGATCATCGAACTGAGGCCTAGGGTGTCCTGGTGCCAAGTGCACATATGAACACCCCTATGCTTGAACATGGTGTTCGTTATGGACAATCCGTGACGAGCACAGAAGTCCAATAACAAAACACCGCTCGGGTTCAGATTGGGGGGGCCATTCCTCCCAATCACGCCCTTCCAGGTCTCACTGTCATTGCCCACGTGAGCATTGAAGTCTCCCAGTCACCTTATCGTGGTGGAGGGGTTTGCGTGTCCCAATGATCCTAAGAGGTCTGTTGTCCGGGGCTTTATGCCCCTGGTATGGTCACCCAAGGCAAACTGGTCCTAGGTGAGGGATGAGACAAAGAGCGGTTCATACCTCCTATGATGAATGAAAACTTTGGACAGCGTTTTCCCTTGCCCGGACGTGGGTCACCGGGGCCCCCGTCTGGAGCCAGGCCTGGAGGTGGGGCTCGATGGCGAGCGCCTGGTGGCCGGGCCTGCACCCATGGGGCTCGGCCGGGCACAGCCCGAAGAGGCAACGTGGGTCCCCCTTCCCATGGGCTCACCACCAATTGGAGGGGCCAAGGAGGTCGGGTGCAGTGTGAGTTGGGTGGTGGCCGAAGGCGGGGACCTTGGCGGTCCGATCCTCGGCTACAGAAGCTGGCTCTTGGAACGTGGAATGTCACCTCTCTGAAGGGGAAGGAGCCTGAGCTAGTGCACGATGTCAAGAGGTTCCGGCTAGATTTAGTCGGGCTCACCTCGACGCATAGCTTGGACTCTGGAACCAATCTCCTTCAGAGGGGCTGGACTCTCTACGACTCTGGAGTTGCCCCCGGTGAGAGGCGCTGAGTGGGTGTGGGTATACTTATTGCCCCCCGACTTGGAGCCTGTTCATTGGGGTTTACCCCAGTAGACGAGAGGGTAGCCTCCCTCCGCCTTCGGGTGGGGGGACGGGTCCTAACTGTTGTTTGTGCGTATGCACCGAACAGCAGTTTGGAGTACCCACCCTTTTTGGAGTCCCTGGAGGGGGTGCTAGAGGGCATACCTTCTGGGGACTCCCTCGTTCTGCTGGGAAACTTCAATGCTCACGTGGGCAATGACAGTGAGACCTGGAAGGGCGTGATTGAGATAAATGGCCCCCCCAATCTGAACCCGAGCGGTGTTTTGTTATTGGATATTTGTAATCTTGCCAGTCCCAATATGCTGAATCTTTTTAATGAGGTCAGGACAGGTTTCTCTCTTTGGAATTTCAGCACAGACAAAACGATCTATATCATAGGCAGTTAATAATTTTTTTTTACAAAGTAAAAAAGTAAGTAGAATTCTGCATTGGACTCCTGTCTGTAAAGTCGTACTATTTTCCTCTCACAGTTCCAAAAGTACATAGGGTTACCAAGGTGATGCCCCAGCTTTTGTCTAGGTTTTTGTACAAGGGCTAGACAGAATGTTTTTGACTCCTGGGGTAAACTCAGCTTTTTAAATAAGCAGACAGATAAATATATATACACTAACAAAGTAACCAATAAATGCATGTGCGGTTAACTCTGTTACATGCATAGTTATACAGGACAACACAGTGAAATGCATCCTGATCCGCTTATCAAAAACTGTGCAAAGTTAGAAGAATATCAGTTAGATTTACAAAAAGTCATAGATTGAAAGATAACAGTATAGTAGAACATAATAAATAAGTAAAATTATGTGAATAAAGTAGAATTAAGTCTTAAGGTGCAATAGTGTAGTAATTATTGTGCAAAACCAAAGTTAGACTGGTGCATAGTTAAATGAGGCAGTTTGTTTGTTTGCGCTACTGCGATCTTTACTTTCTTTTTTTATATTTTCTAATTTTCCTACTTTCATATCCTTTAACTTTCTCCTCATGTGTATAGCGCCGTTTTTTTTTTTGTTTTTTTTTATGCCTTTCTAATTTCACTGGTTTCATAGTCTCTAACCTGCTCTGCATGTGTTTAGCATCAACGTTTGTAAACGTCTTTATGAAGTTCAACTTTGTCATTTTACTCATTGTCTTTTAATTCTGAGCCGTACAGTACAATACATAGAACAGAATAAATCCTCAATACAATATAAAAATAAAAATTCTAGAAGTACGGAGTAGAATTTCACATTAGATGATATCACATAATATGATTTGGATTTGTTTTAAGTCCTGGAGACCTCATTCATCAAGCTGCCTTCCCCATTTTGCCATTCCACATCTGAAATAGTGCTAATCCGATCAAAGGACCCCTCATTCCCATGTCCCCATTCATCAGGGATGACTTTACCTTAGGCAGGCAATCTACAATTTAAAGAGATTGTTATTTTCTTGTGAATTGTTACATATGCATTATTTTCACTTTTACTTTAAAAACTTTTGTAAAAACAATACTTGTCCTTTATTTTCAGCCACGTGCCTGGTTACATCTCTTTCTTCCCAGACGTATAATACTGCTCGTTTTGTGAAGGGTGTTGCGGCTGAACGTACGCTAAGGATATGCCTTTGGATCATTTGCTGTCTTTTTGCTGCTTGCTAGCTGCCTTTTCTGCCTGTCGCATGTCGTTGTTTTAAGAGCTCGGAGCACATGATGCTTGCCTGCCAAAAGCAATCCAACAACTGCTAGCTTAGAAGTCTGTTGACTTGTTTTAAATGATGGCTCACTGCCTGGTCTCGCGTGACGTCGCGTGGTCCATACCTGTCTTGTATTACAGGCCCCGGGCGTGTTTGAATTCTTTCTTGCAGGATGTATAACACTGCTTGCGTTCGGGGGTGGGGGGTGGGGGTTATAGCTGCTGTCGCGCTGCCCTTCGATCTCTTTAAAGCCTGTACAGCTGCTGTCCTTTTTGCTACGGCCCTGGGACAATCTCTTGGCACCAAGTCTCATGTTTATGGTCCACGCGAGATGCACCATGGCAAGTCTCCTTGGTCTCGCGGGTCTTTTAAATGTCTTTCGAGATTATCACATATCGTAGCCTTGCATTTGCTTTCCATTCCAGGATTTCCTTTTAGATATAGAGAGATAGAGAGATATATATGACATATTGTCTATATGCTGTTATTACCACTGAATGTCTGTTTTCTACCAGATGTACACATGTAGTCATGCGTGTATGCATGGGAGACAGCCTATGAGCACTGGTGATGGCAATTTCCTACCGAACCAGGAATTGACACTGTTGTATCATGACTTCTCTCTTTGTGCATCTGCAGAACTGAAAAATTAACTGCCATTACACTGCTGACACCACTGCTGTTGTCCACACTCCTGAACCCGCCCCTTCAATAAATAATAATAATAATACATTTTATTTATATAGCACCTTTCCCATGCTTCTGCCTGGAACCCATAAAACCAGAGCACTGTCATCTTTAATTCCATTCTGTTGTGGACTCACATCTGAAATCACGTTTTTCTCGATTGTTACATGCAAAAACTGTTTGTTTTTACTGCAATTACAAGGGGTCACTGGGTAGTGTCCCTTACTGTTTATCATTGTTCTGTGCTTTCATTACATATATATATATATATATATATATATATATATATATATATATATATATATATATATATATATATATGTGTGTGTGTGTGTGTATGTGTGTGTGTGTGTGTGTGTGTGTGTGTGAGGGCATCTGTGGCACTCAAATGGGCTAGCTTCTAGTCTAGGATGGAACCCTGCCGTGGTTCTGTAAACAATTTTACAGGTCTTGTTTTTATTTTTACATTTTGTAATTTCTTCTGTGTACATTTAGTTAACAACATAATTTCTTGTTTTGATTTCAAATAACATAGTGGTGCTTCAGTCTAGCCCTATCCCTGGTTATATAATTAAAATGCATTTCTGCTCAAAAGTAATTGTACTGTTTATGAAATTAGTTGTAACATGATATATGCTCATTTTGATCTTTGAGTAATTGTTTCTTTTTAGTCCAGACACATACTGTAAGATGTTCTCTTCATTATTTTGCATTTGAGTTTCCTCTGGGCTTTCAGTCTAATCCTGTGAAACTGAATTCTTATTCCAGTAGCAGTGTGCACAGAGAGCAAGAGAAGGCCCTTAAGGGATGCATTATTGAGAAGTTTTAATTTCTTTGAATTAACTTAATTTACTTTTTTGAAGTATTATGTTTGAAACAGACAATCTGCTCTCACTATTGATTAAAAGCAGGACCTGTTTTATTTTTGTTTTTCTTCTTAAATAGTTATTGGCATAATCACCTTATATTAGAAGCTGTAAACAACTGTAGTTTTACGCTGAAATTTTGTAGTTGTGTACTTTGCCACACTCTTCCTTTCTATAATTTAAATATGAAATGTATTTATTGTGTCACAGTTTGCTTCATCTACTCTACTCTTCAACTCTAGGGGCACAGGGGTCACCCCTAAAGTGAGGGTTGAGGACTTTCTATGTCTCTGAGTTTGTCCACTTCTCTCTCTGCTGGTAGAAATTAGAACTGCTGCAGTCAGGATATGCCCAGAGAAGACAACCAGAGTGCATAGACCTATAAAATAATAGCACTACTCAAGGATGTCATGGAGATGTTAAGGGACCTGGCCTTTCAGGTTACATTTATTTCAAGGGTTATAATGAGAAGTCAAGCAAAATAACACCTTTTATTAGCTAACTAAAAAGATTAAAAATTAGCCAATAAAAGGTGTCATATTTCTTGATTTCTCATTGGATCCATAATGGCTAACACAGCACAACACCTTACTATTTCAAGGGTTACTGTATGATCTGAAACAATCCAGTTTGCTTTTTTTTAAAAAGAAACTCAGACTCTGAAAAGAACTAAGAGTACAGTCCAGATACTCAGGGTTTTCCAACAAATCCCACTTCCAACTCTCTTTGTGACACTGAGGACGTCACTTTCCTTCCTGTGCTATTATTGTTATTGCTGTACTTCTAGACTTGCCTCAGATAAAACAGTCAGCCAAATATACTGTACACTAAAAGTGAGTCTACTGGATGCTATGTTTCTTGGTTTACCAATTCCACGTTAGTGATCAGAAGTAGCAGAGACTATGGTTGAAAAAACTAAGCATGCACTTTGTCAAATTCCTGTTTAAATTTCATGAAGGACTCTATATTCAATTGTCATAAAGTCAAAGAATTTATAATCATAACTGAAGATTTTTTTCTTAAGATGTCTCATATACAACATTTTTTTTCAGACTGAGTTTTTGCCAGTTCTAAGCTAATGTAAAGTTTCAACATCCAGCAATGGGGCAGTGGCTTCACATCGTGATGTATGCAGGTATGCAAGGCTAGAGAGAGAACATGTGAGGAGTGTCTTGATTTCTTGTATTCTACCTCTAGGATTTTATTTTTCAAAGGTTAATATGTCTATGTTTTGCATTTTAGGTCATTGAATGTTTTTATCATTATGCTCATTATGCCATCACACAACCATCTTGACGGTTTTCTTGTCTACTACTACTAGGCTGATGAAGTTCTTGACTGTGTATGATACACAGCAGTGTATGTATAAAACATGGTTTTGCGTTCTAGTTTTGACCAAAAACAAAACAAATCCTTTTGTTAATGAAGTACTTTCTTTTTCACAGTAAGGCTGAAGAATTCTCAGGTAGTGTTTGACTGTTGCTTTGTTCTTTTGACTTCATATCCTCTTTCAAGTATTGGTCTCTGTTGATCATTTCTTTTGAGCTAGATCCTCACTAGGTCCTGAATATCTCTTTAAGTAATATTCATCACCAAGTTGTATTTTTCCAACAAATAAAAACCTGTACCTTTGCTGCTGCAAGATGCTTCAGTAAAATGGTATAGCAGAAGAGATGGAGGTGAAGTTTCATGAGTGCAAATGAACAGTAATCAACACGCTCATCCCACCACATTACAAGGGCTCATTTTCATTTCACCAAGAGGAGGAGGGAAAAAAAATAAGAAGCTAGACTTCAATTAATATTAGAATTAACCTACAGAACATCTTTAATCCCTGAGGAATATCACAGAGATCCTGGCAGTGTGCAGTCAATACAATCAACAGTTAAAATGTCACTGTGATTTATGCATTACATGGTTATGCATCCATACTCCATATTTTACACATAGATTTAGCTTTCATATATACACCTATATAAAAGTGCTTAAGCTTGTACCGAGATATAAGGCAGTATATCTATAAGTACAGTGGAAAGAGAAACAGAAATGGAGTTGTATTGCTTGTTCGACATATTTTCTAAATGATACTGAAATAAGATAATCAAAGGGGGTCTGAGTGCAGTCTTGTTGGAAGCCATCCTGCCTTTTATCTTTTTCTGAACCAAGCCATCTGAATACAGCTAGAAAGTTAGATTCTGAGCTTCAGACAATAAACTCACCCTTGTTCCTGTGGTATCACTGACTGTTGTTGGATAGGGTTGATATGGTGCCTTCATAACTCTTTCTTCCAATCTAAACCTGCATTAAAATTTAGCCCAAGTGCCATTTTTCCATTATGTTTGTGTGTTTTACTCTCCACTAGCTGTTTTAAGGGATGTGTGTGTGGGGGTGCTTTTAAGTAAGACAACAGAAGAGAGTGGACCCTTCAGAGAGCATATGCCCACTGCAAATTCAGTCTGTTTATACACAGAAGTGACTTAGAGCTCACTGAAATTCAGATTGCTCTATAAATGAATGTTAAGCTATGGAGGCAATACAATTTGTTTTATTTATAATGTCTTGGAGACAATAAGCAAAAATCCTGTTTAAGTTTCACAAAGAGCAGCCATGAGATAGCCGTTGAGCCAAACATAAGGTTATATTTTTATGGAGATTTCCCTGGTGTTTAAGGTTGATACCCTGATCTATGTGAGCACCAGGAAGGCAGTATAGAGTAGTGCCAGGTTTATTCTGGTATTCCAGTGGTTTGACCTATTTCTATTTTCCCCCTTTATTATTGAAATCTTTTAGAATGACCTGCGAGCATCTTTAAGCTTATACTAGTTGCACAGAATTCCTAGGATGATGCCAGCTTCTTTCAGATTCAGTGTTCCACATAGAAAAAAGATGAGCCTGAGCAAAGGTAGATTGGAAATAGCACTCTTCGCAGGACTTGCCACGACTTCATCTGATTTATTTTACTTGCTTATGAAAACAATAGCACTCAGGCTATAAATACAACTAGATGGAGTTTTGATAATGCATTAAATGCTGAGATTCTATACATTTTTTTAAAAAGCTGCTGGAAGAATGCATTTTTATTTTGTTCTGACCAGGAATGAAAATGTGCCAGGGGATGCACACCATAGCAGGAGAGGTCTGAAGGATAAGTTTGGTACTTTTTAAGCCAAATGTATTTCTTCAGAAACATACTATATAAGAATTTGCCATGCAAAATTCTGACCTAAAGTTAATCGCTTTCTACAAATTCTATGAGGCCCAGAGAAAAAGCTTAGAAACTTACCAAATACATCCATTTTTCAAGCCAAGAAAGGTATTTATTATTGATCTATGCCTTCTGTGTTTCTGATGCATGTTTGTGACACAGAAGGGATTTGGAAATACACATTTTATCCCATATTCCTGATAAGGATGCATTATCGAATATTGATCTTGCGATTAAACACACATTGTAAAATAGTTTATATATGTAATTTTTGAACAAAAAAGCACCAATATTATGTGAGCCAGCCATTTTAAAAGAAAACCAGCTGTGCACGATAGCTCAGCACTTCCTGCACAACAAACTTTCACACCCCCTTAGGTGTGGTTTTCTCCCTACAGATCAAATAATAGTAAACTTTTCATGCCATATGGTTGGTTTTGTTTTGATTTACTTCCATATTTACATGATAATTCACACAAGGAAATAGAAAATGTATCCCTGCAACAAGAAAAATAGTACCAGGAGTATGCAATAAAATGTTTACATCCAGATTCTTTTTGTTGACACAAACATGTGGTGAAGGTGATAATCAATACTCAGCAGTAGCGTTGGCTTGGAAAACTGATGTATTTAGTAAGTCTTTAAGCTTTTCCTTCATGCCCCATACTCTCCATTGTAAAGTGGCAAAGCCAGTGCCTGTACCAGAGCACTGTGACAAATTCTAAAGTAAAATGCAATTAGAGATTATACTGATTACTAAATGTAGAATTAGGAAATTTTTTAAAACACATAGAAAAGAAAACAGAAACTGATTAACATAAATGGATAACAACAGTTTCTGTCTATTAATTAATTGTTAAAATATGGCCAGTTAACAACAGAGGCGATGAAAATTGTAAGAGAAATCAAATACAAGTCAGATACAGTCACAGTCCTGGAGACCTCGACCAACTTGCTGACCATCCCCTCCTCAGCATTCTATAGTAGAGTCTGTGTTGGGCCATCCAATCTGACCAAAAAGCCTTTCAACCAGATGATTCCAATGCTCCTTTATCTGAGATGACTTTTCCATATTAAGTAGAACAGTTTAGAAGTAGAGTAGCGTCACAAGGGCCATATCAAGATAAAGAGAAGAGAAACAGAATAGTTTACAGCACTATCTACCATTAGGAGATAAAGCACACGTTTAGTGCACTTTAACAACCTGTCTATTTACAGAAACTTGCATCTAAAATGTCTCGTAAATCCTTATTCTGGATAGAGAAACTGGATTATTGGTCTCTGAGAATTCTGATTAATCCTGATTAACAGACACCATGTGTAACCCGGTTATTTGGCTGTGTAAACCCTTAACTGGGTTAAACCTAAAGAATTTGTAGTCTATGAATGTCCATTGCATTCTTGTTTGCCTGTTTAGTTTCACACATGCTTTCAGCAGCCATGGGTAGAAGCATTCACAACATCAATTTCATGAGTCAAATGCTCGGGCAATTGCAATATTCCTTCTTCTGGTTAAAATAATCTTTCTGAATATTTCAGAAATCACTAAATTGATGTTGATGTGTTCAACATACAGTGCGTGCTAAGCTAAGCAGCACCATCTCTGGAGAAGTAGGGAGACACTTGAAAAGTAATGTGCATTAAATAGTCCATTTACTTTGTAAGGTAACAAGTAACCTAACACAATACTTATCTTACTGAAGTAAAAAATTCCTACACTATTATTAGCCTAGCCTAGCAGCACTGGGTGAAAGTCAAGAAGCACTTGTGCCAGTGTGCCACTCCTTTGCAAGGCTCAATTGCAAATCCAAGTAGAAGAGTGTGCTGCATGCAATCCAGTAACAGAAACATATTAATAAAGAGTCAGTGTAGCGTTCGTCCAGCTGTTTTATACAAATATGTTGGAATAGTGTGATCAGGTGATGCAGCGACCAGTGCACATACTACGAATCATCAGTGGCTCAGTTTGAGGATGTAGACAAGAGATGAATATTATTTCCTTCAGAACACATGTAATATTAAATACATTCATAAAACACTAGAAAACAATCATTGGCTTCATGCTTGTTTTAAGATTCATGGTGGCCGATGATGATGTTTAACTCTTTTTTTTGTGCAGTTGAAAGACATCAGAAATTTTGCCAAAGGTAAACTCCAGAAGAATACTTGTGCATGTAAGCTAAAGTTTTTAACAAACCAGGTTTCTGGGTTATTCACCTAATCTTGGTCTTGTGTGTGCATATAAATGCACTGATATTAAGTTTCAATCAAATGTCATTTGTACTTGAGAACTGTAAAATCATCTGCTTTCAAGGCTATTACTTTTTAACTGTTTTAGAATTGCTATCAGAAAATAATGTTTGCTACCATAACAACACATTAGTCCAATTCAGACCTTAGTACAAATAATGTGAAACCTGTTTAGGGCTTCTCAGGGTTTGGGTTATGCCTTAAGCAATAAGCCTGGCTGAATTTGCTCATTTCCCAATTAATTTGAAAATCAACAATTATGAAAAGAAGAGTGATTTTCAGCCAAATAATATTGTATAGGTATGCGTGGATAAAGTAAAAAACACCTTTACTAACTAACATAGCAGCACCATGGATAGCAACAGATTTTGTCCTCATCTGCCTCATCTCCTATGTTCAATTGGAGTTCACCTGAACAAAAACTGAATTTACAGTAACAATTTGTTTAAAAGATCAAAACGGTGAGGCTGGAATTTGAAACACAACAGAGTACAAGAGGCGTGAGAAGATTGTAGTCTAAACTGAAAGTTGCAGTTCCCTAAGAGACAAAGATTCACAGAGACTGCAGGCATACGACACAGACAACTCAGCAATTCATACTCATAGTCCCCTCAATTTCTTTCATGTCAGCACATTTCCTCAAGTCCCTAAAAGTGAAAATAAAAAGGTTAAAAAGATTAATGTCTTTTAACAGCCGTATTGCCTTTGACTTTCACAGCATTAGTGAATTACACCAGAATTAGCAGAGCCCCCCGCACCATCTAACCTGAATTAGTGGGAGCTTCCAGTTATCGGCATGTAGGAAAAGCCCTTTGTCCATTCTCATCTCTAGAGGATCCCTCCCATCAGCTCATATTACGAGTGACCGGTGCAGAGCTAATCAGATTAGACAGATGGATAAAGAGAAACAGATTAGATCATTACAGTGAGCCGGACCATTTTAAAGATGAAGAAAGCTGACTGTGGCAAAAAGTCCACTATGGAGAAGAAAAAGGAGCAACTTTCAGTTAGCTTCAAGTGGTTTGGGCAGTAAGGCCTAACAGCTAAGGTAAAATAAGGGCTGTAAACCACAAGGCAAGCCTTCAATTTACTTAAAAAAATGAATTAGTTGTTGTGGGTTTGGCAAGGATAACATAGTAGTTACAACTACATCCTCTTAGCTTCAGACACAAGGATTCTTTTCCTAGCTGGGACACTGTCTGGCCATGTTTCTTCAGTTTGCATATATTTGTGGGCCCTTCAGCTTCCATTCTGCACGAAAATATTCAGATTAGAGTTTATTGGTGGTGTATATAAATTAGTGCGCCCTGATATAATCTACTGTGCCATCCAGGGTTGGTATTCACTTGGAGAGGGCCTGGCAATGAACATTTCTCTGGAATTAGAGGTGTCAAAGAATAGATTGATGGATTGAAGATTTAATGATGGCACGTGAAGCAGTTATTCTACCTAACAGCACTGCTTGGGCCTGGCAGGGATGTCTCTTATGTGGAGTTTGTCTTTTGTTTTTTTTTTCTGAAGATCTAATGTTAGGTTGAAAGGAGAATCTACTTTAAGGAATAGTGTGTGGTTGAACGACGATGGACTTCTGATAAAATGACATCCTATTTCTTGATCAGTTTTGCATTATGCTCAGGGCTTCCATGATTAACCCTTGGTTGCTTGCATTCCTGATCAAGAAAGGCTGGCATAGAAAATGAAAAAGTAAATGATATCTATTTAATTTGATGAAGAAGGTGCCATGTAAACAAATAAACAACACAGCCTGTGCTTCTTCTGAGATCCCAAACTTGCATTATATTAATCATCTGCTGTTATTTGCTTATTATTACTTCTCACTTGTCTACTTTTATGTGTATTGATTTTTTATCAAGCTTTTAGTTTTAAGACTTTGGCTTTTAAATGCACATTGATTTAGAAGGTGCTGCATAAAATCAATATGAGGGAGTAAAACTTGAGCTGTGTCAGCATGGATATTTAAAAGTTAATTCCATAGTGAGTAATAACTTTGTCTTTATTTGAATTATTTTTGTTTTGAATAGAATTATTGTCCAGTGTGTCAAAACTATTATTGATTACATCATTACAATTTGTGTCAAATAATGTGCAGTGGTTTTCTAGCTAAAGGAGGGCATGCAGCCTAGTGGCTAAGACATGGGACCATAAAGAGACAAAGACAGAGCTGATATGATATCGGAGCTCTTTCTTCATGTTTGAGGAAGGAAGTGAAGACTATTTTAATAACCAAGCCAATTCATGATCCTTCCCTCTTTACACCTTAGAACTGACTCCTGTGAGAAACTCGCTGTCTTCACCTTAATATATTAATCTTCAAAGGATTAAAAATGCTAGTGCATAATAACCTAAACACATTTATAATATAGTAACCAAAACAAGAAAAATTAAAAACATCAATCAAAATAACTATGATCTACCCACTCGAATGCTTTGGTCAATGGAGAGTACCCAACTCAATTCAAGCAAAGTAAAAGGTTAGATAATATATTGAAAAAAAGTGTTATCAAAAGTTGATATTTTGGGAGCACAAAAAAGGCTATAAAATATTAATAACTATCCACCCCCCACAGCTCTGTCCGCATAGTAGTGAAACAGGACAAACTTTAATATACAATAAACAAAAAGGTACCGCTAGCTAATCAGAGGAAAGGTACACTCCAAAATGCAGAGGGAGACCGTCTCCCTACTCCTGATGTCACACTTCCCCCTCCCCTCGGCCTGCAGCCTCTGTCTCAGATTAGAGCGAATATATCACTCCTGCAAGTGAACTATGATTCTTAACATGAACTCGCAAAGTCAACTGGAATGTTCAAGTACATTCTAGAAAAAAACCTCATCTAAATCCGTTAAGTAGTTCTCTTGTTAAGTAGTTCTCTTGTTAAGTAGTTCTCTTGTTCTCTTGTTCATTCCTAAACCTGCTACTATAAGGGATGCCCCATCGGTCTCAGCTTTTAAATCCCGGCTGAAGACTCACTACTTCAGTTTAGCATATCCTGACTAGAGCTGCTGATTAACTGTACATACTGCATCTCTGTTGTTAGTCATTAGCACTAAAACATAAGTAACATGATAGTTATAATTGGATACTAGCCCTCACCTTTTCTGTTTCTCTTCTCGGTACTCAAATGTGGCACTTGGTGCCACGGCCCACCTGCCAAGTTGTTTTGCCTGCCTAAGGTAAAGTCATCCCTGATGGAAGATCGCAGGAATCGTGGGAAAGAGGGGTCCTTTCATCGGATTGGCTGGCCCAGCACTGTTTCACCTGTGGAATGGCCAAATGGGGGAGGCAGCTTGATGGATGGGGTCTCCAGGACTCTAAAAATATCCAAATCTTATTATATGATATCATCTACTGTTAAATTCTGCTCCATACTTCTAAAATTTTATTTTTTTTTACTTCTAAAAAAAACTTTTTATTTTATATTGTATTGAGGATTTGTTCTGTTCCGTGTATTGTATTGTATTGACCCCCTTCTTTTGACACCCACTGCACGCCCAACCTATCTGGAAAGGGGTCTCTCTTTGAACTGCCTTTCCCAAGGTTTCTTCAATTTTTTCTTACAAGGTTTTTTTTGGGAGTTTTTCTTTTGTCTTCTTAGAGAGTCAAGGCTGGAGGGCTGTTAAGAGGCAGGGCCTGTTAAAGCCCATTGCGGCACTTCCTGTGTAATTTTGGCCTATACAAAAATAAACTGTATTGTATTGTATTGTATTGTATTGTTCGCTAGCTAAGTGGAAGTAAGCTTCTCTCCGAGGCTGGCAAGTGAATGAGGAGGGCCCCGCCCCCTCCCCTCAGCCCACTGCGTCTCTCTCGGATCCCCACAATAAATCAGTACTGCAAGCAAACTATGATACTTAGCGCAATGAGAGAGGTTGCAAAATCAACCTGAATATTCAAGCAAGTTATAGGAAAAAACCCAATCTAAATCTGTTAAGTAGTTCTCTTGTGAAAAGCTGACAGACATACAGGCAGACAGACAGACACTGGATTTTATATATAGAGAGATCAAACTAATCAGAAATTTCACATGATTAGCTGATTTCTGAATAGACTTTTACAATGACCTCCTAGAAGACTAAGAGGGTGTTAGTTATTAACTGGACATAAAACCACCTTTTCACATCTTCTTTTTTTAAGCGCTTCCAAAATGTCCAAAAACACAGCAGGAATGTTAGCTCCCAATAACTGCCAAAAATACTTAATAAATCTTCTAGAAAGTCTCCCATTCAGAGAATTTGTCAATGTCAAATCCATTAAAAGATATCCAAAAGCACTTGTAGAATAATGTTAGTTTCTAAGTGTATGAAAAAATGAGGACATTCATTAAAAAATCTATTGTCCCCAACATGACTGATTAAATAAATTAGTTTTAAAACGAAACAGCAGAATTCCAAATATTTTCAGGATAACCTAAGTCACATCAAATATATAGTTTTTCAGTAGATAAATAACTTTAGTTTGCACTTAACAAAAACTTTGAAACTGAACTCAAATGATATTGAAAAGCATCCAGAGCTCTCAAAGGCAAAAGCTCAATGAGGGATCTGCTTTGTGGAAGCGAAAGAAAAAAAAATCACCCCATTGTACCCCTACTGTAACAAACTGTACAATTCATTAATACACTCTTACAAATTATTTGTTTTTAGTTTAATTTTATAAAACTTCTGTTCCTCAGAAAATATGCCATATGTTTGATATTTCATCATTGTTTTAATTAGACAAGTATTGTTTTTAAGAATCCATTAATATCTAAATGTGAGTAGAAAGTGAGAATCTTGCATCAATCATCATTAATATTCCAGAAACTGTCAGAAGTGGACTTTGCAGAAATATAAGCCCTTAACCCCACCAAACAGCTCACTTAAAAACAAACTCTTAAGTTAATAAGTTGCAGAAATAATATTCAAATAGTGACTTGAACAGCAGGGACAGTCAGACTAGCCATAGAATCTTGTCTATCCGGACCTTATACTGTCAAATCCAAGTTATTGAATACATTTGTATAAAACTCTGTCAGAACTGGGAACTCATGCATAATGGCATGCGCAGGATTCACACTAAAACATGGTGTACAGACAAAAGAGGAAATGTGTGTACGCACAAAAAAATCAAATGCATAAATCTGTGCGTACGCCAACTTACACGTTCTTCCACTACATAAATCCCGGTCAGCATGAATAGTAACGCACGTGCACGCGCCTGCTGCCACTCCCCAACTCCTCCCAGAATTATGCTTCTTTGAATATGCAAATCAATATAAATAATAATAATAATAATAATTCATTACATTTATAGCCCTTAAGCTCAGCGTTTTGTGAAAAGACAATGGCAAAGCACAGGGAAAATAGAAGAATTTCAGAGAATACCAAGTGGAGGCAAGGAATAATGTACTATTTGTTGGTTTAAACAGTGATATAAACAACAAAAGGAAGTTGATCGAGTGACATAGAGTGTCGGAGAAACTCGAAAGCTCAAGTTCACAAAGTCGCAGAGTGCCCGAAATAAAAAAGAAGTTGTCAGATATCAAAGTCGCCGTGAAAAGGCGAGTCATAGCCCACCATCTGAGTGTCATATGAAAGCTTATTAGGGTACAGAGAAAAGAAAAAAATAGGGACCCAATGGGAAAAAAGCACGAAATGTCAACTTTAATCTCAAAATTTCCACTTCAATCACGTAGTTTATTTTGTCATTAACGTAGAACATCATAAACTTCATCTTAAAATCATTTACAGTAATCCCTCCTCCATCGCAGGGGTTGCATTCCATGTTTATATGGTTATTTTTATATTGTCATGCTTGGGTCACAGATTTGCGCAGAAACACAGGAGGTTGTAGAGAGACAGGAACGTTACTCAAACACTGCAAACAAACATTTGTCTCTTTTTCAAAAGTTTAAACTGTGCTCCATGACAAGACAGAGATGACAGTTCCATCTCACAATTAAAAGAATGCAAACATATCTTCCTCTTCAAAGGAGTGCGTATCAGGAGCACAGAATGTCACATAGATAGAGAAAACAATCTCTAGCAAACAAATCAATAGGGCTGTTTGGCTTTTAAGTATGCGAAGCACCGCGGCACAAAGCTGTTGAAGGCGGCAGCTCACACCCCCTCCGTCAGGAGCAGAGAGAGAGAGAGAGAAAGAGATAGAGAGAGACAGAGTTTGTTTTTCAGTCTAAAATCAATACGTGCCTTTCGAGCTTTTAAGTATGCGAAGCACCGTGCAGCATGTCGTTTCAGGAAGCAGCTGCACAAAAGATAGCAACGTGAAGATAATCTTTCAGCATTTTTAGACGAGCGTCCGTATCGTCTAGGTGTGCGAACAGCCCCCCTGCTCAATCCCCCTACGTCAGGATCAGAGAAAGTCAGCGCAAGAGAGACAGAGAAAAGTAAGTTGGGTAGCTTCTCAGCCATCTGCCAATAGCGTCCCTTGTATGAAATCAACTGGGCAAACCAACTGAGGAAGCATGTACCAGAAATTAAAAGACCCATTGCCCGCAGAAATCCGCGAACCAGCAAAAAATCCACGATATATATTTAAATATGCTTACATATAAAATCCGCGATGGAGTGAAGCCGCGAAAGGCGAAGCGCGATATAGTGAGGGATCACTGTAATTTACTAGTTTCTCAAATACCATTGTAACTAAAGTAGCACGTTAAATGCTTTGTTTTGTATGTGTTCTTCTATGTGCTCTATGTGTGTGAATCACTATGTGCTTCTTAAATGGGCTTTCTCTTCCTCCGACAGGACACAGAATCCTTTACATTCGTGATATTACAGTTCTCTGAATAATTAAAATACTGAAATGTATGCTTGATATCATTTTCATAATGATAGTAATTAAAGCATGTATTCAACATGGGAACATGGTGGCGCAGTGATAGTGACGAGCAGATGCCTCCTCCAGAGATTGTTCCTGCCTCACGCAAGATGCTTGCTACACCATGCTCTACCTTCGATGAAATAATTTATTGTAGCAGTACCGTCTCTTTCAAACGTACTAACCCCCAATTCCTGTCCTTCCTTTTCTTTCTCCAAGTACCCAATCTCCACACAATCAGCTCTGTAATAGATGTAAAGCCATCTGTAAGCTGTGAACAGCAATTCTTCAAAAACTTTAAGGAACATTGAAATATCTTTGTTGTACATTTTTAATTATTCTATCCATCTATCCTTCCAGTGTTGCGCCAGCCCCAGCAAGAATACAGTGTGAGGCAGGAACAATCCATGAACGGGGCGCCAGCACATGTTTAATTATTAACGATATTATAGATTATTTAAATGAAGTTAACATTTTACCTGTATAATGTAATAAACATATTTTGCTGAATTTCATCATAAAAATGATATTGTCATCATATGTAAATACATGTTTAAGTGGCTCAGGTTGTGCAATATTATAACAGTAACACAAATTTACAGTGAGGTAATTGTACTTATAGGTACAAACAGTTCTACAAGGAGCACTTGATGGACTGATTGAGTGCATTTATAGTTCTTGGGATGAAACTGTTTCTGAGCCGAAAGGTCAGTACAGGAAAGGCTCTGAAGCGTTTGTCGTATGAGAGCAGTTCAAATAGTTGTGCTGTAGTGCTGTGATTCCCCACTCAGATACAGTGATATAAATGCTCCGAGTGGTGCAGTGAGAGTAATATGGAACAAGATGATCTGCTATGGCAACCACTAACGGGAGCAGCTGAAAGAAGAAGAAGGTGCAGTGAGAGTAACAACACTAAAGCATCTATGGTATTTGGAATAGTTTGACTATTCCATGGACCATTATATTGTTACAGGTTAATCACAATCAGATGCCTTAAACTAATAAACAATATGTGGTTAATTTCAGTGTATATGATAAAGCCACGTCAGGGATGTGGATCTAAAAAAGAAAGGGAAACCACACAGTAACAAAAGCACTGCTTTAATGCTAGCTGCTGCCAGTTTGCAAAAAGTTTAGGTTTTATACATTGCGACGTGAGCGTGGAAACAGGAGTATGCAACATTTTTTTGCGTACGCACCATTTATACAAGAGACCCCTGGACATGGAGACAAATAGATGAACATATACAGGCTTGGTTTGCAATAGAAATAAAATCTTGCAGTACTTCCTTATATTCCTTGCTTTGTACCGCAATAACTACAAATCATCACCAATATACTAACAACTGAATTGTGCTCCATTCACTCAGAATATGGCATCAATGGAGGAAGTACTTCAAGAGAAGCTTTTTTCCTGTGGCATCTGTACACGATAGCCACCTTTTTCCACCCTCTCAAAAGTACGCAGTTTTTAATGTCTGGAAAACATTCAGGATTAAATCACTTAGAAATCTGTACATAAACAAAATATTGATCAGTCTTGAAGACTCAGACAGCATTTCTATAATATATAAAAACATCTTAAAGTCCCTCCCTTTCAAAGATCCCAGAGTACATTGGGGAAAGGATCTCTTACTTAACATTTCAGAAAAGGAATGGAAGGTAACAATGCACATAATTCACTCAAGCTCCATATTCCCAAAGCATACAATTATTCAACTTAAAATCATCTGTCGAGCACATCTGTCTCATTTAAAATTGTCCAAAATGCTTCCAGGGGAAGATCTAACCTGCAAACATTGCAAACAAGTTCCAGCCTCATTGGGGCAAATGTTTTGGGCTGCACCAAATTAACATAATTTTGGACCAAAATCTTTAAATGCCTTTCAGACAGCATTGGTGTCACAATCCCTCCTAATCCATTAACAGTTGTGTTTGGTATACTTCCAGATGGGCTTAAAGTAGAGAAGGACAAACAAACTGTAATTGCCTTTTCTTCACTAGACTTATCTTGCTCAATTGGAAGAATCCTAATCCACCTCTTTTAAGTCAGTACAATAATCCCTCCTCCATCGCGGGGGTTGCATTCCAGAGCCACCCGCGAAATAAGAAAATCCGCGAAGTAGAAACCATATGTTTATATGGTTATTTTTATATTGTCATGCTTGGGTCACAGATTTGCGCAGAAACACAGGAGGTTGTAGAGAGACAGGAACATTATTCAAACACTGCAAACAAACATTTGTCTCTTTTTCAAAAGTTTAAACTGTGCTCCATGACAAGACAGAGATGACAGTTCCGTCTCACAATTAAAAGAATGCAAACATATCTTCCTCTTCAAGTCAGGAGCAGATGTCAGAGAGATAGAGAAAAAAAGCAAACAAATCAATAGGGCTGTTTAGCTTTTAAGTATGCGAAGCACCGTGGCACAAAGCTGTTGAAGGCGGCAGCTCACACCCCCTCCGTCAGGAGCAGACAGAGAGAGAGAGAGAGAGAGAGAGAGAGAAACAAAGTCAAAAATCAATACGTGCCCTTTGAGCTTTTAAGTATGCGAAGCACCGTGCAGCATGTCGCTTCAGGAAGCAGCTGCACACAGAAGGTAGCAACGTGAAGATAATCTTTCAGCATTTTTAGACGAGCGTCCGTATTGTCTAGGTGTGCGAACAGCCCCCCTGCTCACACCCCCTATGTCAGGATCAGAGAAAGTCAGCGCAAGAGAGAGAGGGAGAAAGTAAGTTGGGTAGCTTCTCAGCCATCTGCCAATAGTGTCCCTTGTATGAAATCAACTGGGCAAACCAACTGAGGAAGCATGTACCAGAAATTAAAAGACCCATTGTCCTCAGAAATCCACGAACCAGCAAGAAATCCGCGATATATATTTAAATATGCTTACATATAAAATCCACAATGGAGTGAAGCCGCGAAAGGCGAAGCGCGATATAGCGAGGGATCACTGTAATTAAATTCTCACTTAGAGGATCTGTGAAAAATGTTTTGAAAACCTGGCAGGATCTAATCAATACCATTTTAGAATAAGCATTTAAATTGAGGAAGTGGATTCTCTTCCCTTTTTTATTTATTTATTTGCTTATTTTTTCTACTATTAATGTTTTACTCTGTTGGACTAGCTCTTTTTCTCATGGGTGGGGGTTGATTTGTTTCAAACCTATTTTTGTAAAACTTGACTTGCTTGTATGGAATGTTATTTGATTTTAATAAATTCAATAAAATGTTTAAAAAAAAGAAAGAGAAAATGACATGAAGTGATTTCTGTGGAAGACAATCAAATGCAGCAGGGCTTTTAGCAATTCCTCTGAATCCTTTCACATTCAGGCAGAGGCGGATCTGTAGGTATGCACGATATGCACAGACATAAGGCCCCCATACAATGGAGGGCCTGTGCTTTAAGCTAGAAAAGTGACTTAAAAATGACATACTCTGTTTGTATCTTTTCATAACTGGCAAATCTGTAATTTCTGTGATTTTTAAACAAATTCCAAAGTTTCAGTCACATCTCAAGTAATTGCCGCATTGGTATCAACTCTGTTTACAATGGACAAAGACAGTGGGAAAGTTATGTCTGACTGGGAAATTCCAGGTCAGCCCATACTGGTTTAGTAACATAAACATGTTGTGAGAAGACCTGGCTGTTTGCTCCGTAGTACACTGTGTTGATCAGAAAACCGTTTTTATATAAAGTGTAACATGAAACATTGATATCAACCAGAAAATAAAAAAATGTATTCTGTTGATCAAAAGCAAAATATAAGTTTTGATAAAGTTGTCGATAGTTTTATGCAATAGAAATAAAGCAGTATGTACTGAGTTTATTATTTCTTTGTGAAAAATGTAGTACTTTTGATGATTAATAATGTTTCAATATGCATGCATGTACCCTGTATATATGTTTTAGCTGCTAATATCAATTAATTGCTTCAATGAGGATGAATATATTATGGATAGATTTTATATTGCCATATAGACTCAAAATGTATTTAAACACATAATGTCTGTAAAAATACTGTATATAATAGGAAAATATTGTAGTATGCATGTTTTCTATAAAATATCTCATCCACCGACCACCACCTTACGGCCACAGATCCGGTCAGCCGCCTCAACAATAGAGGCACAATGTCCCCCACCTCCCTCGGGACATGGTCAAAGTTTTGCCGGAGGTGAGAGTTGAAGCTACTTCTGACAGGGGGCTCTGCCAGATGTTCCCAGCAGACCCTCACAACACGTTTGGGCCTACCAGGCCTGACCGGCATCCTCCCCCACCATCGAAGCCAACTCACCACCAGGTGGTGATCAGTTGACAGCTCCGCCCCTCTCTTCACCCGAGTGTCCAAGACATGTGACCGCAAGTCCGACGACACGACCACAAAGTCGATCATCGAACTGAGGCCTAGGGTGTCCTGGTGCCAAGTGCACATATGAACACCCCTATGCTTGAACATGGTGTTCGTTATGGACAATCCATGACGAGCACAGAAGTCCAATAACAAAACACCACTCGGGTTCAGATCGGGGGGGCCATTCCTCCCAATCACCTCCCAAGACCTTCCAGGTCTCACTGTCATTGCCCACGTGAGCATTGAAGTCTCCCAGCAGTACGAGGGAGTCTCCAGATGGTATGCCCTCTAGCACACCCTCCAGGGACTCCAAAAAGGGTGGGTACTCCGAACTACAGACTCCTCTGCCTCCCTGGAAAAGTCTATTCGGGGGTTCTGTAGAGGAGGGTCCGTCGGATAGTCGAACCTCGGATTCAGGAGGAACAGTGTGGTTTTCGTCCTGGTCGCGGAACAGTGGACCAGCTCTACACCCTTAGCAGAGTCCTGGAGGGTGCATGGGAGTTCGCCCAACCAGTCTACATGTGTTTTGTGGACTTGGAAAAGGCGTTCGACCGTGTTCCTTGGGGAATCCTGTGGGGGGTGCTCCGGGAGTATGGAGTACCGGACGCCCTGAGAAGGGCGGTTCGGTCCCTGTACAACCGGTGTCAGAGCTTGGTCCGCATTGCCGGCAGTAAGTCGAACCCGTTTCCAGTGAGAGTTGGACTCCGCCAGGGCTGCCCTTTGTCATCGATTCTGTTCATAACTTTTATGGACAGAATTTCTAGGCACAGCCAGGGTGTTGAGGGGGTCCGGTTTGGTGGACTCAGGATTGGGTCACTGCTTTTTGCAGATGATGTTGTCCTGTTTGCTTCATCAGGCAGTGATCTTCAGCTCTCTCTGGATGGTTCACAGCTGAGTGTGAAGCGGCTGGGATGGGAATCAGCACCTCCAAATCCGAGACCATGGTCCTCAGCCGGAAAAGGGTGGAGTGCCCTCTCAGGGTTGGGAGCAAGATCCTGCCTCCTGCCTTTAATCCTAGCCTAAAAAGACTGAAGAACAGTCGTAGACTACTAAGCACTGTTGTAAGTCGCTCTGGATAAGAGCGTCTGCTACATGTTGTAAATGTAAATGTAAATGTAAGTGGAGGAGTTCAAGTATCTTGGGGTCTTGTTCACGAGTGAGGGAAGAATGGAGCGTGAGATCGACAGGCGGATCGGTGCGGCGTCCGCAGTGATGCGGGCTCTGCATCGGTCTGTCGAGGTGAAAAAGGAGCTGAGCCATAAGGCAAAGCTCTCAATTTACCGGTCGATCTATGTTCCTACCCTCACCTATGGTCATGAGCTATGGGTTGTGACCGAAAGAACGAGATCGCGAATACAAGCGGCTGAAATGAGTTTCCTCCGCAGGGTGTCTGGGCTTTCCCTTAAAGATAGGGTGAAAAGCTCAGTCATCCGGGAGGGGCTCAGAGTAGAGCCGCTGCTCCTCCGCATCGAGAAGAGTCAGATGAGGTGGCTCGGGCATCTGATTAGGATGCCTCCTGGACGCCTCCCTGGTGAGGTGTTCCGGGCACGTCCAACCGGGAGGAGGCCCCGGGGAAGACCCAGGAGACGCTGGAGGGACTATGTCTCCCGGCTGGCCTGGGAACGCCTCGGGATTCTCCCGGAAGAGCTAGAAGATGTGGCCAGGGAGAGGGAAGTCTGGGCATCTCTGCTCAAGCTGCTACCCCCGCGACACGACCTCAGATAAGCGGAAGAGAATGGATGGATGGATGGATATCTCATCCACCTCAATTGTTTTGCTTCTTCATATTAGAAAAATACAAAATTCTAACACGAAACACATATATTTTAATGAATAAATCTATAACTAAAACTATGATATATATTGTCACAAATGCACATTTAGGGACCTTCCTAAGGGCTTACGTAAGCAGAACAATACCACCATTGAGCAGGTGAAGGCACAGCTGCAAACCATATCTCTGGTTTTCTTAAACAGGGTCAATGCAACTCCTAGCCCCACCCATGGCCACCTGTCACAAGCACTGCCCCTTCCAGGACCAGAGGAAAATAAATGAGGAGCCAGACCTAGGAGGACTTCTTGTTGATCCACTACAAACCTGAAACAAGAGCTTGACAATTGTGTTTACGGTACTAGAAGCACAGCCTTTGGCGCTTATACAATTTGGCATGTCCTGAATGGCAATGTCTTGTTTTAACTTTGCTTTCTTATATTATTATGCAACAGTTGTGGTCAGGTTGGTACCCCAAAGATTTCTGCAGCCTCCAGTTTTTCACTTTACTATATATATATATATATTGTATCTAATGTATATTGTGACAATGACACTATACCAGCACTTAACTCGACACAGACAGACGCAGGAGGCACACTTATAAAAATACAAATGGTTTTTATTTTTCTTTTCTTCACCTGTGGACAATGCCTTCCCCGTTCCCACAGGCACAACACAATCCCAATAAGCACAAGCACAATCCCAATCACAATACTTTCTCTTCCTTTCTCCTCCACTCCGCTCCGGCAAGCTCCCGACTCTGGCTCCCCAAGTAGTGGCTGCTGGCTCCTTTCATAAGGCACCCGGAAGTGCTCCAGGTGCTTCATGATGTATTTCCGGCAGCACTCCCAGGTGTTGTGTAAGAACTGCCCATAAGGGCTCAGCAGCTCCTGCTGCTGCACCCCCTGGTGGTGCCTGCAGATCCCAACAGGGCTCCACCAAACTCCAAATCCCATGAAGCCCTGCTGGAGTCCGAGGCACCGCTGCAACCTAGGGGGGGGTTGCCACCTAGCATCCCGGGTGAGCTAACACTCGCTTGCCACGCTTGCTCCCTTGGTCCTCCCAAATATATATATTTAATGTCTAATAAGATTATTTAAGCAACTTAGTCAAATACTAGTATGAAATTGAAATAGTTTCATCTTATGAAAATGATGATAGAATTTGTTTACTGCACTCTTTTTACTGATATAAACAATATACTGTAGTTGTCTATGATTCAGACTGTTTTTTGTTCACTGAATGATTGCTTTTTTAAGGTTTACTGTAGTAATGTGAATTGTGCAATGTATTTTAAATATAACATAACATCATTATAACAAAACATTTTTTTTGACCTGTAAATTTACTACTACATTCAGGCAGGTGCTCTGTATAAACAGTATGGGAAAAATGCAGGGAGGAGCAAATAATATACTAAATTGTTAAAGAACAAAAGAAGAAAACCAATTAAGAGTATTTTTATTTAACAGACCAATTAATTTTACTTAACATGTTCTTAAGCCTGTTGACGTCATTGTACATGACTCTTTGTGTAGTCAATAAAAATAAATGAAAGTTAGTAAAGTGTTCCTTTATCCAATCACGTCCATTACCATAAAGAAACTACTGGAAATTTCTAATGCTCGCAGTGCTGTAACAATCTCTAAACTCAAATGTATAGAAGAATTATTCTTCACTGTGGCAACAGTGTCACCATCCATATACTTAACCAACTATTTATAGCTTGTTGATCAATAAAAATGCCACAGTACTGTCTCAGTGGCTAATCATAAATAAAACTGTTCTATTATATTTGATTTATCTTCTATTTTGAAAAGCCAACTTTAATAAAACTCCTTACACGCACTCGGCCATGTATTCACATCCCCCATACTCATTCCACAGTCAGTCTCTCATGCAGTGCATCATCCCAGCACACACTTTCTATCATTTCACCACTGCTGTTCATCCCACAAAGGGTCACTGGACACTTTATTACAAATAACAGGGTTAGTGAAACACCAGCTTCAGCAGTTACATCTTTGTCTAGGTGAAGTAAATTCTTTCATCTTTCATAAAGTACAGGCAGCAAATCACACATAAGTACCTTTTTAAAGCATATAATTATCCCACTGCACAAGACAATACATTTTTATACTTTCTTTGCATTGAAATCATGTCAAATAGGGAGTCCAACTAGTGTCAAGGTCAGAACTGGGGCTGCTACTCTTCTGAATTAATACAGCATATTTAGGAAAATATTTTTTAATTACAAACAATCTTCCTTTTATAATTTTTAATCTTTTGCCCCTTTTGGTGTGTTAAGCCACAGGCCAGTTCCTTTAGTTAGGGGGGCTAGGCTTACTTTTAGCTTATTAGGCCATTCTAGGAATACAGAGCTGATTTTTGAAGGTGAAGCCTTTCTTGAGTTTCCTGGGCTCAGCAAGTATAACAGTTATATAGTGGACTATACAATACAGTTGTGAGGCCATCTCTGGGATATTGTTTGAAACTGTATAATTTACATTACAAGAAGAATATAAAAACACCAAAGAATGTCCAGACAAGAGCTCCTGGATCAATTCCAGAACTTTGGGGTAAAATTGTCAGATCATCTTTCTGCACAAAATAATTGTTAATACTTAGAACAGGTTAATGAAACATGTAACAGAAAGTAACTCCTGGGGCAGGAGTGGGCAAAGTCATTCCTGGAGGGCCGCAGTGGCTGCAGGTTTTTGTTCTAACCCAATTGCTTAATAAGAAGCACTTATTGCTCTAGAAACACTTCTGCTTCATTTTAGTTATCTCCCTCATTAAGATTTTGAACCCTTATTGCTTATTTAAATCTTAAACAGCTGCATTCTCAGTTTTTAATTGCTCCTTATTAACAATAAGATGCAAATGACAAAAGAAACCAGCAGTTATCCATTTTGCTTGCTACCCTTTACACCTGTGTGTATTTATCGTGCACTATTTGGTTTAATTAAATACTTGGAAGGAAAGAGAAGAGAGAAAAGTGAAGGATTGAGAATTACCCATCCATTTTACACTTCAAAGTATTTGGATGATATCCTTAGAATGGACAAAAAAATCTACTGTAGAATATGAGAATGACTTGACATAGCAGAGTTAAAGCACTAACAAGCCATGAAATGTAATTATTGGCAATGATTGTTTTCTAATTAAGCAACTGGGTTGGAATAAAAACCCGCGGCCCTCCAGGAATGACTTTGCCCACCCCTGTCTTGGGGGATCAATACTGTATATGTGTGTGTGTGAACATGGTCAGTTATGGGCTCTTCAGTGTCGATTCTTGTGTTATCATGGGCAGCACAAGCCATTCTGTTGCTATAGGCAAAAAACAAACTGTGCTGCCCCTTTGAATTAGCAACATCACCACAAACAGACAATAACACATAAAAGCCACATGCAATCCAGTTTCTGTTCATACATCCATCCATCCATCCATTTTCCAATCCGCTGAATCCGAACACAGGGTCACGGGGGTCTGCTGGAGCCAATCCCAGCCAACACAGGGTACAAGGCAGGAACCAATCTCGGACAGGGTGCCAACCCACCACAGGACACACACACCCACACACCAAGCACACACTAGGGCCAATTTAGAATCGCCAATCCACCTAACCAGCATGTCTTTGGACTGTGGGAGGAAACCGGAGCGCCCGGAGGAAACCCACGCAGACACGGGGAGAACATGCAAACTCAACGCAGGGAGGGCCAGGGAAGCAAACCCATGTCCCCCAACTGCAAGGCAGCAGCGCTACCCACTGCGCCACCATGCCGCCCCTGCTCATACATACACAGTACATATTGAAGCTCTATGACACTCCAATTTTCAGTACTTGAAAGTAAGCTATAAGAGACACATGGTGTCCATCTTGAGTCCATCTCTCTCAAGAATGTCAACAGACTAAGAGGAAGTTTATGGAGGAAAAAATCTCCACAAACCAAACTGACAGCACACTTAAACAACTTAAAAAGAATTACTGTGTTAATTAATAGTTATTACATAAAGTTATCTTATTTTTCTGAAGTATACATGCAAACTCTTTGAGGTTAAAAAGGTCTTAACTGTGTTTTCTATTTTGTGCACAAGGTCAGGCTCTATGGAAATTGTAGCCAGTCCATTAAGCCTAGGCTGACCAGACATCCTGTGACAGTCACATTTTTATGGATTTTTTTCCTGTTTTATGGATTCTGCTACAGAATATTTTTTTAAAAAAAGCACTCTTCCATTTAATGTACATTTTTACAACATGCATGGAAATCTATGGAAGACTCCCCCATCCCCACCCCCCCCTCCATCCTTTGAACAATTTAATCTAAGTCAACGATGCTAGCTGGATTAATGAGTTCTGTCCTGTTTGGGTTCAATGAAAATCTTGTCAGCCTAGTTAAGCCTGTCCTGTGTCATTGTACTGCTAGGATCATTCCAAATATCCTTACCTTGTAATGTTAACTTCAGGCCAGTTCCTGTTTTTGATGAGACGCAGCTGGTACAGCTATTCATGAAAAGAGAACCCTCTATGTACATTGTTGCTTGCACTTCCAAGTGCAATTAGTGCCTTGATACTTGATGATGGTGGATCAAGTCTGAGACAATGTACTTTAAGAATGAGCCCTTGTGTTCATGGAGAGCCTGTTGTTTATGCAATTACAGGCAAACAGTCTTGGTCATTTTAACATGCAGCCCTAGATCAACTATTTCTCACCCCGTTGATCAGAACTGCTGCCATTGCCATTAGGTGGGGCAAGTTGGGACTGACACTCATTGGCCATTTGACATCATTAGATAGAGCTTTGTAGGATGATGTGCTCTGCCATCAAGTTCCTAGTACTTTAGGCTACATAACAGTTTAAAGTGGTATATTTGGCTCAAGTGCCACTCTAGGCAATCACCAAGTTTGGTTATATGGATGGGCTGGCTCTCTTTGTTACACCCAGAGTTATCTGTTGCTACCCTGCAACCATTTATTTGATCAAACAGGTTTAGAAAACAAATAAATGGATTTTGGCAATTTCCACTCTATTGTGTTTTCATTTAAAAAATATAGAAATTAGTCTCTTTTCACCCACACTACCCTGGTGTTTTTAACCCCTGAAAAATTTTGAAAATGGTCTCTAAAGCCATATACTTCTGAAAACAATAGCTACGTTTTGCAGTGTGGTTGGGTGAAAATATTATTTTTTTGAAAATACACACTGTAATTGCATTTTGATTCAGTAGGATTCGGGAAAAGTGTGACCGCTACACATGCTCAACCATGGAACACAAACATGATGTTAATGATTCAACATCATTTCATTTGACACCATTTGAGTTAAAAACAGGTGTTTATTCTCACCTTACAGATGAACGTGAATTGTAGTAGGCAAGAAAAACTGAAAATTCTTGCCTTAACATCATCTGTCTCCGTAAAAATCTTCTCATACGTGCCGCACGATTATCAGCAAAATGCTGTGCTGCACTCTCAATAAATCTGTTAAAGGGTAAACTGCTATCTTGCTCTACATGACTCCAAAAAAAAAACACAAAATAAGGAAAATCAAGATCTTGTTTTGGCTTTACATAAAGTCGCATGGTGATGATGAAAGTGTGCCCAGGCCCAGAACTAGAGTGCAGGTTTTCGGGGGAGTAGGGAGATGAGACAATCGTGCTGTATGGAACAAACATGGCTAGTCTGAGTACACCCTTAGTTACAGGGCCCCAAAGCCGCGACCTTTCAGTCTCAGCTTTTAAATCCAGGCTAAAGACTCACTATTTCAGTTTAGCAAACTCTGAATAGAGCTGCTGATTAGCTGTGACTATTGTATATCTGTTGATAGTCATTAGTACTAAAATATTAATAATATATTTATAGACTGTTACTAACCCTCTGCATATTCTGCTCCTCTTCTCAATATCATCATGTGGCACTTGGTGCCACTGCTCTACTGCCAAGTTGTATGCCTGACTATTGAAATGTCTTCGCTGATAAAGGAGCACTGGGATCATCAGGTAGAAGGGTCCTTAAATCAGATTGGCTGGCTCAGTACTGTCTCAATTGTGGAATACCCAGTAGCGGGGAGGCAGTGTGTGGACCGAGTTCTCCAGGACTCTGACTGTGTCTACCTTGTTTCTGACTCCTTTTCTACAGTCTGGCCATGGTTCTACAATGCACTGATGGACAGATTTTCTTGTTTTTTATTTAAATTAGGTTCTACCTTTTTATGCATTTTATCAAATATGTATCCTCATATATGATAATTCTGTATTTAGGGGGTGGTATAATCTCTTCTTGAATTTTGCCTTGAGAGTTGTCACGTCACTTTGCGCCTACACTTGGTAAGGAGCACTGTGCAAGAACAAAATATTTTGTGCTATTGTATTGCATGTCTGAGGTGGCCATATAGCTCTTTGAGGATACTTACTTGTGTGCTGTTTTATGTATTGTATTTACCCCATTTTTGATACCCATTGCATGCCAAACCTGTAAGGGAGTTTCTCTCTGAATTGCCTTTTTCAAAATTTCTTTCATTTTATATTCCCTACGAGGGTATTTTTTGGGAGTTTTTTTCTTGCCTTCTTAGAGAGTCAAGGCTGGGAGGCTGTCAAAAAAGCCCATTGAGGCATTCCTTGTGTGATTTTGGGCTAACAAGAAACACATCGTTGTTGTTGCATACCTGTATGGATCTCCATTGAGTTTTCTACAGTGTGAATGCTACATACTGTACATACACTAAAGGCAAATAATTTACCAGTCACTGCAGTTTTGAAATAAATCTTATCCATCCTTTTTAAGGATTTTTCCAGCGATGCATACATGCATGCCCAATGAAGGCAAATGGCTTTGTCAAATGTGTTTTTGGACATTGTAGAGTGGACAGAGATACTTTGGTAAATTAACTGAAAATGCTAGTGTGGAAGAAGATCATTTTCTTTTAAAAATCTAGTGTGGATGTTGCCTTAGTGAGTACAAATGAAAAGGTGTCAAGAAAGATCAATTGACTGGTTTTACCCAAAACACTGAAACCATGTCATCTAAAAGATCTGATGAAGCTCCACTGTTGTCTTCATGTCACTAAATATTTCACATTGACCTCATATGCAGTGGCATGCCAGTGTTAGGACCCAGGTCAAGATGCCTGTGTGCACAGCCTTCTTCAATTTCTTTAGTTTATGTCAGCTGACATACAGCACAGGACATGGATATTCTTTTATTGTAGCATTTCAGTTTTTACCACCAGTTGAACTTTACAAAATGTTCCAGAGATCTGGACTTTGCAGCAAGTGTCTCTGGTCCATTTGCTCAACAACCTAAGAAATTTCTGTTTTCACATGTCTTTCTTTTTGCCCTGTTTCATATTACCTCTTGCATTTTTTAAATCCAGGTCCTATTAATGAAAGGCTGTCTATAAAAGTTAGATTGACTGATGTGTACTGAGGCTCGGACAAATGAATAATTCAATGAGCATAGCAGTGGGGTTCAGCAGGTGACTTTCATAACTGTCAATGGGTAGTCCTGCACAAAAACAGGCAGGTATATCTACTGGTGTTCTGTACCATCAAGGGAAGACCTCCCTGGTGAGTCCCCTCAGGCTATCGTAGAAGAGTCAGGATGATTACTGTAAACCCAAAATTAGAACAGGCACCAAGGCAAGCAGATGTGCCGGCCTGACACCAAATTATTAGACATGCAGTATCTCATTCCTGGAGTGATTGTAATTATTTGAGTGAGCCACTGAACATTTTATTTATTCAAACTTACAGTAGATATGAAATAAAAATTGTTCATGGAAACAGGTCACTCCTTACCACAATTTTGATTCATTTATTCATTTATGCTCCTAGTTCATACACTGTGATATCAGCTACACAATTCATGAGCTAAGGTGGACAAAAATACATTCTCAAAGATTTGAGAAGAAAATTGCTGTTCAGGGGGAATAATAGACATATTCAGCCATTAATCACTTAATAACAAATATTTTTGCATATTTAAAGTCTTTTATACTATCAAGAATGCATAGAAGAGCCTGAGAATGCTTAGTATTAATATATCTATCTCACTAAATATAACACAGTTATGTGTTACATAATCCACTTTCCCACAGTAAACACCATATTAATGCATTTTACAGATGAAAAACCATCCTATAATTTACAGCTCTGAAAAATAAAATTACATTCTACAGGTAATGCCTTATATTAGAGGTGGAAACAGAATTCTTGATCAAAGTTCATTATTTTAGCCACTGTGTGGTCACACTACTTGTTGTTTGTACACTGTGCTTAAAGCAACTAAATATTATTTTAAATCTCTCCAAGCATACTGAGCTGAAACCTAAGGTTGTCGTGAACTAGGAGTCACAAAGTACATAAATCCCAATGAAGTCCATAGCACGTAGTCCTAAACACTTCCAAAAATATCCACTAGAGGGGAAAACTATCAACTTTATAAAAATGAAAATTTAGTTTACACAAAAATGCTCTCTCACACAGTGAATCTCCGTAGAACGCAAAAGGCATAAAGGATTTATCTAAGCAATAGGGTAATCCCAAGCAAATTAGGTCCCAATACAAATTCCAAAATCAAGGTAAAAAAACTGAGCAACAAGACGAAAAATCAGAGATCTAAAAAATTGCAATAAGCATAAATACACTCAGCAACTCCTTGGTTTGAAATTAACCACTAGAAACTGTGGAAGACCCTCCAGATTCATTAGGTGGAGCACTGTTCTTTGCAGGGATTGGCAGGTGGCTCCGCATCTAGGGGGGCCTACCAATGCAACATATGTGTTTTATCATGATAAGTCTTCATGTAACCCTATTTTTCTCTTTTATATCTTTATTGTGTAGACCTTAATAAAATGTTTAAAATCCCATACACTTACCACTCTGTGATCAGGTACTTTAGCACTTCCTCCTCCTTCAGTTCTACATCTTTAACCTCAGGTAATTAGACAGAGTAAAGGAACAAGCTGGAGTTAAATTACACGTTTAATTATGTATTATTAATAAAAATGCCCAAAAATATTAAGGAAGCAGAATTCTATATGAATATCGGCAAAGCATAATCTTATAGCCTAAGTCTTGCGCCCATAGGCAGTTCTTGGTTTATCTACAGTCTAGCTTTCTTTGCTACCACATGGCCTTTGAATGGAGTACTGAAACAGGCCACACGTCTCAGAATGGCTGCCGAGGCAGAGGTCTCTTCATCATGGTCTTCTCTTCAAGGCCAAGTGGTGAGAGAGAGAGGTAAAGGCAAGATGACAAACTTTATACCATTCTTGAAGTAATGGGGCATTGTAGTACAGAATGGTCTCCAATTCAAAACCAATCATAAACAGCCATACTTTAGACCAACAGAATCAGTTTATCTGTCCTTGACTGTGCCACTTACCAATGAGAGTGCTCAGGTACAACTCACTTCCCAGTTGCTTTGTTTATGGGGGGGAGGGGGGGTAGGGGGGTTGGTTACTTAAGTTAACATCAAAGTATCACTGTTCTGATCAATGAAGTAAAAAATGCCCTTGAAACTCTATCTGATATTACATTTGTTTTGTCTAATTTACAAATAAAGGCATACAAAATCTCTTATATGCTAGAAATCACTCCACCACTACATGGGACATAACACATGCAGCTTAAAAAACAAGACCAAAGACAAAGAACAATACACATAATCAACAAAAGCAACATTAAAATAAATAAATGGCACAAAAATGAACAAAACAGACACAAAACAAGACTTTAAAACCCAACCAGGGAAGGATTTCTGGCTGAAATATGGCAAAGGTATTTATTTGCCCGTGCAATTTGAATATTTCCATAATTATACAAGTAGATAGTGGAAGGGACATACGCTATTGAAAATCGTGATTTAGATTTAAGTGTTTTAGTCGCTAGCGGGCATTCTACCTGCTATTTGTAATTGCTGAATAACATGTTACTTAAACCTAATTCCTTCTTAACCCCATCCCAAGGCGCTTCAGAGATATAGTGTGCTTTTCCTTCTTCTCTAACTGGATTCCTGAAATGTGAAGTAACTTTCCAAAGGTTAAACAGTTAGTTGGGGTGCAGATTGAACCATTGACCAATGTACATCACAGTTCACTTCTTGATTTTTGTGAACTGTTCTAAGAGTCATCAAATCTTAATCTCAGAAGCTCCATTCCATGGACCCTCCTAGAAGGTGCATTACATATTTCTGTATTTGTATATCTGGAGAGCTGACAAGTAAAGTGATTCATGCAGATCACCGAGTGAGTCAGTTGTAGAGACAGAACTGCCAACCTTTTGCTTTACAGCACAACATTTGAACCACTTGGCTTCACTGCATTGCCACTATCTGCCCAACTTAAGGGCCACTTGTTCAGTAAGTGGGTGGCACTATTTAAGACACTTAACAGATGCTTGATAGGAAAAGAAACTTTGACAAGCCTTATCTACACATGCACAAAAAAAAAACTGACAAACTCAAACCCACGACTATAATTTAACATAAAGAAATGACACATTGAACATTAGGGATGATAGATTCAAGTTGAAATGTTCTCTTTCCTGTGACAAGTTCTTTTCCCTTTCAAACCCACATCACAAAATCTGATGAGCCCACAGTGATTAGTGAATAAGAATTAAAAACACACATTTATTTGATGATTTAGAAATAGATTTGTGAAAAGGAATAAAAAAATGGAAAAATCTACATCTGTGCAGTCATAATTACAAGGTTGTAGCATGAATGACAGTGACCTTGCCCTTGAATAATAAAGGTGGAATATATAACAGGACGAGTAATATGCAAATGATAATATCAAGTTGAAAAGTAGCCTAAAAACAACCAGAAAATAGCTAAAAAAAACGAAATTGTATAAATTTGGCACTCCAAGTAGCTAAAATCTGCTGGAGCTGCTGCAAACATGTGTTACATTTACATGGAAGGTGGGCCCTCATTTCTCTCCTCAGTATCTTGAAGGTGCTAAATGTAGTGGGTCTCAAATGGCTGAGGCCTACTGCAAAGAAGAGATCCCCTCACAATGAGTAGCTCAGTCAGACACTTCAGTATAAGAAGTGCACCTTAGGCAAGACAAGTGAGGATAACTGCTTTCTGTACAGAGTTGCTGACCTCATTTCATGATCCATGAACCCAGTAGAAGCTACTTAAGTGTGGAGCAGTATGTGAGTTATAATTAATATTTTGATGGGAATATTAGTATTTTTCAGTTCTTCTTGTCTATTGATATAAAGTTCAAGAGAAAAACAGTCCAAATGAAATGTCTTGTGGGAGTGTACAGTAGGTCCAGTCTTTAGATGAGGAAATCACTGCAGGACTTGTCAAAGTTGCATATTGTAGATTTAAAGCTTACTTCTGATAGTGTGTTAAAAGTTACCAATAAAGAGGACCTCCTAAAACATTTTTATGTATGGGTTTTGAAAAAACTTGCCCAAGAAATCAGCCTTTAGCATTTAATTCCATTGAATTCAATTCCCTGTCAATATAGAGAGTGTTTTTTGCTCTTTCACCATTGCATAAAGATGCAGTAAGAACATGGCACCATGGTAGGACAACAAAGGGAACACACATTACTAAACAGAACAATGGCAATAAAAATAGCAATGAATATAAAACACTATTCAACTATATATCACATATAAACATGTGGCATATATCAGAAAGAACAATTAACAATCAGAAATACAAGCAACTAAGCTACAAGATGACCAGTCACGTCAAGATCTTCATGAAAGAGACAACTATGCAGAATAGGCTAAATACTCTTACAACCAGAAAGAAAGGCAAATGACAAGCTTTCAGAACAAGAGGAAACATAAACTGTGAAATTTTGAAAGAAAGGTTTATACTGTTGCATCTCAGTTATTAATGACCATGCAGCTTACTGTTGCATGGTTGGATTTCCAGCAGAAACATGTTTGTTTTAGCCAGCATGGTGACCTAGTAGCTAAATGAATGAACAGAAAAATGTAAGACTCCAGTGTCAGTAGCTTCTTTTGAGCCACTGTGTCACTTCAAATGCCATTGCCCACACGCTATATAAATTTTATTTCTATGGAACCATGGGTCATCAAGATGGTGCAATGGTAAGACATATTCCCTGATCAGCCACAACATCAAAACCACTGACAGGTAAATGAATAACATCGATCGTCTTGTTATAATGTCAAGCGATGAGATATAAAAGGCACTATATAAATAAAATGTATTATTATTAGGCAGCAAGTGAACAGTCATTTCTTGAAAGTGATGTGTTGGAGGATGGAAAAATGGACAAGCGTAAGGATCAGAGCGAATCTGACAAGGGCCAAATTTTGATGGGTCAGGTCTTGCAGTGTGTTCTCAGTATGCAGTGGTTAGTATCTGCCAAAAGTGATTTAAGGAAGGACAAACAGGTGAACCAGTGACAAGGCAATGGGCACCCAAGACTTATTGATGTGCATGGGGAGCAAAGAATAGTCCCCCTGGTCTAATCCCACAGTAGAAGTACTGTAGCACAAATTGATGAAACATTGAATGCTAGCCCTGAGAGAAAGGTGCCAGAACACACAGTGCATCACAGATTTCTGTGTATGTGGATATGTAGCCGGAGACTGGTTAGAGTGCCCATGTTGACCTCTATCCACCGGTGAAAGCACCTACAATGAATACATGAGCATTGGAACTGGACAGCATGGAGCAATAGTAGAAGGTGTGGTCTGATTAATTACATTTTCTTTTAGATTATCTGGAGGCCAGGTCTGTGTGCTTCATTTGCCAGGGAAAGAAACTGCAGCAGGATGCACTATGAGAAGAGGGCAAGCTGACAGAGGCAGTGTAATGCTCTTGGCAGTGTTCTGCCTGTTCATGTGGATGTAACTTTGACACGTACCATCTACCTAAAGATTGTTGCAGACCACATACACCCCTTTATGGCAAGTTTCCTCTTTCAGCTGGATAATGCACCCTGCCACACTGAAAGTATTTTTCAGGAATGGTTTTAGGAACATGACAAAAAATCCAAGATGTTGACTTGGCCTCCAAATTCCCCAGATCTAAATTCAGCATCTGTGACAAACTTGCCCATTATTAGTTACAAAAAGTTTCCAAAATATTTGAGATAAGATTTAAAGTTCTGAAAGGCATGGTAGTGTATTGGTTGGCACTGCTCCCTCACAACTTCAAAGTTCTGGGTTTGAATGCTGATCTAGGCACCATTTTCTTGGAGTTTCCATATTCTCCCTGTGTCTGTGCAGGATCAGAAAAACATAGAGGTTTGGGTAATTGAAAGCTTTGGCCTTGTCTGATACACGTGTGTCCTGTGACAGAATAGCACCTTGTCCAGGGCTGGTTCCTCTGTAGCACTCATTATTTCCATGACAGGCACCAGCTCCCTGCAGCCATAACTATAAAGTGGGTTAGAACATGGATGGATGGGTTTACTTTAAGTGGAAGTTGTTATTTGAAATAGTTTGGGACCTTTGTATGGGGTTAAGTTTGACAGAACAAGATCTGTCAGTGTGTCACTGTGAAACAGACAATGGGTTAAGTTGGTGTTTCCATACAAAAATGGGACTTAATTTCTGTCCCAACAAATTTGTGCTTCACATTCTGTGGAAAGAAGAGCATGTCAGCATTCATAAAGACTTGTCTTCATACTTAGATAGATAGATAGATAGATAGATAGATAGATAGATAGATAGATAGATAGATAGATAGATAGATAGATAGATAGATAGATAGATAGATAGATAGATAGATAGATAGATAGATAGATAGATAGATAGATAGATAGATAGATAGATAGATAGATAGATAGATAGATAGATAGATACTTTATTAATCCCAATGGGAAATTCACATTCTTCAGCAGCAGCATACTGATACAATAAATAATATTAAATTAAAGAATGATAACAATGCAGGTGAAAAACAGACAATAACTATGTATAATGTTAAATATTAACGTTTACCCCCCCTGGTGGAATTAAAGAGTCGCATAGTTTGGGGGAGGAACGATCTCCTCAATCTGTCTGTGGAGCAGGACAGTGACAGCAGTCTGTCGCTGAAGCTGCTCTTCTGTCTGGAGATGACATTATTTAGTGGATGCAGTGGATTCTCCATAATTGATAGGAGCCTGCTGAGCGCCCTTCGCTCTGCCACAGATGTTAAACTGTCCAGCTCCATGCCAACAATAGAGCCTGCCTTCCTCACCAGTTTGTCCAGGCGTGAGGCGTCTTTCCTCTTAATGCTGCCTCCCCAGCACACCACTGCGTAGAAGAGGGCGCTCGCCACAACTGTTTGATAGAACATCTGCAGCATCTTATTGCAGATGTTGAAGGAAGCCAGCCTTCTAAGGAAGTATAACCGGCTTTGTCCTTTCTTGCACAGCGCATCAGTATTGGCAGTCCAGTCTAATTTATCATCCAGCTGCACTCCCAGATATTTATAGGTCTGCACCATCTGCACACAGTCACCTTTGATGATCACTGGGTCTATGAGGGGTCTGGGCCTCCTAAAATCCACCACCAGCTCCTTGGTTTTGCTGGTGTTCAGGTGTAGGTGGTTTGAGTCGGACCATTTAACAAAGTCATTGATTAGGTCCCTATACTCCTCCTCCAGCCCATTCCTGATACCGCCCACGATAGCAGTGTCATCAGCGAACTTTTGCACATGACAGGACTCCGAGTTGTATTGGAAGTCCGATGTATATAGGCTGAACAGGACCGGAGAAAGTACAGTCCCTTGTGGCGCTCCTGTGTTGCTGACCACAATGTCAGACGTGCAGTTCCCAAGACGCACATACTGAGGTCTGTCTTTAAGATAGTCCACGATCCATGCCACTAGGTATGAATCTAATCCCATCTCTGTCAGCTTGTCCCTAAGGAGCAGAGGTTGGATTGTGTTGAAGGCGCTAGAGAAGTCTAGAAACATAATTCTTACAGCACCACTGCCTCTGTCCAAGTGAGAGAGGGATCGGTGTAGCATATAGATGATGGCATCTTCCGCTCCCACCTTCTCCTGATATGCAAACTGCAGAGGGTCAAGGGCGTGTTGAACCTGTGGCCTAAGGTGGTGAAGCAGCAGCCTCTCCATGGTCTTCATCACATGTGATGTCAGAGCAACAGGCCGAAAGTCATTCAGCTCACTAGGACGTGATACCTTTGGGACTGGGGTGATACAAGATGTTTTCCAAAGCCTCGGGACTCTCCCCTGTTCCAGGCTCAGGTTGAAGATGCGCTGTAGAGGACCCCCCAGCTCCGATGCACAGACCTTCAGCAGTCGTGGCGATACTCCATCTGGACCCGCTGCTTTGCTGGCACGAAGTCTCCTCAGCTCTCTGCTCACTTGCGCTGTTGTTATTATGGGTGGGGATGTTTTTCCTATGCTGGTATCAGCAGAAGGATGTGTGGAGGGTGCAGTACTCCGAGGTGAGAGTGAGAGTGGGTTAGGGTGGTCAAACCTGTTAAAAAAGTTGTTCATTTGGTTTGCTCTCTTCACGTCTCTCTCAATGGTGGTACCCCGCTTCGAGCTGCAGCCAGTGATGATCTTCATCCCATCCCACACTTCCTTCATGCTGTTATTCTGCAACTTCTGCTCCAGCTTTCTCCTGTACTGCTCCTTCGCCGCCCTGAGTTGGACTCGGATTTCTTTCTGCACGCGCTTGAGCTCATGCTGATCACCGTCTTTAAAAGCCCTTTTCTTCTGATTCAAAAGGCCCTTGATGTCACTTGTAATCCATGGCTTGTTGTTAGCATAGCAGCGTACTGTTCTTACTGGAACTACAATGTCCATACAGAAGTTGATGTAGTCAGTAGTGCAGTCAACAACTTCCTCAATGTTCTCATTATGAGATCCCTGCAGGATATCCCAGTCTCTAGTTCCAAAAAGTTCTCTCAGAGTATTCTCAGCCTCCGGGGTCCACTTCCTGAATGATCGTGTGGTTACAGGTAGGACTCTAACTTTTGGTTTATAGTGAGGCTGAAGCTGAACCAGGTTATGATCTCCTTTCCCAAGCGCAGGCAGCGGGGTGGCGCTGTATGCGTCTTTAACGTTTGCATACAGTAAATCAATAGTCTTATTTCCCCGGGTGTTACAGTCCACATACTGGGAGAATGCAGGCAATGTTTTGTCCAGCGTCACATGGTTAAAGTCTCCAGCGATTAGCACAAGCGCCTCAGGGTGCTGCGTTTGTAACTTAGCAACAGCGGAATGGATGATGTCACTCGCTGACTCCACGTCTGCCCGAGGAGGAATGTATACAATAACAACAATGACATGTCCAAACTCTCTGGGCAAGTAATAGGGACGCAAACTTACGGCCAACAGTTCGATATCCCTGCAGCAAGTGGAGATTTTGACGTTAACATGTCCAGAGTGACACCACCGTGTATTAACATAGAGAGCGAGTCCTCCTCCTTTGTGCTTCCCACAGGTACTTGCATCTCTGTCCGCTCTAACTGTGCTAAACCCGGGTAGCTCCACGTTGGCATCTGGGATGGTGTTATTTAGCCACGTTTCGCAGAAACACAACAAACTGCATTCTCTGTAGGTCCTTACATTTTTCACCAGTGCAGCCAGTTCGTCGATCTTATTTGAGATTGAGTTTACATTCCCCAGAATCACAGAAGGCACCGAAGGCTTGAAACGCCACTTTCTCGCAAGCCGCTTCTTTTTTAGCTTAGTGCCGGCTCTGCTGACACGATATCGCCTTCTTACCTCGTCGGGTAAATATGGAACCACACCGGCACTGGCATTTGTTCTCAGCGCCCGAAGTTGAGTACTTGAATAGGCGAGTCTCGGCATGTTAAAATCCATGCCCACGTTGTAAAAGTAAGTGTGTCCAGGGAAGGAATCCACATAAAATAAAGTGGTAGGAGTGATCAATAAATAAAAATAGAAAAATAAAAATAAAAGTAGAAAAGTACACATACATATACAGTCATACACGGAGCTGCTGAAAAGGCTGCCACTCACGGCGGCGCCGGATGTAATGGATGTCAGTGTTGGAAAAACAAGTCTAATTCATTTAGATCCCACCTCGCAACTTACAAGACGTAGAGGATCTGCTGCCAGATACAACAGGACACCTTCAGAAGTCTTGTGGAGTCCATGCCTCAATAGGTTAGAGCTGTTTTGGTGGCATGAGGGAGGTCAGACAATATTAAGTAGGTGGTTGTAATGCTGTTGGCAATACTTCTAAACAGTAATTAGAGTTGCCCTACTTCAACGCTTTAAAAATACAGTAATCCCTCCCCCATCGCGGGGGTTGCGTTCCAGAGCCACCCGCGAAATAAGAAAATCCGCGAAGTAGAAACCATATGTTTATATGGTTATTTTTATATTGTCATGCTTGGGTCACAGATTTGCGCAGAAACACAGGAGGTTGTAGAGAGACAGGAACGTTATTCAAACACTGCAAACAAACATTTGTCTCTTTTTCAAAAGTTTAAACTGTGCTCCATGACAAGACAGAGATGACAGTTCTTAAAAGAATGCAAACATATCTTCCTCTTCAAAGGAGTGCGTGTCAGGAGCACAGAATGTCACATAGATAGAGAAAACAATCTCTAGCAAACAAATCAATAGGGCTGTTTGGCATTTAAGTATGCGAAGCACCGTGGCACAAAGCTGTTGAAGGCGGCAGCTCACACCCCCTCCGTTAGGAGCAGAGAAAGAGAGAGAGAGAGAGAGATAGAGAGAGACAGAGTTTGTTTTTCAGTCAAAAATCAATACGTGTCCTTCGAGCTTTTAAGTATGCGAAGCACCGTGCAGCATTTAGTTCCAGGAAGCAGCTGCACAAAAGATAGCAACGTGAAGATAATCTTTCAGCATTTTTAGACGAGCGTCCGTATCATCTAGGTGTGCGAACAGCCCCCCTGCTCAATCCCCATACGTCAGGATCAGAGAAAGTCAGAGCAAGACAGAGAGAAAAGTAAGCAATCTAGCTTCTCAGCCATCTGCCAATAGCGTCCCTTGTATGAAATCAACTGGGCAAACCAACTGAGGAAGCATGTACCAGAAATTAAAAGACCCATTGTCCTCAGAAATCCGCGAACCAGCAAAAAATCCGCGATATATATTTAAATATGCTTACATATAAAATCCGCGATGGAGTGAAGCCGCGAAAGGCGAAGCGCGATATAGCGAGGGATCACTGTAAAGCATAAAATGCATACCCCGTTTACAGCAGAGTTGAATACAGGTCCCATAGACAATGATTTTACTGTCTTTTACTGGTGATTTAATGAAGTTAAGTCAGGAATCCTAAAGTGTTCAAGACACATTCATATTGGCGATTGAGTTCTGTGTATTTCAGAGCACACGGCTCCTGGCCCACTTCCATTTTTCAAGGAGGCAGTTGTGTTAACTCACACAAAGTCTTTGACCTGCAGGCATTTTATCTTCTTATCTTTAGCCTTTGACCCCTTTATGTGTCTGCTGACAGCTATGTGTCTGAAAATGAAACCCTGTGAGGCATTCACTCACCCTGCCCATGTTTATAAAGTACTCCCAGCTTGAGCTTGGTAAACTTTGGGGACCAGAGACTATCCTGACAGTAATGTATGATCTTAAAGAGGAGCGGCAAGCTACAAGGTGATTTCTGCAGGATGTACCATGAAATTGAGTAGTTTTTAGGGGAAAACTTAAAGAGGAGTTCTTAAATAGGCTGAGGTTTAACTATTGAAAACTCCAAGAAAATCACCCACTATCTGAACCAAAACAAAAACCATAGCCAAAAGAGTCCTGACATTGATTGAAAATCTTTTACCTAACTTTTCTCAAAGTTTATATTTGTAATTGACAAAGACAATTTAAACTTTGGACACTGTGAGAGGTGCACCACCATCTAAAACAGCGGTTGCCACGTCTTTGATGATCTCGTGACTAGTAAAGGGTGTTGCCATTAACAACCATTTGGCCACAGTTATGTCTGGGGATGCATAAAATGGTGGGTCTGCAAGAAAAACAAAATACACAGTGTTATGCCAGCCAGAAAAATGCAAGGTGCTATGAAAGATCAGCAGCTTAGATGCCCATTACCTATTTTTTTCCCAAACTGACCACCCTGGCTTGACTACTAGCACTACAGGTATGTGTTAAAGTATACTGAAACAGCTAACCAGGAAATGGGTCTCTCTTTCAGAAATAAGAAAGATTTCTTTTTCGAAAACTAAAAATAAAATCATAAACCAAAAGTAAACTTTTCTAAGCACTGCAACCTATTTTTCATAACTGCAAATGTTGTCCAGAAGAAAAAAACTGTAAGGAATCAATCACCTTGAGCTAAATGGCTAAGACCAGGACCAATTAAAAACAAACGAGCAACAGTCGACACCAGAATACCAAAAGGAAGACTTTCTAAGAGCACCTGTTTAGTGATCACATCTGTAGGAGGTAGGGAGCTTGTAATGCTACATTGTAATTTATTGCAAGGTGTACCTTAGCAACCAGGCAGGATCCCATAGCAACCATTATCTGCATATAGTGACTTTCAAAACGGTGATGTGATACAGTAAAAATTTTAATTAAAAAAAAAAACTTTTTAACTTTCAAACTCATACTTGAAAATGAAACATCCAAAATGAAACTTTAAAAATAAAAAATTATTGTAAACAAAAAAGAAAAAAAATTCAAGGCACAGAAAAAGTTTTAAACTATCAAAATGGATCATCCTATTCTCAACACACAAAATGCAACTGCAATGTCATCAAAATAGTACCAATAAAAATGTACAACACTAAAGACCATATGACAGATGCAAATCCTTTATAGGGATGACATGAAATTTCAAATAAGAAGATTATGACCCTGACAGCAGTGGATTCAGAGAAAGAGTCAACTGTGGCCAGATCAGGAGTTTATCACAGTCTCCACTTGTGCACACATCTATGGTACCAAATCAGCATCACTAATTACCACATGTTTGGGATATTTTAGGAAAGACCATGGAGACACAGGAACATTATACAAATTCCACACATACAATAATTATGCATGAGATTTGAACCCAGAACACTGGATCATAAAGCCGCAGTACTATCTACTCCACCACAGTGGTAAAGACTGCTTAAGATAAATAAATCATTTTTATTTGGAAAAAAACGTATAACAGTGTCCCTTGGCATGTGCTGTGGGAGTTGCTTCCAGAATATGGGGTAACAGATCCGCTTATACGCAGTTATGTCCAAATACTTGGCGTTAAATTGGATTTGATCACCATGGGTCTTGTCACCACTCCTAATATTGGTTTTCATTGACATGATATCAAGGCACTACCGTAGATGTGAGGGTGTCCAGTTAGGGAGTCTTAGGGGCAGCATCATTGCTTTATGCAGATTACGTTGATTGTCTTATCTGAAAGTAGCTGTAAGCATGCACCTGAATGTTTAGCTGCCAAGTGTAAAGCAGCTAGGATGAGGATCAGCACTTCCAAGTCTGAATTCATGGTTCTTTCGTAGAAAAGACAGGATTAGTCTCTCCGGTTGAGGAGGGAACAACTGCTTTTAGTGGTGGAGTTCAAGTATCTTGGGATCTTGTTCATGAGTGATGGAAAGGGTAAACATGAGATTGACAGATTGAAATGGCAGCATCTGTTATGTGGGCACGGTACCAGTCCTTGGTGGTGAACCAGGAGGTGAATCTAAAGACAAAGCTCTCAGTTTATCAGTCAATCAACATCCCTGTCCTCATCAATATCCTGAGCTTTCGGTAATGACTGAATGATTAAGATTGGAAGTACAAACTGAGATTTGTTTGCAGGGTGGGAAGGCTGACACTCCGTTATAGGATGAGAAGCACAGCGATTTGGGAGAGCTTCAAAGTAGAGCCACAGTTCCCCTCAGGTGTTTTAGGCATGCTGTAAGAATGCCTTACCAAGCAGCCCCCCCTAGAGCTGCTCCAGGCATGTCTCATTAGGTGGAGACCCCGCAGCAGACCCAGGACGTGCTGAAGGGATTATATCTCTCAGCTGGCTTAGGAACACCTGAGAATCCCCCAGGAAAAGCTGGAATCTGTAACTAGGGACAGGTAAGCCTGGGCTCACCCACTTGGCCTGCTGCCACTGTGGCCCTCACCAGGAAAAGCGAAAGGAAAGATGAGATTAAATGAGAAATAATTTTAGTGACCATTACCTACTTTGTAACTTCTGCAAACACTTGTGCATTATCAAAAATAAAATGTGTTTTTGTCTGTGGTTGCCATGGACTTGATTTTAAAGCTGAAGCATTCAATGACTCTCTATGCTGCAATGTATTGCAAGAAGGTCACTTTCTATCAGGTGGCCTTCAATCAATAAATATAATGGTTTATTGAGGCTTCTATTGAATTATAGTCTTTAAATTTTATTATGTGTGGACTACAAGAAATTTTAAAAATAAAGAATATTAATTAATGTCACAATGTAGGGATTTTTTACTATGCATAATTACTATAATTCTTGTACTTAGTTTATATGTATAATATGTTTTATTGTAATCTACTGTATGTAACATCATTGTGAGTCACTTTGTTTATTGTTTTAAAATTGCTGTTTTAAAAATAATTTTTTTCATTTTTGAATGGCTTTGACCATATTGTTGTTACTGAAGTTCCACATTCTACTCAAATTGATCAAGATTCTGGATTATTTTGCAATTCTTCCAGTGTATTTATTTATTCAAGTCATTTTCTTAGCTTATTCATCTCTAATATATTTTGTGACCATTTTTGGCTTCAGGCCCTTTCCTGTTTTTGACAATGATTTTTTTCTAATCACCTGGAGCCTCATGCATAATGCCATGTATAGAATTCGCACTAAAACATGGCATACGCACAAAAAACTTCAGACGCATAAAACTGTACATAAACAAAGTTCCATGCACTTCCCCTTTATAAATCCCAATCAACTTTCATTTTAACGCACGTGCCTGCACTTACAGGCCCACCCCGACTCCTCCCAGAATTTCACCTATTAATATATGCATATCAATATAAATATCCCCTACTGTTCAGTGTTCAGTACTTTGTTAAGAAAAAAAAATCGCAAAAGCATGTGTAAAAAATAATTTCATCAAATGTGAAATTGAGGTTCTGCTTAGTGAAGTGGAAGCAAGGAAAATCATACTATTTGGTGGCTTAAGCAGTAGTATAAGCAACAGAAGGAAACTAATGGAGCGTCACAGCATGGCAGAGGCACTCAAAAGTTCAAGTTCAGAAAGTTGCACAGTACCTGAAATAAAAAATAAGTGGTCACATATCATAGTCGATGTGAAAAGACAAGTGTCTGAGTGTCATATGGAAACGTATTAGTGTCACAGAGAAGAAAAAAAGGGATACAGTGAAGAAAAAAGTTCTATGTTGAAATGTCGAATTTAATCTCAAAATTTCCACTTTATTCTCATAGTTTATTTTAGTAAAGTAGAATGTGTGATGGATGGCCGGCGTTTCAGTCTGGTCGGGATGTCCCTAAACAGAAAGAAGGCGGAAGAGCAGGCCTTTTACGGCACTGCATTCCCCGGGACGCTAGGTAGCAGCTCCCCTGGACGGCAACGGTTCCCTGGATTCCTTCAAAGCATCCTGGGACATGGAGTCCGTTTCCTCAGCCCTGTTGAGTGCCGTGGGTGCCGCCAGGGGGAGCTCACAAAGAACCTGGGGACTCCTACTATTACGACAACACGGAAGTACTTTGGAGTCATGAGGACGGAAGCCCGCAGTACTTTCGGGCTACTTGAAGAATGATATGGCGTTTGACCCAGAGAAGGAATACTTCCAGGTCATGGACTATTTAAAGGACTGGTCAAAACCCAGCAAAGAGGGCCAGAGTTGGGTGGTAGAGTGACGGAGCTGCTGGGAGGAGAGGAGGATTATTGTTATTGATTATTGATTTGTGATTTGAAAATTGTGGAGTGTGCTGTGCTTTGTGCACTAGTTCTGAAGGAAAATATTAAAGAAATCTTCTTGGTGCTTTCACACGTGTGTCCTGGACGTCTGTCTGGTGGGTTTATAGGGGCAAAAGCGTCTCTAGCATCCACAAATGTCATAAACTTAATCTTAAAATCGATGTTTAATTTACTAGAGTTTATCAAATCCTATCATAACTAAAATAACACATTAAATGCTTTGTATTTTAAGTGTTCACTGACCCAGTCGTTAATCATTATGTTCTTCTTAAACAAGCTTTATATTATGGCGACAGAAGCATGCAGGCAGTGATCACCACACAGAATACGTTACATTTCTGATATTACAGCTCTCTGAACATTTTAGAATACTAAAATGTTCACTTGATATACTTTTCAAGAAGAAATTAAAAAGAAACTACACAGCGGTAGCGATAAGCTGGCGCCCCGTCCTGGAATTGTTCATGCCTCCTGCAAGATGCTTGTTCGGACATGTGTGGCCCTGAATAGAATACTTTATTGCAGCAGTACTGTGTCTGTCAAGTTTACCAACCCCCAATTCCTGTCCTTCCATTTCTTTCTCCATGTAACCAAGTGTCTGTAATAAATGTAAAATCAGCTGTAGACTTAAAACGCTGATTCTTCAAATCTTTTAAGGGACATTGAAAAATCTTCATCATACGTGGTAAATTATTTCATCCATCCATCCATCCATCCATCCATCCATCCATCCATCCATCCATCCATCCATCCATCCATCCATCCATCCATCCATCCATTCATCCAGGATTGCGCCAGACCCAGCAAGCATAGAGTGCAAGGCAGGTACAATACCTAGATGGGGTACCAGCTCATTGCTACTGTTGCGCCACTTTGCCCCCACATGTTTAATTATTAACAGTATACATTATTTAAATGAAGTTAACAATTTATCTGTAAAATGTAACATACATACTTGAATACATTTCATAATAAAAATAATATCAAGTATAAATCCTAGTATTCTAACAGCACACACCGCCAAAAGGATAGCTCTTGGAAATCTAAATCAACTTAGAAGTCAGTCATCACCATCTGTAAATACACGCTCTCTACTAATTCTTCCATTTACAATGTCTTCTAGCAATGTTAAAGCAGCTACGTTAGCTGGAATAGGCTGGCCATTTCATGCACCATTAAATTGTTATAGAATGATTAAAATCAAGTGTCTTAAATTTCTAAACAATATGCAGTTAAATTCGGTGTATTTCATAAAACCCGCATCATGGATGAGAGCCTAAAAAGGAAAGAGAAATGGCACAGAAACAGTAGCGCTGCTTTGACGCTGGGTGCCACCTATTTGCAAAACCGAGCAGAAATGTGCATACATATGGCATGAGGCTGCCATGAAATGTCTGTGGTTTTACGCCAAGTTCAGTTTTTAAACATCGCAAAGTGAGCGTGGAAACGGGCAAACGCATCATTGCTGCATCAATGCCGTTTATACATGAGGCCCCTGGTCTTTCTTTGTGGCTTGCAAAAAGTCTGGCAAAAATGAAAAAAAAAACTGTATAAAATGTGCCATTGAGTCATCAAGATTTGTAGCAATACAGAGATAACCAAAGAAAGTACCAAGTTCTGCTAAACATCACATACCAGATGTGACAATCTGTCTAGAATTTAACTAGCTCCTTAAAAGCAAAACAAACAAACAAAAAAAAACAGCACAGAGAATTGGTACAGATGTGTATTAAAGGGTACATGACATGACACCATATTGGCATGGCCAATCATGGAAAATTTCTGGACAATTGAAAAACAAATAACAGTGTGAAAACATGCTCAACTACCTCACACATTCAATACCGTAATTAAGTGTGTGTAATATACACAAGTCTTTGTTCCCTTGTTGTGTTCCCAGTACTGCCCACCTTGTCACCAAGAGGTACAGATGGCGATAATTCTGGGTGATTGAGACAACTGTTTCAAGTTGAAGCTAAACTCTTAATTTGTGAAGTGTGAATCTCCACTGTTTAGTTATTATGTTAGACATTAGTAACTAAGAGAAAATTCACTATATCTCCAAATGTTTGTGCACACCTGACCATCACACCAGTATGAGGCTGGTTGACATTCCATACTATACGTTATTATGGAGCTGGCCCCTCTTTGCAGCTGCAACAGCCTTCACTCATCTAGGAAAGCTTTCTACCAGATTTTGGAGTGTGTCTGTAGGAATTTGTGGCCATTCAGCCAAAAGATCATTTTTGAGGTCAGATGCTAATTTTGGAAGAGAAGACCTCGCCTCCAGGGGCCCAGTCATGCTGGAACAGAAAAGAGCCCACTCCAAACTGTTGTCACAAAGTTGGAAATTCACAATGGTCTACAATGTCTTTGTATACTGTAGCACTATCAATACCCTTCACTTGTAACCAAGGAGCCTAGCTTAAACCATGAAAACAGTCTCAAAACATTTTCACTCCTCCACCAAATTGTAAAGTAGCTACCTCACAGTTCAGAAGATAGTATTCCCCTGGTATCTATCAAACCCAGATTCATGCATCAGAGCGCCAGATAGTGAAGTCTGATTCATCACTCCATAGAACATGTTTCCAAAGCTCCAGTGTCCAATGGTAGCAAGCTGTACATCACTCTTCTGATGTTTGACACTGTGCATAGTGAACTTGGGCATGTGTGAAGCTGCTCGTCCATGGAAACCCATTTCATGGAGCTCCTGACACAAAGTTCTTGTATTGATGTTGCTTCTGGAGGAAATTGGAATTCTGTTGTGATTGATACAACAGAGGATAGGCAATTTTTACATGCTATGTACTTTGGCACTCAGCAGCTCTGCTCTGTGAATTTGTGAGGTCTAAAACTTCAGGGCTGATCTGTTGTTGCTCCTAGACACTACCAAATCAGTTACAGTTGGCAGACTTAGCAAAGCAATAATTTCATATACTGACTTGTAGGAAAGGTGGAATCCTATGACAGTGTCACATTTAACGTCACTGAGCTCTTCATTATGACTGATTCTATTGCTAACATTTGTCAAAGAAGATTGCATGGTGTGATACAAAAAAGAGTTCCACAACAAAGAAAAAGAGTTGGGGACCGTCTCCATATAATGCCCAATGATAATAAATGCAAAAAGACAAAATTCGTGATCAAAATACTTTACAATAGTTGATAATGGTACATGACAAAAGATGGTGTTTTATACAGTTGAAAAAAGGCTGACGGAAATGAGTTGGCAGGAGATGACATCCTAGCTGTCAGATGGAAGTAACATCATCATCGGGAGTCGGAAGTGAGGTGACGTCATCGAGGTAGAGCTGGAAGTGTCGTCATTTTGAAGGCACTGGAAGTGACATCCTGGTGAGGGCGCCGGAAGTGATGTCATCATCGGAAGTGATGATGGGAAGCTATCTTGGGAACCCGGAAGTGTGAAAGATGAGTTATATTTCTTCTTTTTGTCTGGTGAAAGAGAGAGGGAGGCATTAGTACCGTATATCAACCCCTTACCTCACGATATTTCACTCACCTCAGGGCTTGCTGACTGCCTCCTAAGCGCACGTGTGTGACAATGGCTATGTGCTTGATTTTATGCCCCTGGTAACAATGGGTGTTGTTGAAATACCTGAAGTCAATATTTTTGGAGGAATGGCCACATGCATTTGGCAATATACTGTATGTTAGGATGTGGCTTGATTTTTACTTTTGGCTCCTCTGTTCTGGGTATTTTAACTTTGGCCCTCCCTATCACTTCAAATAAGTAATGGGACTTGAGTGAAAATCAAATATGGAGGAGAACTGAAACATAAATTACATAATTACATAATTTTTCATCTTTTTTTTTTGCCTTTTTGATTATCTTTACTTGTTCACTTGTGCCTGCCAGTATTTTTCGATTATTCTTTTGACCTTGGACCCAATAAAACATTTATTTTTACATGCTTGTCATTCCTCTGCTCCTGTCTGCTTGTGCAGAGATTCATTGTTACAATGGCATGTGTTGCCCCTGAGCTTGACGCAGTGCCAACACCACTGCTACAGCACAAAATTCACTTCTGTGAGGATGACTGCCCCAGAAGATGCGTTCAGTCATGACATAGTACTAAAAATGCCTAAAAGTCAGGGGAAAAGGCAAAACGGTCACTGTAGATTTCACTGTAGCTTTAAGGGTGGCACAGCTTGTTTAAATGAAATGCACAAATGCAAAAGAAAATTAAAAGAATTTTAAAAAATATTACTCTACAAAGGAGAGTTTTTTTCTGTGTTAAATCAGTAGTTGTGGTGCCAGCATCTTCATAGTTGTAAACATAAATGTTGCCAGGAATATAGCGTATTTCTTGGATTTTGAAAATAAATTAAACGGACATGGCACATTTGTTGTAAGTGTTAGTGGTAGTGGGTGTTTTGCTGTTGAATGCAAGTTTGTTGTACTTTGTAAGTTCTTTTTCTTCACTAGCAGAAATTAACTACACTCAACTACACGCTTCACTTAGTTTACTTCCTTATCATTTTTACAATCTGGTTCTGAATTACTGAGCCCTGCCACTCTAAGGTGTGAAAAACTGAGTTCATATCAATATCAAAACATATCAAGCTTTTAAATGACTATGTTATCAAATTTTCCAAATGATGAGGTCTGCTAATTGTAAGGATTTGATGTGTGTCTCCACAGAACTGGGTGCAGGGCAGAAGCTAACTTTGGATAAAATATCAATCTGCTACAGGCAACAAAGACACAGTCACACTTTGTCCACTAGGAGCTATCAGTTAACCAAATATGCTTGTTTCTAATGTTTGAGGAACATCTGAAGTATACAAGCAGACACTGGAAGAATATGCAAACTCCATAAAGGCTATAGCAGATCTTGCATTTGAACACAGGTCCTAAGATGTGTGGTAAGGTGGTAATAACCACTCTACAATCATGCCACACAACTGTGAAACATCCATCTGATCATTGTCAAACATACTTATGCAGATCAGGGTCAAGATGACCATGGCCTATTCTGGCTACATCAGAAACTAACACTGAATGGGACAGTAGTCAACTGAGAGGCACACTGCCACTTCATTAAAAGTGATTCTAGCCCAGGCAAATTGAAACAATTATTATGATTAATTACAAAGCAACCTGAGACAGTAATATGAACAGTCTCAGCAGCAGCTCTAACAATACAATGCTCTGTTGAAATTACTGAATATAATATATGGTCATGCACTGACTTATGTTATGGCTCCACTTAGAATTGGCCATTTGGCTGTATATCTATCACAAAGTGTAAAGGTCATTGTAACTGAGGCTCTGTGGGTTTGGTGTGGGTCACCAACTCACATACTTTCAATTGCCAGCACAGAATAGCACACATTGATCTTCAAATCTCAGCGGCTCCATTCCAGGTCTGTGTAAGAGGAATGTAGTGCAGGCCAAAGGCATAAGAATTAGCTACACAGAGGGCCCTCCAACAGTTAGAAAACATATGAGACCCTATGAAATAATAATAAAGAAAAATGTATTACTATTGACAAAGAGTTTTTCACTTCTTGATGAAAGAAAAAAGTGCAAACTATCTGCACAGTTTGTAAACAAAAAAGATGTTCCAACTGTGTTAAAAAAAAAAAAAAAACTGCGTGGCATGTCCCAGTATCATCCACCTGCAGAGCCACAGCACCATATGTCATCGCAGATCTAGGCCAGCAGTTTCAGGACGGAAGTGACTTTACCTCAGTTTCAGGACAGACTTTGGAAGATGACAATGGGAAGGTTTTGGTGAGTCACAGCAAGGTCCGGCAATAATGTTGTGCCATTGACCCGTTAAAAAATGAAGAGATAAAAATGAGAAGGAAAAACAGTACATCAAGCCAAACAATAGGTACCACTGTCAAGTTCGGAGGGTTTCTGCCATCATACCATGTTGTAGCGGGGCTACATAGTGGTAATAGTGTTGTCAATGTCTGTGCTAAGTGCGTTTTGTTTCCATCGTCCCGTTTGCTGTTTAATGTGTGCATCAGTAAATGTCGTCCCCATACATTCAGGGGGGACGGATAATGGAAAGAGACCACAGCCCCAAGATGGAAAGCACCTGTTTTCAATCACAATCAATTACATCCGGCAATACTATTTAAGCAATCAGGATGAAACAGAGAGAGGAGAGAGGAGGACCACATTTCACCACAACGCATCAACATACCTGCTGTTTACCACATCGCGCCATTGCAACCAGTTTGTTTTCATTCCGCTGGACTGACTTCAATTCCCTCATCACCAGAGACCCCGGGGTCGGATTACATCATCCACCACAAGCAGAGGATTCACGATAAGGTTGCTCCATTTAATCTGGGAAATACAAACACATCTCTTATCAGTTGACCAGTCATTCACATTCAGGACATTTGTACAATCGGACTCAAGTTCAATATCATTGCCATTTGCCGTGTTTCATTCATTGTTGTTATTCGTTGTTGTTTGTTATGTTACAGGGGCAAGGGAGGGTTTGTTGTGTATTATATAAGGTGTTGTCATGGTATTGCTCTGGTGGAGGTATATATATATATATATATATATATATATATATATATATATATATTCTACATGGTGTATGTGCAATAGTGTTTTGTTGTGTTCTGTTTTAATATATTCACTTATTTTTACATATCTGCTTTTCTTTTGTGCTTATGTTTACATCGTCGATTGTGGGGAAAAGTTTATTTGTTAGAGGTACGGCTTGATATTTAGATTCCTCTCAGTAATTCATCCAGGCCACAGGTCTTGGAGGTGTAGCTGCCGGCTGGGTAAGGGGTCGGCCGTTACAATGTCATAGATCAAACTAAACAATGCAGATCATTCTGTAAAATAAACTATTGATCTTTACTTGTGTAATTAAAATCATTAAAAATTGTTTTAATTGAAGATAGTTTTTTGTATACATTCTTGAACACAATAAACAATAAAATTACAATGTTAACATCACACCAGATTTAAGTAAAAACTTAATAAGAAATTTGATTAAAATTTTTAAAAATTATGATTCATGTATACAATATTGGTCTATATCATTTTAAAATGAAAATTGTAGCCCAACTAATATTTTTAAACAGATCTGTAAAGAAAATGGAAATACATTTTCTGCACTACACAACACTGTTTATTAATTGTCTTGTATAGAACTTCTCTAGTTTTTGTCACTTATTATGATAGACGAAAGGCCACCAAAAGAACAAAATAAAATAAAAATAGCAGTTTATTTATATAGCACCTTTCCCATGCTCAAAGAACTTCACAAAATTCAGAAAGAACAACAGGACATATATAACACCAGTAACGGCACACTGCACGATAACGTGCAGTAAATACACTTGACTTGAGCATTCATAGTTTTCCTACTCTTTCTCTGTACATTTAGCATTCATTTGTTCAGAGGTTGATGCCCTTGCTGCTTCCTGAGCAGCTCTTCTTTTCTCCACTCTATCGGCCTGCTTCTTCTCTTCTTTCGTTGGCATCTTTTCACTTTAAACTGATTGTCAGTGTTTGTGTTGAAATTACTTCTTTAATTTTTCACTTAAGTTGGCACTTAAGTTTTCAATCTGCCTCAAGAATGATTTAAGATATGAAGAGGTAGGGAAAGTGACGGTGAAGGTGGTAGGGAATGAGAATGGTGCCCGTATGCATGTGCCACACGGCTGCCCTGCTGGCCACTGCAGAGAGTTGATTCTACAATAAAATAAAATAAAAACAGGAATAACCTTGGAGGTCAATCATCACCCCGAAAGCAGATAATAGACATCACGTAGAATATGTGTACCAAATTTCAGGTCAATAGGTCAAACAGTTTGCAAGCTACAGGTGATTTAAAATCCTGGACAGACAAACGAACATCCACGGTAGCGTATTATATATAAAGATTGGATACAAATAATATTCCTACTAAATAAAGATAAATTTGGGATATACAAAGTGTTCAAATCAAATAAAAGACAATAATCCAGACTAAAATACAAAATATAATACTACATGTCCTGCGGTGGGTTGGCACCCTGCCCAGGATTGTTTCCTGCCTTGTGCCCTGTGTTGGCTGGGATTGGCTCCAGCAGACCCCCGTGACCCTGTGTTCAGATTCAGCGGGTTGGACAATGGATGGATGGATAATACTACATACTATGAGAAATTGAACAAATAACATAATTTGTGATACAAGCACAAATCCTTAGCACTTGGATAGACAGAGGGTGTAAACTGAAAGAAGGGTCACCATGTCAGGACTGTTCAATGCCTTCCTGAACAAATGAGATAAAAATTGTTCCTAAAGCCTCATGAGATCCAGTTTATTTGTGTGAAAGAATCACATGTTTTTTGGTTGGGACTCAAATTAATCCAATGATGAGATTGAATACTAATAATATGCAAATGCAATAAACCTTTATACTTACTACGGAAATGTATAATAATCCATTTCATAACTTTTTTCCTATTTTATTAAAATTTTTGTGCAGCCCTCCTCAGATATGTTACAGCCTAACAGCAATATTGAGGACATTTATAAATGTCAACTTCTCTAATTTCCCCAATATACAACTTCTTTAATGAAATATTTAAGCACTTTTTTGGAATGTCTAATATGAACTAATTGATTCCTTAAGATGAACGCTATCAATTTAAGCAACTACACATACTATCTTAATATTATGATAAGTCAAGTTAATGAAAGCCTGAAATAGACATATGATTTGGGTGACCTACAAGGTATTACTTGTCTCTTAAAAACCCATATATGTGGTAAAATAAATGGGTTTTCCAATAATCCCCTTCCTGCAGAGACTGTAGATTGTAATCACTTCTGATGTTACATTTTTTGAAAAAAATGCTTGAGAGGTAGGGTAATTATAAAAGGAGGATACTTACTGCAGTCTTATTTAAGGATTTAATACATTCTTGTCATACGTATCCGTTTTGTTTTTCTACCATGAGAAGCAGAGGCTCAAATCGAAACCTTTTTTTTGTTTGCCTTAGTTTGAAATAAATAAACAGCCTGTAGTTAATTGGCCTTCAGGCAAAACATTTTTCTTTGAGGTAGTAGTGACATCGTTAAATGTTTACTAAAGTCAAAAATAAAACTCTGAAAGGTCCTCATAAGAAGAAGGTACTGGAGTGAAGAAAATGAATTTTTTACTGAAAGGATAAATTCTGTATTTTTAAGTCAAAGTTATTTCTACACAATCATGGTGTACATTAATTTGCAATGTAGCATTTTATTTTAAAAGGAAACATTTTTTTATATATTACAATAAAGAAAATAGCCTGTTCTTGGGTTTTAAAATGGAGGCGATGGGGTGAGGTCCAAATGTGGAAACAAAAGTCTTAAAACTTAAAACCGAATATGTCCACCTTGAAGTAGCAAAGGTTTTTGATTTAAGAAAATGTGCAGTCCATGTTTCAGAGAGCATTCTTGTGTCAACGACATTAAACTGGAATCAATATATTTTATATCAAAGATTCTTGGTACTCTTTTCTTAAGATAAGTATACAATTCCTTCTTGCTTGCCTTCTTTCTGTAGCTGCCATGGCTGATGTTTTGATATTTACCTCTGGCGCACCCCTAATATGCAAAATGTATGTAGCTTCAGGCTGCATATTATCCTACATTTGTCTCTGTAATTCTGTTTCTTCAATGGTTATATTCTGCCATAGCATGTAAAAAATGATATTCTGCACAAAAATCTCCCTGATAGAGTGGCAGATGTGAAATCGTCTGATTTGTGAACACATCTGCTTTAATTCAACGTGGCCACCAGCAGAATATTCATATTAAAATTATATTTGATGTGCACTCAAATCATGTATCTTTTAAAGGCAGTGCTGACATACGTAAAAAAATGCAGATTGTGCATACATTTTTAGGAATACTTTAGTTACTTTTTTACTCAGTTTATTGAATTGTTAAATGACAACTGGGATACACTATACTATTTGAAAACTTTTTTAGAAACACTGTTTGTATTGTTACAGTTATTTGAAAAAATATGCTACTTTATATACTCGCATTTCAGTTCTCCTGTGGATAAGTCTGGGCTTGATTTCACCATATAATTTCCAGTATTGTATAATGTCGGTTGGATAAGTCGAATGCGGAAAACTCGCTCTATTGGTAAAAGAGATTATGCTATGCTAATGCCCACCTGAGAGAGTAACCAGGAAGCATACTGCCTTTTTTTCTATGTATTGTGCCTACGTGACCACAAAGTAATACCCAAACTATTCCAAAGTGACGTTTGCACTGTTTTGTGTTTTTTGTATCTCACACCCTCATACAACATTATCGCAAAAGCACCCCTTATCTACGATGGAGCGTTCGATCAGAAGAAAATATGAAGCTGGTTTTAAATTAAAAGTCGTTGAAGTGCCGAAAGAAATTGGTAACTGTGCTGCTGCAACAAAATTCGATGTATCTGAGAAACTGGTGTGAGTTTGGAGGAGGCAAGAAGATGTTAAAAAAAAAAAATCAAGCGTTGTATTTTTGAATGGCGTTTAAGTCAGGGTCTGATTTTATGATCGATTTTACGGGTTTCAAGACCTGACTTATAGGCAAATATATATGGTATTTAAGACAAGGTAAATTAACTGCTTTGATTATTTTAGACTGCTTTATTCTTTAACCAGCTCAATTAATCAAGTGCCTAAGTTAAGCAACTATTTCTACTGTCGTTTCAATAAACATCAACTTTCACCACCAGAGTTTCTTTAACCCAGCTTTACCAAAGATTATACTAAGCAGCGCCAGAAATAGACTTCAGGAATCTATTGCCTCTTTAGAAACATAATTGTTTCATTAACAATACATTTGTTTTCTACTTCTCTTTTTTGGAACTATTCATTTGAGAAATATGAAACTGAAACTTTGATTCTTCTTCTTCTTCTTCTTCTTGATTACCTCATTGAGTAATTTTATTTTATATGACTTTAAAATGTTGACTTATTTGTTCAATACTATTTTGTTTGTTTCTAAGTGGACTCATCCATTGCTGGGCATATATATTTGCACATCTTGTTAGGAACTCTCTTTTTGTAGTTTAAGCTTTGAACTAAACTAAGTTTTTTTTTTTTAACTTGTATTCTTAGTTTTGTTTATCAGCACAGTTCTTTCAAGATGGCTACAATCTCCTACTTATCTAATGACCATTCCTTTACTTTTTCTCTGGCCTCTTTTTCATCTTCTAATCCTTTTTGTTTTTCACCCTTTTAAAGACAAGCTTTTTTCCATCAAAGTCACAATATAAAGTTTGAAAAGCATCACAACATTCTTGCAAATTAAAGAAAAGGTCTGACCAAAAAATATAATTTTTGAGCAGTGTTCTTGTTTATAAATTTCAACATTATTTTTTTTAGTGAACTCCAATGCCCTTGACAATCTTTCTTTTGACTTACAGTGTGTACACCTTAACAACGTCTGACTTCCTTTCTGTAACATCCTTTAAATCTCTTCCACTCAATTTAATAAAAATTTTGTCTGTCAGGACTTTTATGGAAAGATCCCGACAGTCACAACACATCTGTTAAAGGCTTTAGTACTATAATTCATTCAATCACTTTTCCATCGAACTCATAAGGGTACTTTAGTTAATTTGATTACAGTAACTGCCGCTTCAGAATTAATAATAGTAATTATATTGCATGAAATGACCGCTGGCATTAATAATAGATTTCAGATGTTACTCCTTCACTCATTATGCATGCCCCTTATTCATATGGAATGTACTGTCTTTTTTTCCTTTGATTATGGACTCTTAGACACCCCTGTTTTCCGAAATATATGCAAAGCCCAAGTGTTATGTGTATTTGTTGAAATGGACTTTACATTACTACCTTAGTACCTTAATACAGTACTTCTTTATTTCACTGGGGATTTTGCATTAATATTTTAAAACATCAATAACAACATCACTACTGCCCTGATTTAAATTTAAGACTCTCAAAGGCCATAGACTTCATGCTTTGGAATTCATTTCAAAGAAAAGGAAATGCAGGCTGTAGTAACGTCCAGTCAATATTCAATGCATCATTGTGGACTGGGTACTTAATAACTGCTTTAAATAACCTGTTATAAATAACTGTTCTTTAGTTTTTTGCTTTCATGTGGAACTCTGTTTAGCCATTTTTATTGCAAAGCAGTTTGAGTGACATTTATGTATGAAATGTATAAATAAAAATATTGTTGGTAATAAGCTTTCAGCACATGTACAACACATATCCTGTTCTTTGTTTCCAGTGATTTCTAGCAGAAGTCAAACTTCTCACTTAATACTGATTAGTTTATTGTATCTAAAAATATTATCTAGTTAAAGTTTGTTCAGATTAAAGTTAAGATTAAAATTATAAATTAAAGTTATAAAAAGCCGTGATGGACCTGTCAATGGATTGTTCCTGCCCTGTGTTCTGTGCTTGCTGGATCGTTTCCAGTTGCCCCACAACCCTACTCAGGGTAAAGCAAGCTTCAAAGATGGATGGATGGATGGATGGATGAAGTTATAAAAAGCACCCTAGCACTTCAGAGGGAACACATCTACTGAACACAGAACATGCTGGAGCACCACATCATGCTGAATTGATCAACACAGGAACTGTTAAATTGCAGGCCTCTGTAACTTTTCACCAAGCAAACTTCTACAAGTTACTATACTGCCTAGAGCAGATAACAGCCAGACCACTGAAAGCAAACAAAGGACCAGAATGACAAAGAGAGATAGGGGGATTCCTAAAGGCTATGTCACATTAGATGACTTTTCCAGCAATTTTCAAATGCAGCCTTCAGTTTTGTAAGCTTAGCCAGTCAGAGGCAGCCGATAGCGTGCTCACTTAAAATCGATTGTCTAATGTGACATTCCTAATGACTGAGACCAACTAGTCTGCAAATGGCTAGGATAAAATTAAACAGGTTTGATTTTCTCTTTAGTCAGAGAGGCAGGCTTTTTGCATATGAAGGCTGTGAACCAATGAGGGTTCAGCTGAAAGTACAATGCATAGAATGCAGCGACTATAATTAAGGAGCACACATGCTTTGAACCTCACAAATAGAAAAAAGGCTTGTCTGTTTTGTGTCTTGTGTTTTATGTAATAATACAGAATGGAAACAAAGAATAAACAAAGGGCAAAGATTGATGCTAAACTCAATACAGCTGTTAACCTTTCATACATCGCCGGCTCCATCAGGCAGCACACAATTGGCTCTCAGAAAAAGGAGTCGTTCGGTAAATGTGACATGGGCTGCAATTTTCAGTCCTGTAATTTGATATGATGCAGCAACAAGATCAGTGAAAGTGATCGGTAAATCTGACATACACCTCTACAAAACGATGTATCATGTGACATCAGCTTAACTGCTGCTGCTACCTTAATTCTATGAAATTGTAATAGTTTTCCAAGGCAGAGCCTGACAATTTTTATTCTGAATGATAATTTGATCTATACTAATAAAAGGCAAAGCCCTCACTGACTCACTGACTGACTGACTGACTGACTGACTCATCACTAATTCTCCAACTTCCCGTGTAGGTAGAAGGCTGAAATTTGGCAGGCTCATTCCTTACAGCTTACTTACAAAAGTTAGGCAGGTTTCATTTCGAAATTCTAAGCGTAATGGTCATAACTGGAACTTGTTTGACTGACTCACTCATCACTAATTCTCCAACTTCCCATGTAGGTAGAAGGCTGAAATTTGGCAGGCTCATTCCTTATATATATATAATATATATGTGTATATATATATTATATACTAGCAAAATACCCGCGCTTCGCAGCGGAGAAGTAGTGTGTTAAAGAGGTTATGAAAAAGTAAAGGAAACATTTTTAAAATAACGTAACATGATTGTCAATGTAATTGTGTTGTCATTGTTATGAGTGTTGCTGTCATATATATATATATATATATACATACACATATATACATATACATACACATATATACATATACACACATATATACATATACATACATATATACATACACATACATACACATATATACATATATATGTATATATGTATGTGTATATGTATATATATATATATATATATATATCTATAATAATAAAAGGCAAAGCCCTCACTGACTGACTGACTGACTCACTGACTCACTCATCACTAATTCTCCAACTTCCCGTGTAGGTGGAAGGCTGAAATTTGGCAGGCTCATTCCTTACAGCTTACTTACAAAAGTTAGGCAGGTTTCATTTCGAAATTCAAAGCGTAATGGTCATAACTGGAACATATTTTTTGTCCATACACTGTAATGGAGGAGGCGGAGTCACGTATCGCGTCATCACGCCTCCTACGTAATCACGTGAACTAAAAACAAGGAAGAGATTTACAGCACGAGTCACACGCGGGAACGAAGGTAAATGACGTTAATTTTTGACTGTCTTTTAATACTGTGTAAGCATACATATTAACACATGTGCAATTAAACGTGTGCATTTACGGGGTGATTTCTCAGGCTTAAAAGCTCACCTTTTATCAAACGCGGGAACAAAGGTAACTGACGTTGTTCACTGTCTTTTAATACTGTGTAACCATACATATTAACACATGTGCAATTAAACGTGTGCATTTACGGGGTGATTTCTCAGGCTTAAAAGCTCGCCTTTTACTAAAAAGGTAAATGCAAAACTATTTTCAATCAGTTTATTGAAACACTCCCGTTAAGGATTGCAATAACATATTCGCGAGATAAAAGAACGAAGTAGGGGGAAATGGAGGAAGAGCCGCGAACAGCTAAGAGCAAAAAATTAATTAAACAATTGAGAACGGAGCGAGTTAAGCATACAAGCATGTTCATAAGGGAAACAAAGCACGGTGTAAAACGTAAGTTTCAATTAAGTTTATAGAAACGCTCCCGCTGCGGACTGCAATAACATATTCGCGAGATAAAACTTTAATGAGAAGACACGAGGTATAAATGAACCACACGCCGTGGCGCAACGTTAGGGGCAACAGTTTCAACCATTCTATGATCTGCTTCTCGCAACTGAAAGACGGCACATGGCGGATGTTTGCCGACTTGCTGACCGCAACGTTAGGGGCTTCAACTATGGCGCTGACGCCACATCTCAGTGCCAACACTTTGCAGACTGTACTTAAAAGACACGCCCTACTCACTGGACAGTTAAAAACACCAATCAAACTAACGATGACATCAAGTATTACCCAATCCAAAGTAGGAAAGGAGGCATCTTCATAAAATGCGTGTGGGATGATTTGCATGAGACGCTGCTTTAAAAAAAAAATGATAAAAAAAATACGGGATAAATCCCGTCCAGTATTGATTCAAAACGGGACGCGCAATTTCATTCTCAAACGCGGCACGATTCCGTATTTTAAAGGACGGGTGGCAACCCTACAGTGCCAGGTAACCACCCATACAATCAGATTGTGATTCAGACTAGGAATGCAATGAATGTAATTACCCCGATCTACATACAAGGCGA